>NC_134371.1:49026304-49327826 GCF_035582795.1 Mycteria americana | reverse complement strand
TCTTACAACTGATTGCTCACTGCCATAAGCCACCATGGTGGCTTACCAACTCAGTTGATAAGTAAACAATTGCAACGCCAAATTCAGAAGATGTTATACACTATGGCTTCATTTGTCTGACACCGGGTTGATGAAATCTACACTAGACATAGGCCTAAGGCATATTACTAGGATAGTGTTCAAAAGCAACCTATCGTCTACTGGAGTAGTTAATACTCCAAAAGGGGGGGCTGCCGTTCAGAGGGACCTCAACAGGCTGGAGGAATGGGCCGACAGAAATCTCATGAAGTTAAAAAAACCCAACCAAGCAAACAAAAAAAAGAAACAAAAAAAACCCAAAACAAACAAAACAAAAAAAAAAAGACACAAGTGAAATCCTGCCCCTGGGGAGGAACAGCCCCAGGCACCAGTACAGGCTGGGGCCAACCAGCTGGAAAGCAGCTTTGCAGAAAAGGTCCTGAGGGTCCTGAAGGACAAGCTGAACATGAGCCAGTCCTTGCAGCAAAGGCCAGCGGCATCCTGGGCTGTGTTAGGTAGAGCATCACCAGCAGGTCAAGGGAGGAGATCCTTCTCTGCTGCCCAGCATTGGTGAGACATACCTGGATTGCTGTGTCCTGTGCTGGGCTCCCCAGGACAAGAGAGACACGGACATACCAAAGCGAGTCCAGCAAAGGGCCACTGAGGTGATTAAGGGACTGGAGCATCTGTCATGCGAGGAGAGGCTGAGAGAGCTGGGGACGTTTAGCCTGGAGCAGAGACGGCTTGGCGGGGATCTTATCAATATGTATAAATACCTGATGGGAGGGAATAAAGACGACAGAGCCAGACTCTTCTTAGTGGTGCCCAGTGGAAGGGCAAGAAACAACAGGCACAAGCTGAAACACAAGGAATTTCAGTAAAAAAAAAAAAAGGGGGGGGTGTTTCAGTTTTGTTGTTTATTGTGAGGATGTTTGCTCAGAGATTCTGTGATGTCTGCATCCTTGGAGATATACAAAACCTGGCTGGACACAGCCCTGAGCATCCTGCTCTACTTGACCCTGCTCTGAGCAGGAAAGCTGGTCTACATCAGTGATCTCCAAAATAGAGTGTGCACAAGACAATCCACTTGGATGCGGGAAGAAAATATTTTTTGTACCATTAATAATTTTTTTAAAAAAATAGGTAGTGTTTATTTCATCTTTATCTCACCCTTTTTAATTTCTATTCTTGTGTGGTTTATAATGCACATAATATATTAGTACAGTGGTACATGTACGTAATTAATAAAGAAATAAACATACACATATTGGGGGTGCGTGCTCAAAAACATTTTGCTGGTGCACAATCAAAAAAGTTTGGAGACCACTGATCTAGATCATCTCCAAAGGTCCAGATCATCTCCAATGGCTCCTTCCAACTTCAGCGAGTCTGTGATTCTCTCTCTTGATAACAACGGATGCCTGTGCACAAAGCAAGTGAACAGATTCAGTGGAAAAACGTTTCCCTTCCTGCCAGCTGATGTCTGTTGCTTTCTGAAATTTGTCCTTCACCTTGTTAAACCCAGTAACTCCCTAAACCTTATCTTCTTCTAAATTGATATTAATAATTGGTTTTTGATTTCTTCCACACTTCTACTAAAAGTTACAGTATAGTTTGGGTGGGTTTTCATTGGGGTTTTTTTTTATTTTTAAGACTCCTCAAGGCTACTTTACCCTTCTTTCCCAGAGGAATGGTTACTGCAGCAGTCCACATTCTGGTTTTGCCACCTATGAAAAGACTACCAAGGTCAGCATACAGTTAGCTATGCTACCTCCTCCTCCTCAAATACTTATCTCCTTGTAGAAGCCAAACCAGTCTAAAAGCTCCTTTAAATTTCTAGATTAAGCTTTACTGAGGATCAGGATCTAGATTTTTTACAGTGATTATAAATTAAGAACAAATTAAGCCCTGTTTAACAAAAGCGTAATGCTCTCACTTATGCAACCTGGCATTATAGGTATGTATCTATGTTATTTTTCTCCCAAGTTACTACATAAAATACCGAATTAAATTATAACATACACATTCAAGGTATGTAAAGCAATAGTCTGTCCATTTATAAACCCCAATTCAAAAAACTAATGTATTTTTATTGTTTACTTAAACTTTGCAGTTACATTAAAATATAATAAAAAACATTTGGAGTACATTAACAAAATAAGCAAAACATTAACTGAATGGAATGCTTTATGATTTTATGTGCAATCATAAGTAAACCAAATTCTTACAATACCACTCTTCATACACTGTGTAATGGCAAACTACTATCAGCTCATTATCTCATCCAAGGTCTAAAATAATATGTAAAGTAAAACTAGAGAAAGTTCATATGCTTTATGATAATTTCAAAACCCTTCAGAAAGTTTATTTTGCATACATCTATACACATAAACAAGAAAGATGATTTTCATGTAATCCTTAATTTGAATACCATTCAGTTTCTGAAGACCTGGAAAAAGAACAAGACCCTTCTTGGATATTAGTGTTTGTTTATGCAGAGCACAGTGATATTCACAGACTAGAAATGTACTGAAACCCGTATTAAATTGACCATTTTTCTCAAAGAGAAAGTTAAAACGGAAGGTCTCGTTCCAAACAGGAGCACTGGGGGAAAATGTTCATTGTATCTCTCATCTGGCAGACCAGTAGTACCACTCTGGGAAATCAGAGAGGATTTGGGCAGACTGCCCATTCAACTTAAGGCTCATCTGAGATCCAGATATATCCGCTTAGCTATCCAACCAGGATTTTTTTGTTGTTGTTGTTTGCATGCCCACATGATTTTAGTGCCTTTGTGCAACATAAAACCCTCTCCACATACTTCCCTTACGAAAAAGGGGCAGGTATCTCACAATACTGAGGCCAGAAAAATCTATGTCCTCCCATGCCTGATCCGATGTCCACTATAGTTATGGGAAAACAAAGTGAACTTTAATCTGTCAAAATGTACCATTTGAATTACATATCCTACAGATAATCTTGGGATCGAAATAGAAAAATGCAGCCACCAAGAATATGGGGTGACTATGTAGCAGTTGAAAGAACTGTACAGCCTAAAATAACAAGTGTCTTTTACACACATTTAGAAAAATATGTACACCTACCTGCATATACCTCTCTAAATTAACATTTTGCACCTTTTATGTGTTACTCAAGTACATTATAAAAACATACTACCGTCTTAATTTAGTAAGTCAGGTATTTTCTTTACCTCCATAAAAACAACTAAGAAAAAAATCAACCATATAATATTGACTGCAATTAAGAGAATTCCAGCACTGCACAATATCTGTCACACTTCACAATCAATAACTATTTCTCAGAATGGCTTGTACACTAGCAGAAATAGCCAGGATACAAATTTATGAGATAGTAAAGTGCTTTTTATTGTATGCACAGCATAGAATCTAAGAATCTTCTACACAGTCCTTGTAACAGAAACATGACCTTTGAAATGCCAAAGCTCCCTTTGCTACGAATGTTTATCACCAAAGAGCTGTCAGGTCCCAAGTTTTTAAAAGATTAACTCTGCTGAGTCATGTATTGCAAAACGCCGCAACGCTTCCCATGGAACGTTGTTACAGGAGAGCAGCAACTTGAAATCCAATTTGTTGAAAATTCAAAAAGTAGCTTCATATGCCGAAAGTTCTGCAAATCTTTATTTCAAATCACTTAAATTTACTGGCACTATACAAAAGATTTACGTATGCAGATGACCAACCACGTAGGGAGAAAACCCTAAATGTATGAAGCAAAACAAGCAAAAAGCAAGAAATCACAATTAGAAAGGTGAATGTCATTATTTTTACAGTTATTTGCAACACTAGTAGTTGAAATGTTCAGAAAGGAAAGAATATAATTTGGAGGTAATAAGAAGGGTTTCAAAAGAGGCAGGTTGCATTTCAAGTCAGAATACCTTTACAAACACTTATTCACAGCAGTGTACGTGAGACGAGCGCCACAAACATAAAGTCAGAGTCATGCAAATAAAGTCATTCACACACATTGTGCTGGTTTTGGCTGGGATAGAGTTAATTTTCTTTCTAGTAGCGAGTATGGGGCTATGTTTTGGATTTGTGCTGAAAAGAGTGTTGATAATACAGGGATGTTTTAGTTACTGCTGAGCAGTGCTTACACAGAGTCGAGGCCTTTTCTGCTTCTCACCCCACCCCACCAGCGAGTAGGCTGGGGGGGCACAAGAAGCTGGGAGGGGACACAGCCGGGACAGCTGACCCCGACTGACCACAGGGCTATTCCGTACCATAGGACGTCATGCTCAGCAATAAACTAAGGGAAGGTTGGCCAGCAGGCCGCTGCTCGGGGACTGGCTGGGCATTGGTCAGTTGGTGGTGAGCAATTGTTTTCATTTGTATCACTTGTCTTTCTTGGGTTTTATTTCCCTTTCTTTGTTATGTTCCTTTTCATTACAAATTATTATTATATTTTATTTTAATTCTTAAACTGTTCTTATCTCAACCCACGAGTTTTCTCACTTTTAGCCTTCCAATTCTCTTCCTCCCCCCATCCTGCTGGCAGGGGGAGTGAGCAAGCGGCTGTGCAGTGCTTAGTTGCCGGCTGGAGTTAAACCACTACACACATCCATAAATTTAAGGGGATTCTGAACACAATCAAAGCAAATGTGTGTAATTAGTTTTACAAGAAGTTTCTCAATATTTTTTGTTCTTGTTTTTACTTTTTACTGCACTAGTGCAAGTCTAAGAAGTTACTCTGATATCAGGTAAGTGAAATGAAGCACTACGTTTGCATCATTACATTTTACTATCCAACTTTCAAAACCTTTAAAAGTACAGGTTACTGTAATTTTCTGATCCACAGATAATACTATAATTAACACCTTCCTGATTATTCAGTGAGTTACTTTAGAAAATCTGTCTTTGATTCCACCACCTTTCAGCATAGTAATCATTCCCTTTTCCAGGTAGTATAGCTGGCAAGTTTCTTTGGAGTCCTGTACCCAGATACTCTACAGTGCAGGTAAGGGTAACAGAAGATTCACGTACTGACTAATTTTAACCTCCTCTAATAAGCATTAAGTGCATTGATATGAGGATATTAAGCAAAATAGACATCTCTACAACATATGCAGGATGAGATAGATTTTAACGTTCCATTAGCAAAACCAAAATCATGTAAATCTGGTGATAAAATCAGAGTACACAGGAACTACATACATAAAAATCAAATCCAATTTAAAAGTAAACACAGGTTTGTTCAAACAGCATTGTACAATTGCTTTAACACTTACAGAATTTAGATGAACAATATTTTCATTCACTCACAGTTTAGTATAAATATAAAGCAAAGCACCCCTTAAGCATTTTAAATAACAAATTAAACATTTACGTTTTTTACTGTGCAGTCAGGCTTAACATTTATGCAGCTTCAAAACCAAAGCACAGCCTCAAGGGAAGCCTCTCCACTGACAAATTAATACCTTAGAGAATAGAGCTGAATGGTGGCAATGAACTCATTTGTTCCCCCAATAATGAAGAATGACTCTTTCTTTACCACATCTGTGACTGTTGCTATGGTGACCCAGACTTACCTCATTGCTTCTCGAAGTGCTCCTCGCTCACTAAGAGTCGTGTGCTTTATGTCATCAAAATTATTTTCTAGTTTCTCACAGTTCTGCAACAAATGGACAAATCCATGCAAGGCTCTTAAACAGTATATTGTACATGTATTAACATTATTCAACATCATGCAATCAAAACTGATTTATATTATGTAACCTCAAATTATGCATTCTGTTTTAATTACACGGGAGTCATTAAAAAGACAGTGAGAACTCAGAAACAAAGTAAACATGAATCTTATTATATGGTTGCCATGGAAATCATCTTATAAATGTCCCATAATGAAATGTATAGAAATTTTACTTTTTTCTTCTTTGAAAGAAAAATTAATTTTTCCTTTATCAGTATGCGAGGCTACAAAGCTACTATACACACACAGATGAGAACAGAAACCTAAACATGCATTTTAGAATTATAATAAAAGTTATAAATTCTGTCCCAATGAAACAGGCAGTGTTGTTGGAACAAACCAATCATATTTAATTCATATTTAAATTAATTTTTAAGACAGAACAGAAACTGAAGAGATTAATTGTTTATAGACACCTCAACCACTTAATGTTCTTTCCAGATTAAAGCTCACCAGTATTTCTAGAAGTCATATGAAGCCAACAACTTTGTGACAATAAATGAAATAAAACTTTGCTACACGCTGTTTATTATTTTCAAATGCGCGTCTGGTTCCATTACTCCAGAATGCCAATCCTTTTCTTCTGCTCCCATAAAGGCAGTAAAATTGATTCAGAAGATGCTGGGGAGTACAGAAATTTGTATCTGTGCAAAGTGAGTGTGAAATACCAGCAAACAAGAATTCTCTGATCATCTGCATCATCCACAGGATTTTTATATTCTCTGGAGGCTTCGTCAATACAGGAGGCTTTTAGGTTACCCCTGCTCTCTGAAGCACCTTTCTCCAATACCAAAACTTACCTCTGGGAGGCATAATTTTGCCATATGGGTGTAAAAGAAACACAAGTTGCAAGGCTAACAGTTGCTATTGCTAACAACCTTGAAGGCAGGATTGTCAGGCTCTTTATGCAGTGCCTTTAAAGAAATATGTGCGCTATTATTTGGTCATATTGCTTTCACAGTTTTTAATATCTGAATTAATTTTTAAGTCCACATCTTAAAGACAGTTATAATAAATACAATAAACGTTACCTATTGTTATTTCTTTTGTGCATTGATTCTTTATTTTTATAATTACATTCAATTTGAGGCTACAAAAGCATTACTGGAAAGGAAATAATTCGATATTTGTAAATGACCTAACAAGATATTTTAGCTTGTCCAATTAACATTTAAACTATCATTATTTTTAAATAAGATTATAGACTTTTTAATACAAAGTTTTAATGCTTTAACAATAAATTTCCAAGAAGGAGAAATGAACAAAGCCACATTTGGAACTTTTGCAACCTTTTCTCTCCCTTATAAAAAATGATGCATGTCTTAAGTATGAGTAGTAAAACTTATCCCATGGGTAATCTGATATTTTTTATTTGTTTAAATTACAATCAGCTGTACTTTGTATGGCAAAATCCTACTCAAAAACTCAAAGGGATTACGCGAGAAAGACAGGGAAGCTCTACAATGAGGTATTCCATTATTTACATCAGCATACATTGACCTTCAGCTCCAAGCACATACAGGCAGGTCAGTCGTTTAAAATACACAAAAGAAATCCAAATTGACAATACTAATTAATAAAGAATTCCCGATTCATCAGTACTAAACTGAAAGTATCTGTGCAAGCAAAAATCAAACCTCCCATCCTCCAGGAAAACAGACCAAAGGAAACACCATTTCGAATATTGCTCCAAGTGCCAAAAGAGGAAAGCCCATGTTTTAACAATCCTGTGCCACCAGTATGTCAGGACAGGTTCAGAAAATCTGAGCATCATGTAGTTCATTTCTCTTGACCTTGCAGTATAAAGCATGTAGAAATGACAGAGGATCCAAAGCACACAAGATTTTTATCAAACACAACTAAATCTTCTCTTGTACAAAATATTGTACAAGCTAAAATAACCGATGATCTCTACGTGGAAAATGCTGAAAAGAGTAAGTTCAGCTGGTATTTCTTCTTTGTCTATATAGACCATACTGTGTTAATCAGCTGAAGGGCAACAAAGGTGGCCCATATCTAAAGAAAATGCTGTGATCATGTAGCCTTACACACACAAATATTCCCTCTCAACTATATGCTCAATGCAAAAACGAATAGATAACCCAGAACAAAAAGTGGAACAAATTTTATAGACTCAAATAATAGATATTGTACCAATTCATTTGGCAAGAAGATGAACTTCTACCATTTCTGAGAATTGTTTCTGGACAATATTTTTCTCAGCTACTTTCAGCCAAATAGCTCTCATCCAAGGTACAGCAGTTGGAGAACAAACAACTTCACCATTAGGAAAAAATGAACTAAAAACTGAGCCAGATGCAAACTCCTCAGATGAGGAAGATGACCTCATAGTACTATGTCATCAGTTACTGCATACATATTGAACAGGAGAGTGAGCAAATATTGATCATACCCACTGCTTTCCAGTTAGAGCTGCAATCATCGAAACAGTATGTTGGATCCTCTCAGAGAAGAGAGAACAAGGTGTCTGAAATACCAAATATAAGCATAGCTACAGGTGTATAGATGCTACTTCTTCATGGATCCGAGTATCAGCTCATACACTACCTTTGTAGATCGTCTGAAAGGATATCAGTTTATAAGAAAGGCTACCAGTATGAATGAAATTGTGAGCACGAGAATACTCTGAAGAATATGTCTGGGAAATGATGAAACTTTGGTAGACCATGACCAGGGTGAGCTTTACATTCTTAAAGTAATAAAACAGTAGCAAAAATTGAGCTCATTCTATTATCCATGCTACCAAATAGATTCATATCCATAAACATCTTGCACAGGGCAGTATGTTTTGGCCCACAATACTTCACAGATTTAAGTATAATGAGTAATTAAACTCCCAGGTGTTTAATTCTGAGCAGCAGCTAAAGTCAAAAAATCAAAACACTAGCAATAAAAAAAATTGGTTTTGGTGGCTTACTGCCAAGTGATTTTCTGTGGGTATAGATAAAGTCTAGAAGTTTTAAGTCTATGATTCAATAATTACATAGTACTCTGTTACCGGTGTTGGCAGATCTATAGTGCTGTATGATACTAAACTAAATATCACCTTTGAGAAGTTCAGGAGGAAAAATAAGTACAGAGATGCAACTAGGGACATGGTCATCATAAGTCAAACTACCATTGCATGTCAAAAAGCCACAAAAGTCTAAATACTGCTTCTTAAAGGATTCTAGCATAAATACTTCGAGGTTTTTAAATGAACCAAAAAGCAAGAGAGTGGAGAAGAGATTTTATATATAAATAAATGGCTTATCATATGAGATCTTAACTAAAACTACATGACAACTAGTTAAAAACAGAGATGTAGACTGGATATCCACAAATATCTGTGGCATCACACACAGCATACTGGTGGAACATCTAATCAGTAATGAGCAAGATGAATGATGAATGTATGAAGATGAGGAAGAAGGAAGATTAATGAATAAATCGAAAAGCTTTTCCTCCCATAACCACAAAAATACGACTCTTTTTCCTACTGCAATTTGTTCTTGTTAATAAATAAACTGCAAGCTTTGGGAGCAAGGACTCTGTGCTCATAATTCTATATTTTCAGTTATGGTAAGTGATAATATTAATAATATCATGACATAAACTTTATAATAATATTCTAACAGTCTGAGGAAAGTCAGCAACTACCAAGTGCAAAAAGTCTTACTCTTTGACACTGGTTGAAGTAACAAGCTAGCTCACATAAGTGGAGAATACAAATAAAGAATCACTCTGGTTTTAAATAAACACCTAGGATTCTGGCAAAAGTGAAGTTGTACTTTTTAAAACACATCTCTAATCATTCATCAGTTTAGCTTTCTTGTATATGTTTTTGTCTTGGGTGGAAAAGCCTTCTTTGCTTGACTTAGTCATTTGAAAAGCAATTCTTGATTTGGCCTATTGGGTCAAATGCAGAACTTTGCAGAAGTAGCTCAGAAACTAAAAGGAGTCTACTGCCTGGTGTCGCCACTGAGGATCTCCCTAAATCACAAAAGCATTGCTGCCTCTGCTCTGCCATGACAGGCATAAGAGTCAGAGTTTTGAGAAGACCATAATTCAAACTGACCCATTCTGTGATACAGTACTGATAAAAGAAGTGACCCCACTTCCATTGAAATCAACCTTAAATCTTCCTTCCAGTCAAATGAGAGTGGGATCACACTAAGCCACATCCTGCTACTTTAACTCTATCCTGAAATACTTCACATAAGACTTTCAAAAGTGTTAGTATTACAGATAATGTCTTACACACATTTTGAGATAGTTGAGAAATAAAATCTTTTGATCTGACAACAGCGTAAGACCTATTCTAAGGCAGCCTGCATCACTGAAGTTGAGTAGATCTCTTATCCTAGTTGATACACTGCCAAATCAAAAGCTTTACTTAAAATAACGTCTCTCTTCCGTGAAAGAAATTTTTAGGTAAGTAGGATTGCCGAATTCTTGGAATTCATTGCTTCCACATGGTTTTAGGAAATTTTCTTAGAAAGCCTGAGTTTTTTTCCAAACATTTGTGAAAATAAATCTCACATTTTTACTGTCAAATGTTCTCTGTGTATTAAACATATGGAACATACAGCAATTGAAAGATGGAACAGCTCTCACCTGTTCGGTTTGTATTTACTATTGCTGCTAATGCTAAAACAAATTAATTTTTCTTCCATTTTCTCCTTTATAATCCATGAAAAAGGTTCCTACAGAGTATGTTGTGTCTTAATTTTCTAATTTTTATGCAGCCAACTTTTAAAATGTGCATATTAAATGTACTTGTACCTAGATTTCTGAGTGCTTAAAATGAGACAACCTGGTCCAAATTCTGAAGGATGTAGTAGCTCCCTCTGATATTTCAATTAGTTACCTTTAAGGAGGTAGGCTCCAATGACAGATTGCCAAGACTGTTGGGGACACATAGAATCTACCATAAGTACCTACGTCCTGTACAGCTTCAGCAAGAGAAGTCTCAAATTTTGGTCCAAAAATTCCTAAATCTCCTTTAACAAAGTTGTAATAAAAAAGCTGACTTCTTCAGGGGACTGTTTAAAAAGTGTAGAACGGTTATTTCCATATTGATCTTCTTATTGATATATGAAATGTTAACTCCAATAATCACTTGTTATTCTGGGAATGTGAATTATTTCATCAGCAGAAAACTTTAGAAATAACTAACTTGTGTTTTATAAACCTAACGCAACATTATAATAGTAATCTAAACTGTAATATATTGCTGCAAGGATAATTATTAAGGGAAAACACAGCTGACATTTTCTGATTTATGCACACAATCAGAGATGGAGTCCAAGGACTGTGACATAATTATCTTCATGCTAACAATTTTTGTAAATCTCTTGACAGAATTTTAGCTAATTTTAAAATGCCTTCTGAAGATTAGCACTTAAAACTGTTGGGGAAAATAGCACAATTTATTAGCAAGGGTATAATTGTAAACCTTCCAAATACTCATTGTGAATATCATTTAGACAGTAACTCCTGCTTTAGCAGCTGGTATATAAGACTCCAGTTTATGGAATCTTGAAACAACAGAGAGAGTAAAATCTAATTAAACAGGATTACATGCCAAAGAAAAATTATTAAAAACAGACTAATATACAATTGTCATGAATTTGGAATAGCAGATCTACTTCTTTTGATGCAAACTTATGTAACACTGTGCTTTCTTCCAATGAAACCTAAATACTCTTAGCAGACTTCTCTCTTGATTTGCAACAGACTGTCTTTCTACACTGAAACAACACAAAAAGCTAAATGGTTCCATTGATCTTCTCTCACAGACATAAGCACCCATCTGCTATAGGGTAAAATGACTTACATATATTGCATTTATTCTAATGTCAGTGCTACAATTCATTAAAGTTATTCAGTAGCCAATAGCTGTATTCCACACAGGAAGCCCACTTAAACTATCTTCATACTGAGCAACTAAACAAAACTGTTGCCATTTGCCAAAGGGTTTTATCTAAGAGCATTCTTAAAAACTAAACAAGTAAAAGGATTGTTTGATCCTAACTGTAAGATATTATGTTCTACGCAATATCTACCTACTAAATTCCTCCTTCTTATTTGCTATGACTCATTCTCAAGGGGTTCTTACTCCAAATAGGGGGAAAAGCAGCTTAAAACTGATACCTGACCAGCTGTTCACAAAGCAAAAAATAGGTATTTTTTTAACATGTACATATTCCTAGTATCTGCAGACAGTATATTGAGCCCTCAGGTATTTACATAACATTTGACAGCATGTCATTCATAATACATGAACATTTGTTATAACAATTTTTTCATTATGTGATACAGCCACATTGGCCAGACAGGCTCTTTGAAAAATATAGATATTAATACATCAAAAATAGCAGACTTCCAACAGAAAACCAGCTCTAAGTGTTAGTAATCAAATAAAAATCAATAGAAAAAATATTAAATAGAATTGTGGGTGGCTGTGATCAATGCCTAATTAGCATAATCATGTTAATTTTTCTCAGGTTTTTTTAGAGGAATAGTATTTTTAAGGCACTAAAAATAGTGCACATGCAAACTCAAACATAAGTATCACATTTTCTCCACAAACAGGAATATATTGCTAAAACAGGACTGATACCAGGAAACTTCGATGCATGAAATATTTTCTGAAACTGCAGGTGTGTTTTTTGTTATTAATTACCAGAAATACTGTCAATGTAGCTGGGAATTCTGAAGTGGAAGCAGACAATTTTGGATTTTTTTTAAAGTTTTCCCAGTTTAAAATATGGTACACTTAATCCTTAAAGACAGGTAATTATATAAAAGTTAATTACTTGTTAAACATACATAACACTTTAGTTTGCAATTTTACCGGGACTGTGAAAGATCTTCCAATCTGAGATGGCATTCTGCTAACTTCCTTTTCATGCTGTTTCACGCACAACTTTCAAGTGGCAAATTCATAGCAGCCTTCACGTTCACATAAGGGTATGATATCTTGCTTGCATTCAACCTGCTGTTGTCAGAGCAGATGCAGACACCACGTGTTTTGGCAATGGATAACACATCAGATAGTAGTGATACAGGGAAGATGAGAAAAGACATTCTGAAAGGACCAAGCATGCAACACACAGAATACTAGACCAAAGAACTCAAAAGAAGAGAATAAAAAACTACAAAAGATATGCAAGACAGCAGAGGCACAGCTGGAAATAATAAAGGAGCAGAGAATGCAGGTGATGCCACTAGACAGGACATTTTATAATGCTCCTCCCCTTGTGACTCAGCTTTAAAAGACAGAGAAAACTTTGAGAACAAAAAGGAAGGAAAACCTTTGCCTCTCACTTTTTTCTTTCTCTTCCTATAACAAATGTTAAACTTGATCAGTAGATGAATGGGAAGACTTGGCAACAAGCTACCAGTCCCTCTGCATCTAAAGGGACACTTTTAAGACTGCTTCCCTGTATGGGATAGGGCTCTGTAGCAGAGAATACTATTTTATTATTAGCAATTTATTATTTATTATACTATTTATTAGCAGGGAATACTATACTATACAGGGAATACTAGATACTATTTATTTTTTAATGTGGTTGTAAGTCCTGCCTTTTTCCTGTTGGAGAGCCTGAGCACTACATGAGAGCCTTCACAGAAGTTTAAGATCATGTCTACGACCCATTCTTGATGGTTGAATCCTCCGATTCTGCTGTACTCATAGCACAGATTTACAACTTAAGTCTTCATGGGCATAAAGTCTAAGTAAAGACACACAGGCTCTACACAGAATTTTGAAATGTACTATTTTCACTTGACAGTGGAAATATAACTATGTAAAGATTAGTAAGAAAAAAAATATCCCAAATGCTGTACTCCCTCCCCCCCGGTACTTTCCCATACCTCAGCCTAGCTTGCTTTTCCCTTGGGATTCTTTACTCTGCTTACGCAAATATTCCCCTGACTCATCGAGATTAAACAAAATGAGAGTATATAGGTAAAGACCAGACTCATATTGAGAATTAACATTTACAGAGCTCATAACCTGGAAAAAAGGAAGAATCTTTAAAATGCAGGTAGAACTGTACTCCTAAGGAACAGATTATGTTCTTGACCTTCAACAAAGAGCATAAGAAAAAACACATACCCAAAAGCCCCTGCTTTTTTAGAAGCTGAATGACCAAGAATTTAAGGAATTAACCCCACATATTTGAGAGTACCAACTTACAGGATACCTCTTATTTTTCATGCATAGCTAAAGAATTATTAAATAAGAGCTTTTCAAAAATTAAAGTTACAATAAAATGCTTAAACGCCATCCTGAAACAATGCAGTCCAGCTCTATGTAGAGGAATGAAAGCAAATTACATGTAGCAGGCTTGCTTCCTCAGCCCAAGATGCCACCTCTCATCCCTTACAAGGCACATTTTATTCTCCAACAACAGTATTTTTCAGAAGTGCCACAACAAAACATTTTATTTCATGGTTCTGTGTTCACCATGCACTACAGCTCCCTGTAGTTGCCTCAATATTAAAAAAAATAACACAACAGGACACAATTTTCCCAACCAATTCTGCAGAAGCTAATCTGCCTAAGCTATTTCTCATTATTTTGCATAAGCTTCTTTCCCAAATAACTATGAGAATTGACTAGGCAAGTGTGCTGATTTTGGCTGGGATAGAGTTAATTTTCTTCATCGTACCCAGTATGGGGCTATGTTTTGGATTTGTGCTGAAAACAGTGTTGATAACACAGGGATGTTTTCATTCCTGCTGAGCAGTGCTTGCACAGAGTCAAGGCCTTTTCTGCTCCTCACCCCACCCCACCAGCGAGCAGGCTGGGGGGGCACAAGAAGCTGGGAGGGGACACAGCCGGGACAGCTGACCCCGACTCACCACAGGGCTATTCCATACCATATGATGTCATGCTCACATATAAAGCTGGGGGAAGAAGGAGGAAGGGGGGGATGTTCGGAGTGATGGCCTTTGTGTTCCCAAGTAACTGTTACGTGTGATGGAGCCCCACTTTCCTGGAGATGGCTGAACACCTGCCTGCCCATGGGAAGCAGTGAATGAATTCCTTGTTTTGCTTTGCTTGTGTGTGTGGCTTTTGCTTTACCTATTAAACTGTCTTTATCTCAACCCAAGAGTTTTCTCACTTTTACCTTTCCAATTCTCTCCCCCATCCCTCTCTGGGTGGGGGGAGTGAGTGAGAGGCTGTGGTGCTTAGTTGCCAGCTGGGGTTAAACCACAACAGCAAGGTCCTACCCAAGGTCCTTCTTTTTTTTTTTCCTAATCTTACAGATTTTGTCTTTCTATTGACAGTTATAGAAACCCATGCGCCAGCTAAACCACATTCCATGTACTATTTACTAAATTGTGTACTCCTAATTCTCTCCAACTTCTAAAAGACTTACATAAAATAGTCTTTAAGCCCCCTGGAAAGAGCCTGAAATATGCTAAATACAAGGCCAAGAGCCAAGGAACTGGTGACAGTACCATGGGACTAGACAGAGAACACCGTAGGACCTATGACTTCTGGGCTCCAAGCAACCCAATGTTTCTGTCCTGCAGGAGGGGTGGGAAAAATCCCATCCTCTGCTTAGCTTAGTAGAAGAAAACAGTGATATCTCTGCATGAAAAATACTTCAGTGCCTGCAAGTGATGATATTTCTTGCCATAACCATATGTGGTTATATGTCACTATGCTCACTGGCCAAGACCTCATAAAGGAGCATCCTTCCTCCAAATTTTCTTTGCAAAAATCTGAAACAATTCCACAAAAAATACTATTAAGATCCCATCCTCTGACTTTGTGAATTACCAAAAGAGTATATGTGCTCCTATTCTGGATTACCGTGTTTCCCGAAAATCAGTATCGGAGCATAAAAGATGACTTAGCAATGAAACAAATTTCCTCATGTGACAGTTGAGGGTACTTACCACAGACAAAGCCAAATATGAAATTGAGACTAGATTTCCCCAGAGGAATAACTGGAAATATTAAGTTTGCTTGAGAACCATCTACCCAAGTCAAAGGAATAAGAATTAGGAAAAAGGCTGCAGCCAGTAGAGCACAACCCTTGTATCAAGACCCTGTAGTTGTGTTACATGCTGGCACTTTGTATCAGATTTTCCATCACTATCATTCCTCACAAAAAACTGAAGAATGATTTGACTTAAAATAATCTGGAGCTCATTCATAAACTATGAGCATCATATGCAAACACCAACAAAATGTTACCTCAGCTCTTATGTTTTAAACTACATGTTGACTCTGAAGTAACTGTAGATGATAGCAGGACATGTCATGAGAAGAAATGTAAGTGAGTTGACAATTCACATATCTGAAAAAAACTAGGCTACAATTTCTCCTCTATTTCTATTTTCTCTGAGATTCAAAAGACATGTCCTTGTACTGAGATGTTCAGGAAAGCCAAATATTTAAATACATTTTATATTAATTGCTATCTAAAATAGTTAAATCAGAGGAAAACTTCTTGTCTTTTTTTTTTCCAAAATACCATAAAGAAAAAAATAGTGAAAAGACTACTATATTTATAAGCATTCTTTACTATGCTCATGACTGACTGGTATCTAAAACCTTATTGTAACACTATAGGGTCCACATACAGTAAGACAGTGACCTCAGACTCTGTAATATATACAAAGTGAGAAGAAACCAATGGAAGCACAAAAAAGAAAAAAACCAAACATGAAACTGGAAAGCATGTATAAGAATGCACAAAGAACCACTAAACTGGTTCACTGGGAGCCAAAACTGTTTAACAGTCAACACAATTACATATCTTTAAATATCATGCATCAAGCCAAGTTAGTCAAAACGAAAGCTTACACTCATTGCTAAGGAGGTGGAAAGTCAAGTCTCGGGCAGGGGCGCAGGGAACAACAAACCAGGACAGTACAAACACTGTTGCTGTAAAATATTTTTTCCCTCTCAAAAAATATTCAGAAAATCAGAGGTATGGGACTATTACAATGGTTGCAGATCCTACAAAGTTATCACCATCTGTTGTGTCATCTATTTACAGACATACAGACATAATCAAAACTGAGGGAAAACTGCTCAAACAAGTGTAATTTTCTTCGAATAAGATACCATGCATGTTTAATAAGCTTGAGAATCTCCCAATACAAATTTAAGGGAATAAATGGTATCAGTTTCTTTTCTGTAACAAATGACATGAACAAGAACTTTCCTATACACAGAAACGAACAGGGTTTATGTGTAGCTACATTTGTCAGCAGGGCATTCGAAAGTTCTTTTCACAGTGAACATTAGAAAGAGCATTAGGAGAATGCTGCTGTAATGCTGTTTATTCACATGCAGCTTGAAAACAACATCCAGGATAAATATATAGCCTCAGGTCTCAGTTCCATTTACCACCTTAGAGAGAAGAGCATCTAACAAGCCAATACCTCAGTACGGCACTATGCACTCTTCTAGGTCTGTGTCCCATTTACTGTCATTGTTGTAGGGTTTTTGCTCCTTTGGAAGCTTTCATGTCTCAACCTGAATAGCATTCTTCTCCCAAAACCTTCTGGCCTGCTTTCAGAAAGCTCAGACTGCTGAATTCCCCTTCTTGTCACTCTCTTAAAAATTGCTGTGTTTAAGCTGAGGTGAGTGATACAAGCATGCCTCAAAGCATTAGGCAAGCACCTTCCCAGCAACTCCCAAGCAAGCAGGGACATATGGAGCCAAGATTCACCAGAAGAGAAGTGTGATGCAAGGCTCCTTGGTATGAGCTAGGCTTAGCACTCTTTGGAGGAGTCTAGTTCAGGTCCCACAAACAGTGCTCCTCAAGACATTTGGGCTGGGTAGCACAGTTCCCAAGCTAATAAATTGGGTCTCTCAGCAGGGCTGGCTCTGTCACAGCATTTTCCTCATGTGGCGATGCTACTCTCAAGTCTAGAACTGGCTCCAGCTATTGCAAGTGAAGGGCTTTTAGTTCCCAGAACACTGCACAGGACAGACCTGTGTTTAACTTGGAGAGTATGAATAACCCACTCCCTCCCAGCAACCAGAGCTTAACCTAGAACCCTTAGTATAATCATCCACATTTTACAATAAAATGCAATAACCTAGTTTTGAAAATGCTATTTTCAAACATACACACTTAATATTTGCTAAATAAGACTGAAACTCTTACTTTAAATTATTTTTCCTCTCTGGAAAACGTATTGGACTTATAAATCAGTCCCCAGCTCCTGAGTGTCACTACTACTATTGCATATGTGCAAACAGAGCAATGGGAAAGAGCAGGGTGGCTGCAAAGCAAAAAAAACCAAAAATCATTATTCTTTTAACACAATTACAAAATTGCTCCTTTTTCTTCTCAAAGCCATTTTTATCTCTGATTTTTAATTCTTATTCTTATGCAGCAGTTTCCCTGTTTCCCTTGTGTATACACTGTTTGAGCTTTCAATTTTTAATTTTTCTTCAATAGTGCCCTATCTTTTCTTTCCTTTTTTTTTTCTTCATTACTTGGGATTTTTCCTCTCCTGTTCTGTTCCTCATGCTTGTTTACTTTTTTCCCCCTAGTCCTTACTAATTATTTCATGTCTCTTGGTCTGTTTCATTATGTGTCATGGCTTTTCCTTTCTTATTTTTTTATATTGCATTCCTTTATTCCACTCCTGCAGCTCTCCGATTTCTATGTGCTTGCTTAACTATTACCCAAATGGCTCCAAGCAGGACACACTCAAACTGAAGAATAAATAAATTAAAAGAAAAATACTATCTGTGGCCATGTGGTGTTGCCTAGCAACGCCCTGTACCTCTCCACAGCTTTTCTAGAGCCCTGGTGGCAACAGAGCTTTTCAGACTTATTGCTACAAATATATGCAAGATCCTTCTCGCATTGTTTCTCCGTTCACTAGCAAATAAATGCAGAGGAAAATACAAATGAGAAAGAAAAACTCCAGAGAAAGCACCACCAACAGGACTACTCTTCCAGCACAAGAAACGGCCACGTACTCTGATGCGCGCTGCCCCCTTCTCTCACGTACTCTGCAAAACACGCGCAGCTTACATGTTATCACTGTTCACTAATACTGTTACACTCTTTGAGAAACAGAATGTAAACAATATTTCTCACGCAATTAAAATTTGTGTCAAATTCACCCAACTCTTAAACAGTTACTGTGTATGTATTACTGGCTGAGACTCATTGACTTTTTACACTCTTGTAAAGTTGCTTCTGAAAGCTTTAGACTAAAGAAAAGATAGTAGTAGCCTCCAGATTGTATAGGATAAGAAAAATGGTCCAAGCATTGTCAAAAATGCAGTGGCATTATAAAGGAAGTGAAGTTTGTTCCTAAAGCTTATAGATCCAATCTTAAAAGATTTTCAATATCTATTATTTCTAATGACTTCAGATGTGACAGAAGAGAAAGTGAAGCTTCCTCCCCCACCCTTTTCTTTTAAAACAAAAGTTTGCTGGGCTCAATCTTCAAAAGTTAGAAACAAATGCTCATTAAGTCCATAATTTACAAAGTATTGATGATTCAGCATTAGCTAGACTGAGTTTCAAGAGGACAGATACTAAGCCAGTTTCCCTGACAGTCCTTTTTTATTCCACAGCAAGGAAAGACTCCTTCCAACAGCCAATGGCAACTTCTGAGAAAGAAAAGTCTTTTTCATTTTGGGATGGAAAGAATGCTTATCCAAGAGACTAAAACTTTAAGGACATTAGGAGTCCTGGAAGGGGAGTCAAGAAATACAAATGCTAAAGCAGAAGACAACTGCATAATTTAGCTAAGGACCAACCTGTGATGAAGCCCTACAGAATGGAGAAAATGTTCAGTCAACATGTATCTTTCTGAAAGGCATCAAAATCAGTGTTATTACCTGGGAATTTTTTATACAGCTAAATCAGCCTCAAAGCAATTTGATGTCTGCATAGCAGAGTATCAGTAGCAAGTGAAAAGAATGCACATCAGAGCACATACCTTAAAAAGATATCTAACAGCATCAGTCTACATGTCAGCTACAAATTGCTACATAGTAAAAAGAAACCACAAATGATCCACATAGGTAAACAAAGGACAGAAATTAATATTCAGGTACCTAATCCCAGTTTATTAACGTCATTCCCACAGTAATGTTTGTAGAAATTAAAGGCCGAAGTAAGGGTATGTAGAGTTGGTTGGAGAACACAGCAGAACCCCGAGGTGATACAGGTCACCATAAAACAAACACAGGCATTGCAAAGTCAAGCACTTAAAATCAAACAACCCTAAAAAAGGCTTGCCGTTTCAAAATTTGATTTTGCCCCTTCACACGTATGCAGCAAAACACCAGTTTTAATGATATGATTGTATGCTATTTTATACAGAAGTGCTGCCTGACTCAGAAGACAGAACAGAGAGTGCTCACCTAATCAATAGCCTTTCAACATTTGTGCTTAGTGTGTAGCCTTATTTACTGCACACTATTCAAAACCTTACTTGAAGGCAGAACTATTTTTCCCCATGAACATTTCAATGACACTCATCACTACAGTATCTGAAGTGATTTAAAAGCAATTTATTCTACATACTATGAATATCCCCTTTTAACAGGTAGCAATCGGCACAGAAAGTCTATCGAATAACCGAGCATGCTATGTCAGACACCTATGGTCCAAAACATTAAAGTATATAGGAGACTGGAAGTGACAACTTGAATGATCAGACTTACTCTCTTGCTTTCACATTCTGTTCACATTCAGATTTTCCCATCCAGTTGATGGAACCATCACCCTCTGATCAGCTGGCATTTCTAAATCGTCTTCTCTCTTAATTCCAACCATTAAGCTCCTAGTCATTCTTATCCTCAGCCCTTGGCTGTACAGCCTCCTAATTGCACTATTAAATTTATTCTTATCTTTTTTTTTATTCTAAACTTCAGTGTCACACAGTTCTTTATGATGTTCTAGTTCCTTCTGTATTGACAGTGCCTGTCGACTTTCTTGTAACATACTCCTAATATTTGTGTCAAGCTCATTAATGAAAATATTAAATGGTATGAATCTGAACACTGATCCTTCAAGAAGCTCTGCTCAAAGCCCAGAAGCTCTTTTTTAAGCACTACTCACTCTCATTTCCTTTCTAGCCAGTCCCTTATCCATGTTACTATTCTAATCTAAGCAGATGATACTTCATTATTAATTGGCAAAAAAAAAAAAACCACCACCTTGTCAGTGTGTCATGATCTATCCCTAACAATAAAGCCCAATATGTCTTATTCCATCTTATATTTACCTTAATGCATTCAATATATCTTTGCTTCAAAATTTGTTTTCAAAGTTTTGCATGCTGCTGATATGAGACTAACAGAGTTATAGTTGCCCACCAATCCTCCATCTTTTAACATACAGAAACTGCATCAGCTCTTCTTTAATCAAGTACCGTAAGAGTAAAGCAAGCTGTATGTTAGGCCTGTAATTTCACATGTCAATTTTACTGTGATACTTTTATGGACATTTTTCTGTCCCTTTGACTTCAGAGATGAAACACTCCAAATTTTCCTTCTGGCCTGTTTGGGGTAATTTCCATTTCTGCACTTGTCTGCCCATTAGACACCTCTTGTTTTACTCCCATTTTACTGAAACTAGGCCAACAATTTACAAAGATTTTAGACAATACCTAGGATGTTTAATCTTATCTTCACACTGGCTTTCCATGTTCTTTTATTTCTTTTAATTTAGATAGCTTAAGAACCTTTTACTATTTGTTTTATATAGCTGAATAACCTTTTAGTATTTGTTTTAATTTATTTCACCAGGTCTGACTCAACTTGACTTTTGAAAGTTCTCACTTTTCCCTCTGTACTTCCTGCTTTGCCCATTAATCCCTTTTTTTTTTTTTTTTCAATTCCTTACAGGTTATCCTCATACTCTTAATACTCTTTTTGAAGTTGTTTTCCAGTTCAGTCTGAAACTCTTCTTTACAAGTTGGGATGCAAATTCTAAATAACTTTTGTATACTTGAATTAATAACAAACTCCTCAAAATTCATGTGATTGAACTGTTTAGTTCAGTTCAGAGATCTAAATAATTTTCTTAACTTCTGCATTTGTCTTATAAAATAATAAAATACATTTTCTAAATTTATTTTCTAAGTTTTCTAAAATAAATTTTTTAAATAGTTCTTCTATAGAATTTATATTAAATTAACTAAAAAAAAGCTTGATAAACATTATATTCTGTGATTATCTCTTCTGTAACTTCCCCCATTTGCTAAATTTAAGGCTAATGTCCATTCAGCTTGATACCTGAATTAGTAAGAGTTGATACTATTTAAAATTTGATGTTAACGTTTCTGATTTAATGACTGTTACTAACAAAGTATGTCAGTTATCACATCAAAGAATACCTGCACCCTACCATTATTTGGATCTGTGGTTTTCTAGGCTGTATATAGAAAGTCAAAGTGTCTTGCAATGACTTACCTCTCTAACAGCATTACAATCAATTCCAAGTATAGAAAGTTGTGAGGGTAACAGAACAAGGATGGTGAACTTCAGAAAATATTATTTCAGTAGACTCAGGGATCAGGTTAGTATGTCTCCTGAAAGATATACTGATCAGTAAAGGAAACTATTTTATATAGGAATTTTATATAGGAAACTAAAGGGAAACTATTACTGAGCAAAGCGGGGGGTGGGGGGGGGGGTGGGGGGGGGGGGGGAGCACTTAACAGACCTTTATGATCATACCATGTCCCCCCCATGGCCTGGAAATCAAAATCATAAAAGCAGGGAAACTATGACACATACCTAAGTACATACATTTCTAAGTATAAATGAAGAGCACAAGCATTGTAGGAATAAAATCAGAAAGCTAAGGTACCAGGCAAATTTCAATTACCAAGGAAGAGGAAAAAATAATAATAAAAAGGTTCTATATACATGAGAAGTAAGAAGAAAATAAAGAGAAGTACAAGTTATGTACAGAAAAGAAGAGCAAATAACAAATGATACAGAGTGAACTGAAGTATTCACAGGCTTCCCTGCTCTCTTTATGAAGATGGCATGGTATAGCCATAACTATTACTGAAAGTATTATTTTTAGCAAGAACATGGAATTGCAGGCTTGAGTATGGAAAAAAGAGGTTTGGGATTTTTTTTTTTTTAATCAGACAGATGCAGTTCATATATCACTGAGTCATCACGGAATAACTGAAGCAATCCATGAACCACTACCAATTGCACCAAAGACTCTGAGGGCTTGGGGTTCCAAAAGGCCAGAAGAGACAAACATAATGTTTCCTTTACAAAAAAGGGAGTGAAAATAGCAATTATAGCCCCCAGCAAAGAAAATGGAGTACTTTTATTAAAAATGGTAATGTGATATAAAAAAAGCCAACATGAGCATGTAAAAAAGTTAAATCATTCTTACTTTCTGTCCTTAAGAAGATGGTCTCATGAATAAGTGGTAGATGTGACAAATCTTGAGTAAACTTTTTTATAAGTATTCCACACCACATTTTCATAAGCCAATTGAAAATGTAGTCTAGATAAAACAAACATCCAGTGAGTGCACAACTTACTGAAAAACAACCCCTAGCTTGTTTTCTGTCGCTGAAAAAGGACCTGAATCAAGATGCTTCATGATTCACCCAGGATCCCAGTGACTTGGATAGCTGGAAAAGAAGAATGTAATAATGGCTTCTACCGACATCATGTTTGGTGGAATAAGGGAAACAGGGAAGGAGGAGATATTAAACATTTTAAAAGGCAAGATAAGAATTTAAAAATCAAGCCAAATTGAAGGGTCAGAATTTAGGCCATAAACTGAATACAAGACAATCCAATGCTCTTGCAGAAGGAACAGCTCATTGTAGGATAGTTCAGTGTGTCAGGCAAATAAATGATTTCATTCTACTCGGTACTAGTAGGTCCCAGCTGAAAAATAGTGTAATTTTTCATCATCACAATTAGAGAAAGATGCAGAAAATGAAAATCCAAAGAAAAGCAAGAAAATAATAACAGTTTCAGAAAACATGACCAGCAAAGAAGAGTTGAAGGAAAATAGAGAAATGGAAGGATATCTAACAGGAATCTTGTAATGTAACAGATTTTATACCAAAAGGGAACAATTATCAATTGTTCTGCAAGTAGGAGGAGAAGGACAAGATGACAGTTTGATCTTCCAACAAATGAAATATAGTATATTTTAGGAAAAATTTGCTGTTGCATTGATTAAACACTAACAAGAATGAGAAGTCTCCAACATCATATGCTTTTAGAAGTGGGTTATACAAATATCTGTCAAGAAATGTCTAGCTATATTTCATTCTGTCCCAATCCAGAAATTCTCTCACTATCCCCTCAAACCTACATTTTTATGATTCTATGATTAGATTGATTTCTATTTACAGCCATAGCCAAATTTAAACCTGCTGTGTTGAAACTCTATAGCATATTCTCAGCACACTAGAAAAAAGTTTACTGCCCTTCCCTAAAGTGATTTTGATCCATAAAGGTTCGGTTTTACCCTTGCTATCTTTTTACCATCTGTTGCATTATTAACATAAAATGCTTTACCTTTATGCCTGTCTTTCCTGAATAGTGTATATCCTTTAAGGCAACTATACAGGTAGTCATTTGGATGCTTCTTAATTTGTTTACTTGATTTAGCAATGTTAATAACATTCCTCTCACACGGTACATGAACAAGAAATCTTCAAATTATTTTTTTAAAAGAAAATGCAAAAAGACATGAATTACAACTTGATAATTTTCAAATGGAATGCAAGTGGTAGGATCTTTAGCTCTATAGAAGAAAATTTCTTCCACTTTAGCTAGCAATTAAGCAACTTTAGGTTGTTGTTCTGTTCTCAGTATTAGAATGGGAACAGAAAGTTTTGCTGAGTGATTGTTCCAGATACTTGCTGAAGAAACAGGACTGACTGGAGATGGAAGAAGTGACTGCAGAAAACACGTACATGTAGCTTTCTGAAGACAGCTGGAACTGCTGGAACAGGCACACAGCCAGAAAGACTAAGAGGGAATATGCTTCGACATGGCAACACCACAGCTCCAGAGACTGGACCCCCCACCAGTTCCCATTTCATCAACATGAAGCGCACACGCTATAAGAAAGGTTCTTGTACCAAGGAGTACCTAGCATCTTTGCAGACTGAAGAATCCCAGAAAATGTTATTTCTGATATCTGTACTGGATGGGATACTATGTTATTTTCAACACTACAATCAAAAAATGTATCAGTTTATAAAACAACAAAGAAATCATTATGAAAGTCTCAAATCATTCCCGAGATGCACCACCAAAAATGTAAGAGTTCCTGAAACCAGGACACTACTGTGAGCAAAGAATACTGAATATTGTAAGCAAAGGAGCAGTGAGTGATGAGGCAGTTAACTGCTCTCCACCTGAGGACTGTACATTGTGATAAAATGCAACAGAAACTGATCAAGATAAGGTTTTCAAAGCTTCTGGACAGTTCTGTTACCAGCATACTTTTTCAATCCCCGGCCTGTTACGCATCCCCACTTCAAAATATGAGGATGCTAGTGTTTTTTTAAATATAATGCTATCAGGATTGGTTAAAAGATCAAAAACAAGCTTTTCGGCCAGACCTGTTCATTCATACTTAAATCAAGTGATTTTTTGATATGCATATATGACTGATCTTTTAATATGCATAAAAGAATTGATGGACTGGTACTCGGAAAATTTTTGTCCAAATATATGGCAAAGTTGCAGACAAACTACAAGCAGGATCTTGTAATGAACACTTCAGTGCAACTTAATATTGGACAGTGCTACCAGTCATGCTTAAAATACAGCATTCAGCAAGCTATACTACTTCCTTCACACTAAAATTGGTCTCTCAGCTCCTTTTACTTCTAGCGAGCAGATGTCTTCCAGGACTTAGACAATATAAATAGATCTGAAGTGAGTAATTACTAACAATGGCACAGGTTTCTCCAAGAAACGGTGTTCAAGCACTTACAATTTCGCAACCTAAAGCTCGTGATCATTTTTAATTTTATAGATTTCTAAACAGAATGGAGATGGGGCTTTCATTATACAAGAAGAAAGTCTAGGATAGGAAAGGAAACAGCAAAAGAGCAGTATAGGTTTCAGTATAGGCAATGGTTTCCAAAAGAAAGAAAAAGTGGGAGTAGAGGGGCTGAAAAAAGAGAAGGTAGTCTTCTTTATTCTGTTTTCCAATACACCAACACAAGAAGGCACCTTTCCATACAATAACCACAGGAAAGTGCACATATAGAAATCCACATCTAAACGAATATAAGGCTAAGCAGAAGATGAAAGTTAACAGTGAAGATTGTTTCTGGTCCTTTTTCTACTCTTTGAACTGCTCAGCTTTAATGAAGGGGAATGAGTTGATCAGACTTACCTAGAATTCAGCATTTGCAGCAGACAAGCATTTTTCATTTTGTCATATATGTATGTGTAAAACCAAACAATTTGCAACTCTGCAACACTTTGGTTTTGAAATGGTTAAGATCAGAAATACACCTGGAACTAAAAATCTTTGGTGAGTGCTGCTGTGTAAGAAGAGGAATCATCCAATATCAAATCTGAAGAACACCAAACCTGAAGAACAGAGGAAGTTAAGAGGTCAGAGGTGGTTTTGCACAGCACTCCAGGAGAGCCACAAGGTAAGAAGGAACCTTCTGCAGAGGACTAAAAACCGATTTGGCATAATTTGCCATCAGCTAGTATTTACAATTTGATACACAGAAAATGTGCATAAAAGCACTGATTTCTAGCAGTCAGGCAAGTTAGGAGCTACTGAGATATTATAATTAAAATACCTTAAGACACTGAAACTAAAAAGAGAAAATTCAAGGGTTATAATATGCATTTCTTAGAGAAAGTATAAGTGATATCATATATAAACATGTAAACCACTTTATTCCAGTAAAATGGTTATAAATGCCAGCATATGGTATCGATATGAGAAAATGCAGAGTAATTAGTTAATCTAAAAAATGCATGAGTAGGAATTTGACTGCTAAATGATTAAACTGGTACATTTTAAAATGTGTATTAATATTTAATTATTGACACTATGAGAAAAGAGAAAATCTCTTGATGTTACTTCTCAGCTCTTTCTGATACTCAGTAACCCATGTATTATTCATATGAATAGTTTGTGCATATACAGTCAATCACTAGTTAAATAAAAGAATCATTCTCAAATTCCCTAATCACCTCAATAGATCCTAATGCAATATTTTCCACATTTGGGAATCAGAGCGTTTTATTTAAGAAATCAGTCTGGCCATGATGAATACAGTGCAGCCTGAGCAGACATCAGTTCAAAGAATCAGATGTCAAAGTGCTCCCTCTAATGTCCCTTAATCATCACACCAATTAGTGGCTGAATAGTGATGTGATTAAAAAGACTGCTGCTATCCTATACCTATTCAGACTAGTAGAATTCTACATATGTTCTACCAATTAATGTTTGAATAGAGCAGCGATTAGAGAGACATCTGCCATTGTATATTCATTCAGAAAAGAGCTAAACTTGCATATTCATATGCAATGAAGACAAAAATAAATATTTGCAAAGGTAAACTATACATTTAGATTATAAAGATAATTGAGTTGATTTCCTTTAATGAGTGTTCTCTATTCTACAATATTTGGGATTATTTTTTATTTATAAATATATAATCTTTCATCAATACATGTCTAGAAATGGCCAAATTATTCACTGAAAAAGCATTTATTCATTAAGGTTCCTGATTTCAGGCCTTGGGTGAACTGGGTTTCATATCTACTTGTTTGCAATTTACACTATTTCTGCTTCAACTCATCAGTTACTTGTGAACTGCTAACTTGATTATTCTGTAACTGTGATACATAATTGGGCACAAAAATCACGTGGCATTTTTCCATCTCATTGAAAGGCAATACTTAGAGTAACAAACTGATTATAGCTGAGAAAGAATCATCTTATTTACAGTTTTTTCTATGCAAGCTTGGACATTTGTACACTAAGAGGTCCTTACAAACCTTTTTTTTTAAATAAGAATTCCTTTTTACAGATGTTCATATATAGCAATGACAGCCAGAGAAATACCATCACAGTAAAAAGCAGTTTGAAGTTTTAGCAAACTCTTATTACTACTGTTTTAAGGGAGCAACCTTGTCCTCTGAATTTAAAGAGCAATGTGATCTGTTACGTCTTGCAATGAACTGCAGATCTCACCCTCCACCATTAGCACAGAGCAATCTGGTAGTTGCACCTTAATGTTGCACAGAAAAAGACAAGGTGAAGAATTTGGTTCTCCCTAATGGCTGGAAAGAACTGTAGAACAGTTAAAGACTCTTGCCCAAAAGTGATGCCCCTGCAAAAAACAGCTGAGCTTAAAAATTATTTTGTTCAAGGAAGAGAGGCTCTTGTTGCACAATGCTGATCGGGCTTAGCAAACATAAGGACAAACAATGCTACTACTGCCAGAAAATCAATACTGTTACAGGCTATGGCAATTAACTACAAACCAATTTAAACCCCATTTCCTTTTCACCTTTCTTGTCTCGTTGAAATACTTCCAACTCTTCCATCTGGAGCAATTATTACTATTATTTCTAAATGCAGAAACTGAAGAAAGTCTGAATACATAGGTGGGTTTATGCCAGCTTCTCACCTATCCTTAGTATGTACCTCCAAGGTTTCATTACAAAAAAGGCTGGACTACAATATTCCACTGAATTCTCCAGTGACAAGTGAATTTCTAAAAATTGCAGAGGTGAATTTCATTAAAACAACAAACCCACATGTGTACAAGGTAAAAGCAGAACTTGTCCCATAATGCTTAGAAACCCTATTCATAAAGCAAGGAATTCAGTGTGCTGGTGTAATGCAAATGCACGCAATGCGTGCCCATCTAGTTCATGATTTATATGTCAGCAAGCATAAAATACATACAGGAATGGAATTATAGAGAGTTGGAAACAATAAATAAAAACATAAATCAGATGTCTAAACAATCCTGAACTACCTAGGAAAACCCTGAAATCAAAGCAAGTCCTCACAGCCTCCACAGTTCATTTCTTTGGTTTAGTTTTATCTGTAAATTGATGACCTCATGTGATCTAAATTTTGCTTCCTTCTCCAAGATTTACTATTAGTATAGTCATATCAAAACTCTTCTACTTTTAATTTCTTGTGGCCAACAGAAACCTTTGTTTCCCCAGACAGACTAGTGGCATCTGTTTATACCACCTTTCAGCATGACTCAGAAGAAACCAGCCTGTTAATTCTCAGGTTTAGCACTAGTACCGGAGGTGACTCAGCAATAAAGACTTTACCTACTCTGATCTAAATCTTTGAGTTCAAATTTCTGAAGGAAAGCTGACTGATCTTGCACCTATAGCTATAAATCATTTTTACAGCAAAATTTGGTTGCTAACACAGTAAATAAACAATAGCACTCATTGAAAGCATAATTGAACCTTCCTTTAAGAGAATGCTTTTCCAATGTTGAGGAAAGATATTGACACTCAGTTTCCACTTCAGAACTCATTTAATGGGCAACTCAAAGTGTCTCAGAGCAGGCTAGGAGTTAAAATTTTACTTGTGTAATTATTCTGAGGAAATATGTAAGTCTGCCATCTGGAAGTGTATTAGACATTACAAAGTCACTGTGTGCATGCCTCAGCAGATGCAGCTTTTGTTCAGAGTTTTGAGGGCTGTTAATTTAATTAGTTTTGTATTTTCATACTCCTACCTTCCCTCCAACAGCAATTCTGCAAAGGCAGCATCAGTACAGCTTTAAAAGAATCCAAAGCTAAAAGCCAAATT
The DNA here is from genome assembly GCF_035582795.1 of Mycteria americana. Classification (NCBI taxonomy): domain Eukaryota; kingdom Metazoa; phylum Chordata; class Aves; order Ciconiiformes; family Ciconiidae; genus Mycteria; species Mycteria americana. Next base: position 49,298,286 of record NC_134371.1, on the reverse strand, counting down.
CAGATTTTAAGGAAATGCAAACAAACTTCCTATGGACGTCAAATAGAACTTGACCTGTTCATTAGCAGGCCTAAACATTACTGCTAATGGCTTTTTAGACCATAACAGAAAATTGTGCTCAATGTGCCCTTTCATATATTAGCTTTCTTATTTTAAGAAGGTTAGGAAAGGATTCTATCATTTTGTTTTCTTTGTTTATTAAAACCACTCAACAACAATGATCTGGAGAATGTAAAAAATCTCTCATTTTTTCCTAATGCCTGTTATGTAATGGGATACCAGACAAATGTTTAGGTTTGATTTTTTTAGTTTTGTAGGGCTTTTTCTGCCAGAATAGTAAGCTGTGTGGTAAATCTTGCACAGTAAAAGTAAGCTACATATTTCCGAGTAAAGAAAAGTTTGACAGTTCAAAAAACTAGGGCCATTACTGGCCTAAAAATAAGGACTACCCCTTTACAGTTTCTCCAAGAATTTTACATTTCTTATCATGACTTGCAAACTAAATAAGGTAACATTTCTACCAAATAATTCATAATATGCAGTATAAGAACTACCTGTGATGAAGGCGTGTACGTGTACAGATATACCTATTTGCTTATCTCTAACCTTTAACCCTGTAAGTTGCAACACATGAGCAGATCTCTGCCAGTGCAGGGTCCTAACAACTCCACGGATCTCCATGCAGTAATGCAGAACTATAAAACCAAGTTGTGTATTAGATTGTAAACCTATGCCAAAACATCATCCTGCAATATCAGACAACATTCAGAATTTCTTTCATATGAAAATCCAGCCAAGGCAGGCAAGCTAGCAACGAACCTGAAATTGGTGCTGTTTGCACAGCCCAAGAAACTCAGGCCTTGGGGATCCAAGAACATTTGAGACACCATGAGGTACGTACGCACAGCTAAGAGCAGGAACACGGGAAGAGAGACAATTTCGAGAAAGCTATGCACTTTCACAGTTAACAGCAAAGCCTTCAAATATCAAACATTTTATGAACAAACTGAATACAAAAATCAAACAAGGCTGATAGGGGGGGAAAGCTCAGAGATAACCAAGAGTGATCTTAAAGTCTAGAAGCTTTAGAAAATGTGTGCTAACACACCCATTAGGAAGATATATATATGTATGCTATAGTTTGAGCTTTAACTAACTAGGATAATTTACATTGGAACAGCTAATCAGGTTACTACACAGATACCTAGCTGCCCTACTGCATGGATGCCTGAGCTTCCTAACAAACAGTTTCTGAAAACAGAGGAGCTTACAGTCTGGTATTGATTAGGTCACCTGAAAACATAACAATGTAAACCGCAGCTGTCCAGGAGCTGCTTGCTGAGCAGCTCAACTATCTGTGCAGCAGGAACAGACAGTTGTGGGCAAAAAGTGCATGAGACATCTCAAAACAATCATCCCTGTTCACAAACAGACGCTTTTCATGTATGTTAGTTGCCAGTTATTATAACATTATCTAAGCCAATAGATAAAATAAGAAAATAGGAATATTAGCTATAGTAAGAGAGAGATTCTTATAACCAATGCTACAAAACAGGAAACTATACTAGAGTATGGCTGAAATGCTAAGGATACCCTAGGTTGCTCCTCCCAGTAAATACTTGTTGGTCATACTGGATTTCATAATTTTGAGGAACTGAGGAACTTTGTGGGGTTTTTGTTTTGGATTGTGTTTTGTTGGTTGTTGTTGTTGTTGTTGTTTTTTTAATAATAAACAAATATCAACTATCAAACCTGAATTTTCCTCCTTAGTGGGAGAAGATGTTTTGTTAACATTATGAAAAGACACCATAACATCGTACCCATAAGGGAAATAGTTTGCAAATGAAGAAGTAGTACTCTACCTAAGAGACTTCTGAATTTAGAGGATTATCTAAGAGAATCTGTAGGAAGACAGTAAAAACACTACAAACCTTCTAATCAGATGAGAGATCAAAGAGACAACAAAGTCTGATAGGATTAGTCAATATCACACTGAGACTAGAAATCTAAATACCTAGAGAGAAAAAGATGATATCTAATGGCAGAAATACTGATGAATACAGACAGTTTATAATGAAAAAACATTTATTCTAAAGCCACCTATTTCCTGAAAAATACAATGCACAAAATTTAAAATCGAGAGCCATGTTTTAATCTGAGCTTTATGCATTTATATATAACCTATATACATATGGTCATGTACATATAGTACATATATAGGTAGCTCTCTATATACTTACATATATATATAAAAATAGGTACATACAATGGGTTCCCCTATTTCTGTACTGAAATAAAATTACCTTTAAAAGTCTCAGAAAGGATAGTGAAGTGCTGCTCTACCCAGCGTTGCTCTTGGAAAACAGAAAGAAAAGGAGCAAGTGGGCAGCAGCCGCGCAGGGTACAGAAGAGGCAGCTGACGCTGACTACCCAGGGAGAGCAAGTGGCTCTGCGAGGCTCGGGAGGTGGTAAGCCAGCTGTGACACACTTGATACTTGAGATGGATCAGACTCCATAACAAAAGGGGGAAAAGTTGCTTTAGTAACAAAGACTTACTAAATCACCAAAAAGGAAAAAGGTATGGCATGCACTCGGTTCTGAAAAGTAAATACCTGATCACAAAGTAACTTTGTATCTACAGGACAGAACTAGGAGCCAAATTTGGCTACTGAACAACACAGGAAACTCAAATTTTAATTTCTCACACAACTGAGATTTCAGCCTCAATGATTTATTGCGTGTTCCAGATGCAATAATAGACATGCACTTACTGAACAGCTTTTGTCAGAATTCCTTTTCCATTGCTTCTTGACTTGTTTCTTTGCTGCAGTTGAATGAAGAGTTGCATGAGTCTGGTTTTGGGGATTTAAAGCCAGAATGTTCTGTAGAAAGAGAACAGAAAATATTAAAACATAGATAAAATTTCCAAAAAAGTTCAAAGCCTCTTAAATCACACCTCACACACTTATTTACAGTGCTATGCAAAACCAAAATACAATTACTCACTATTATAGCCCAACTTCACAGGAATTTGTTTAGATTTGCATTGTCCACGCCACTTAAATTTTGAATATTTAAAGACACTTCTAGGACTGCTAGAAAACAGAATTATATTTAGTGGCCATGATAATGGTTTCCATTCCCGGATGTTTGTTACCTACAGCATATAGAAACACGTAATTCTTGCTTCATTAGTGCACTCAAAGTAACACTTGTAAAGCAAAACAAGCATTACGATTTTAAAGGATCTGGGTTATTTCTGGATATTTCATCATTTCACTATAAATTACAACTCACCCTTCACAGGAACCTGCTTGTACACCCAGTGAGCTGATGAGTTAACTTCATTTCTCTTACAATGCTTTTATTTGCAAGGACACAAACAAATGTTGGGAATATAGCTGTACTTCTAAGTGACAGTGCTGGTTTGACAACACAGGCAGAATGAAGTTTGTAATATCTTTCATTATACCAGTGTAACTCAAAAAATTACATCAGCTTTTTGGAACCCAAGCTCTTTTTCAAATCAGGCAAATTACAGGTTTCTGTGGCAAAACTGACCTCATTTAATTCAAGGGGTGAGTGTGAACAGCGTGCAAGCAACAGATCCAGACTCAGATCTGTGATGGAGAATCAAAAGAGCCATATTGTTGGTTTTAACTCCTGGAATTGGTTTTGTAAGTTTTCCTTTAAAAACACCCTGACTTTAGCACTATACTTCTCCACTGTGGTGAATAGGCTGTGCTTAGTCTGTTACTATATGTCAAAGATGTGTGAGACTGACTTACAGAAATGGAGACTGAACATGATGAGTATGATGAGGTTATGAATATTATATCAGGATGCTTCCTTATTTTAAAAGTCTGCTTGAGTGGGTGATAATGATGAAAAAGTAATCTGTTGCATTAAGATTTTATTGTGTTGATGTTTATGGGGACTTTTTTTTTTAAATGCAAAGGGGTCACTTTCTAATCAACTATCTAACGCTTACTGTGGACTGATCAGTAATCCGTTTTTCCCGCAAAACGGAAATCTCACCTACTTGAAAACTCTACCTGCAAATAACAACATAGCCCAATACAGTAACTCTCAGCTTGCCTGAAGCACAAAGAGACAAAGAAGTGGGTTACAACATTCAAAAAGGTATAGACTATTTAGCAGCCTACATGCTGTTGACTTTCAGGAAGAGTTAGAGGGTGTAATTAGATGTGCCTCTCCAATTCCAGCAGCAAAGACTTTGCTCCATTTCTGGGTGTTCCCCAGCTGAGTACCTCAGGCAAGATGTGGCAACCGAATGCATTCAGTGGTGGTTTATGCTAATTGATTTCATTCTTAATTAAAACAGAGAAGGGACATTCACATAAGGGATGTTACTTACAGTATCTCAGTTGCTACTTTAATTTCTCAAGATGATCAAACTCAACTGTCGGAGCACATCTGACTCATTGGTGATAGGCGGTTGAGTGCCCAAATCACCCAAACCAGGCCGTAGGTCCTGAATCACACATACACTTTAGCAAAATTTTGCCTACTCTCTTTTGTAATTGCTCAATGCAGTACTCTTGGCCATGAATATTATAATTATTTTAGCAAACGGAAATGAATTGCAAATTTCTAGTAATAAACTGTAACAGATGTACTCCACTGGGTACAGCACCAGTTGGTTTAAAACGTGGAACAAATGGTGGGGCAAGCCAAGGACGGAAGAATCCCCATATGTTTGCTCCTGTTGGAATTCTGCAGCAGGAGCATGGCTCCATGCGCAACAGTTGCAGAAATCCAAAAGGACTACGTAGCGCAGCATGTCCCAGAATTAAATCTGAAATAAAACTGGCACAGAATATATTAAATCACACATACAATACAAAAAACGCTTATATTCCCACTACCTAAATAATATACTATCTACCTAAATCTTGGATTGCTGACCAAGGTGGCTGTTCTAGCTAGAGGTCCCTGGTGTTTAAGAACCGCTCAGAAGTTAACTGTCTAAATGGGAAAGTAATGTAAATGCTTTTGGGTCTGTTAAACTGTCAGAAAGGAAAATTAGTGAGGGTGTTTTCTTCCTATTCATTTCAGTTCCCTGGTTGGTTTTCTGCAGCTTATGGCTAGTCACACATTTAGTAAATTTAACAAACAAATTCAGGAACCTCAGCCAGTAAGTGGAAAATTACTGAGAAGAAAGTTCTAGAGGGAGTGTTGCAACTAACACTTAATGTATTCACCCAGCTAAATAAAAATAAACCACCGTGGACATGCAAGAAAGGAAACCCGAGACCTCCAATCTCTCAAACAGGCTGGCCATCTGACCAGGGGCAGAGATCATTGGTGAGGAGAATTATTTGCGCATCTGTGATCTTGCTTGTCCCGATCCCATGCTTATTCTGCCACATAAATTCTCATTCTTGCCAGATGAGCTGTTGTTTGATCTCTCCAGATGTTGAAAGGGCAAGACTCAAGTTCCCCAATGGAGGATGTGGGTACATAATACATCACTTTTCAGAGTACTATGAACTTTGGATTTCACATTAAGATGCTATTTGTAGAGTAATGGGGAACCCATGAATTATATATTGTGTTCTACATAAATGGCCACATTTATTTCATTAAAAATAAAGTAGGTATAAGTCCATCATCATTAATGGCTACAAATCAGAATATAATGCTGCTGTATTTTTGTAGAAATCTATTTAGGTACTATGTTGATGGAGAAAGAAATAGGGCTATGAGTAAGTACATAGAAGTAAATTCAGCCCATGTTGAGTACATCCTTGTGGCACAGCCACAGAACATGCATAGTAGAGTTAAGCTTGCAACTTTGCATAACGCTGATGATTATGGGCACCACCAAAGTATTATACTTTCTTTCATTATTTCCATAGATTAATTTGAAGATTTCACTTTGGAAAGAAAGCCAAGTGGTCTGTCTCTACAGAACACAACTCAATATATGTTGCAGATGACTCCCTCAAATACGACTACCTTAAGGAACTCCTTTAATAATAACCCATGACAATGATTTCTTTTATGTCTTTTAAAAGACAAAGATTATTATAAGCTAAAAAATATTAAAGAATGGTTTAATTCCCTAATACATCCTCTTCTAGAAGGGAACATATTCATTATGACTAATATGTATTGATTTAGGTTGCAAGTATCCTAAAATGCTATAAACTATGTAATGTACATTGAGAATGACTAGCATGTATGTGATAGCTAGTTTTTAAATTTTGAGAATTTACTGATAAATGGTTATGTTGATCTGTGCCAACACAGTAACATAGCTTCTGAGAATAAACTTGCCATAAGCTATTCATTAGATGTTTATTGCTTAGCTTCTACTTTAAAGGCTATGATTAAGAAGTCTACACAAAAAAATACTAGCTCTAATCTTCACTATCATCTATTAATGAAAAGGCTGTAAAAGTTTTAAAACAGCATGTTATATTACAGTGAGTAATTTATCAAGAATTTGAATTAATATTACTCCAAAATAAGTGATTTCAAGAGAGTCAGTTGGGATAAGACACATTCTGCAGTTGGGAGTCCTGTTTCTGATACAGCATTTTCGGGTAAATCAAGACAGGTTTGGCACATGCTCTGTGATGATCCAACATAAATTTCTGATATAGAAATTTCATTTCATTAAAAGCATCACACCCATTTTATTCCCATCTCATAAAGCCACCCTTTTCGCTGAAATCATAAGAAGCTACTGCAATTAAATCTGATTTTTAATTAAATGCATATTCAGCAAAATAAAATATAAAGTTATGGAAGCACTATGCTTATTAGGAACACTCCAACACCAATTGGGGCGGGGGGGGCGGGGCAGAGAGGGAATGGTGTTAAGAAAAAAAGTACAATTTACATCATAGGTGGGACTGCAGTAACTTCAAGGCAGTCGTCAAAAAGTCCTGCTAGTCTAGCATTGTCTTTGTAAAATATATGACATTATCCAAATTTTGAAAGCTTTTCTTTAAAGCATTGGGCTTTGAAGTCTTCAGCTTTTTTCTTCTTTCTTTTTTTTTTTTTTCCTCCAAAGTAACAACCTTAGCAAGGTGTCCTCATTATGTGGACCTTATCTCTCATTTGAAACAGGAAATTTGGTAAAAATTCAATATTTAAGATTACTTTGCTTCTGGAAGAACTCTTACTGAAACCAATGAGTTGCATCAAGAGTATTTAGTCCTTAGTAATCCTGATTTTTGTTACTGGTAATTCAAAGCCAGAATAAGGATCAGAAAATCCTTCCTTTGGGCTCTGTCACAGGTTGCGGTATTAAAACTGTATAAGCTTCTTAATAAGACAAAGTAATAATTTGCTCTTTTCATGGATTCTGTCCACTTTCTCTAGCTTGTTGGGGAAGTTTCTTATGAACAGCCCCAAAACACCTGCTGAAGTTCACCACAGATCAATACGCATACAGATGCAATGAAGCTGCTGAAAATGCAACTGTTCACATGCAGACTATGATTATGGGCATAAAATGTGGTCCCATGTGTCATTCACTTTGTTTCAGCATACAGCATATTTAACATAGCCCAGCCCCTACAATACACAGGTTATATTCTGTTTTACTCCAGTTGCTTCACAGAGCATCCTCAGCTAAAGTCTTTTATATATCTCAATTAAAATTCAGGAGTAGGTTAGGCATGCTAGGGAATGCATGTGGAGAGCAATTTAACCCACCCCATTCCATTAATCTACCCAATTTCCTTAAAAAGAGTTGTAATCTCCCTCACAGCAAGTAACATTAAATGTATTGCAAGATACATATGTTCACCAAGTGGAACATAATGAGAAGGTATTTATTTTTTCTAAGAGTAATGAGCATACTAAACAATTAATTTCAAAGCTATGCTATTGTTAATTCACTGACAGAAACAAGTACCTGGGGTTTTTCCCCTGATATTTTCTAGTATATCTGAACATGAAATTAATTTTATTAGTGTTAGTCAGTCAAAGACCAAAGAACTCAAGCTAGAAGTATTTGTTTTCATGAGATTAGATGACCCAGAATAATGAGTATTGTTTAAAAATCATGTCAGTTAAGAAAAAGATGACTAAAGCATGAACTCTTTCTATTAATATCTTATTTGAATTGCCTAGTTCACATTTTACTTCTCACTTTGCTCTCATTTTACTCTGCCTTTTGGAAGTCTGCATGAAGCACTAACAGTTAGATGCAGCATTTCAAACACTGTGTGAAGTCCCTAACTATTACAAGTGGAAGTTTCATTATCAAATGAGCAAGAGCAAGTTCTAGTCCTAGAAGAGTTCGTAACACTAGACGATAAACAAGATTTCAGAAAATAAGTATCCATGGTGTCATGTCTTCCAGTAGCTAGCTCTATGTTATTTTTCATTATTGAAAGAATAAGGGGAAATGTTGTGAATTTCTCCCTCATGCTTATGTATGATAGAATATCTCATAAATTGATACTTGTGTCAAATGTGTATTTCCTTACTGAAGATCTGAACTGATGAGAATCTTTACAAACAATTTATATAAGCTGGCTGATAATACATCTTAGAAATTCATCCAAAAATTTCAAAAAGGAGGAAAGACTGTGCTTTCACAGTGGTTCAGGCCTGGTTTAACTGTGAGGCGACGAAGGCCAGAGAAAGCTAGATGAAATGTGAAATGACCACAGATGTCAGGGGAATAATGTGGTCAGCCTTTGAAGAACCCAATTCTAGAAGCAGAAAGGATCCCAGACAGCATGAGACTCAGAAGGGAAACCCCCAAAGGATTATTTTTGTATATTACCAGCTATGTTTTCTGTTACTGAGACAAACGGCTGCATGTGTGAGCAAAGTCACAAGCTGACTGCGAACCCATTTATATTACAGTGTATCATAGTGTGACAAGCTGCAACCCTCTCATCTCTCTCAACAAGGATAAACTCTCCAGGTGACCCTCTGTGTCCATGCCCAAGAACCAGCAATTTACATCACTATGGTATCTTCAAACCAGAGTCCTCAAGGTCCAGAGAGCTGGAAGATGGGGCTCCACTTCTGTGGAGAGACAGCCAGCCTGTGACTAGGAAACATGCCAGAAGAGCAGCAGTGCTGCAGCCTCCTGTGAGACAGGGGCCGAGAAGCCGACAGGCTCAAGGGACTGGGGCCTGACCTGAATCCTGGTGCATATACGGGTGCGGGGGAGGAGGGGGCCTCAAACACACCTGGGAAAAGACTCAACTTTTAATCACAAGACTTATTTCTTCTCTGAGCCACACAAGCTCAGAGTCTCAAAAAAGAGCAAGAACTTGAAGGCCAATGGATGATCTTGTGGTAAGCATGTTCTAGCTGTGCACCGACAGGTCACTGCCTTTAGCACAGCACTTAAGCACTACACCTTCATCTTCACATTTCCACCTACTTTAGATTTCCCCATAAGACAGACTGCTTCTAAATCAAAACAAACACTGGCTTCTTGCGCTCCTTACACAGCCTCTAATATTTAGTGAGAGTAAGACTATTCTTTATGCTGTAATAATATCATAGCATACCGGTATCCTAGAGGTGTAGTCCTAGATCCATTACTAGATGCTTAGAAAGTAAGGTTTCCAAAACAGATTTACCACTACAGATTTTCATGATCCTCAGATTTCTCTGCAGTATGTAAATACTGTCTCTTAAGAAAATGAGCAGTTTTCTAAATAACTCCCACAAAAGTCAGGAAAGTCTTAGTTATGAATACATCTATATTAACAAAACCGTGGTATAGCTCACACACTTTCCGTTACATGAGCAAAGTTAATGCATTACAGATTAACAAAGTAGCAAAATTACACAACCCTAAACATGGTTTACCTAATTTTGTTGATACGTTAACTTTCAGATTAAGAGCTTGATTTTCCTACCTCAGCAATGCATTTATGCCAGGTATTACTGTAAATTCTAGAAGGTTTATTAAAATAGAAAACAAAAAGTGTTACTTGCTTCCCATAGATACCAACCACTACTCTCTACTGGAAGAGCTCTGGGTGGTAAATTACGCTGCTGGAAACTCTGCATGCTACCTCCTCGACACAACTGATCTCTGCAGAAGCGTTTTGACCCTCACAGGGAAAACTAAAGTGAATACTCACCCTCCGTGCTTAACTTTAAGCATCCAAGTAGTAACCCAGCATTCAGTGAATTATTCACACATTTAACACAAGCACGTACACGTTAAAAGCCCCACAGATTAAAGCAGGCTCAAACTCCACCATACCATAAGATGAAGTTCTCAGATCTGAGGCTTCTCCAGGAACACCCTACTCTGTGATAAGATCACATTTTCACACTATAAACAATACACTACATCAAAAGCTATTAGGGTTAAGCTAGCAAATTCAGAGAAGGCATAGCTGAGCACAGCTCTCGTGGATTTACTCAAAGTATTCATTTTGTTGACTAAAATATTATTGAATTTACAGCCTTTAAAAATAGAAGGGTTTAAAATTTGGTGCAGCTATCCTTCTACATCTACACTTAACATTTTAATACATTTTCTCTCTAACTGGACAGTCTTTAATCATCCATCCAATTGGCTAAGTGCAAAAAAAACAGAGCAATTCATTTCACAGCCTTGATTCTCAGCTTCATGACTGCTGTTACTTTAAAAGTAAGCACATGCATGGTCTCCACAGTCTGTGAAACCCACTACACTCAAAGTTACCTTTTTCAACTTCCTAATAAAAGTATCTTCCTTCTTTACAAATCAAAACTTAAAGCTTCAGAAAATATTTGCATCACAGGTATAACAGAAGGTTTTTGTTTCCTCACTATAATATTTATCTATGCCTGGATCGCTTGCACATCAAATTGCTCTGTTACATGAGGAATACCAAGTAACATTTGTAACTGTTGACTCATATGAAGAGTCATTTAATGAATATCTCACAGCAAAAAGGATCATTATCATACACATACATTTACATCTCACTTCTATTTTTCTGCAAGAAGACAAACAGATTGAAAGAGAAAGCAAGCTCAGTTGCCTTTGGAAATAAACTTAGTGCCAAAACCAAAAATAGGCCGTTGTATCCCCATAATTGAACCTCTCAATTGAACCCTCAATTGCAGGTGTTTGCTTAACCAAAACCCAAACTTGCATTAGAGACATGTCAGTTAATGAAAAGTGAATGCTCTACTGACTTCTGATTATAGGAGAGAAATTAGCATTAAAAGTTATTACTGCTTTAAGTTTAATCATTGGCAAAATCAGCGGAACTAATTTTAGCTGAGCAAAGCAATGTTCTGAAAACTTTGTTAAAAGGTGATTTTCAAAGTCCAACAAACGAACCTGAAATGCGAGGATGAGAGTGACAATATACGTCCAAAAGATCTAGTACATTCAGTGCTTGAAACACATACGAACATTTGTATTTGTTCCAAGAACGTGCCAACTATGTATCAGTACTGACTTTCTAAATCTGTTGCAACATCAAGAAGCAACAAGTAACCTTACCTACGTGCAACTAATGCGCAAACTTCTACAAAAATTTCAGTAGCAACTGTTTAATACAATGGTAAAATACAAAACTGACAATGGAACTACTGATTTTCTAGTAACTTTGTGTATACATGAGAGCATCCTAATCAAAAAGGAAAAAAAAAATCAGCACGTAGAAGGAAAATGGAAGTGTGAAAGATTTGTTAATTATATACTATAAACAGTAAGGGTTTGATGTGTGAAGTTACATATTAAAATATTATCAAATGTCTGATAATTGAAAAAATAACACAGCCAATTTTCAAGCAATAAAATTTAACAGCCCATGCAAGTAAGGCAAGAGGAAACTGTTGCCAATTTCTCCTTTTCCTTTTAACATGTCATTGTCTCCTTTTGCAGAAGCTCACAGTGATCCTATGTTGACACCTTTAAGCAAAGAGATGTGACATTCCGGAAATACATAGGGCATCACATGCTTTATAGATGACAATGGAACATATATCGATATTGGGGAATACAAAGCAATTCCTTGGAGTACTTCACTCTTACTCAACAATTTTGATTTTTAAATCATTGATGTTAAATACTCCTGAACGTCTGGGCCAGAGGAAGAGGTGATACTCTTAAAAAAATAGGATAATCAGATTAAGCTGCCCAATCTAAAAACATGCCAGCAAACATTTGGATTCTGATCTATCATACTTTGTCACATGCTTACACAGAAAACTTATTTTTAAAATACTTTATAAAGGGTCTTGTATGTAGTAGTATTATTTTCCAACTCTTTTACTTATTAAGACAAATCGCATTTCTGCTATGAGACCTCCGAACAGCGAACAATTACAATTTTTATCATTTGTAAGGGTTTCTAAAAATACAGTTAAGTAGTTCTCTTATAAACATACTGTAATGATTCTAAAGCCTTGGATTTCAGCTGCAGAAAGATTTAAGTATTGGACTTTTGCAAAAACAAAACTCCTATCTTGCTGACAGGTCAAAGCTCTTCCCTACACTACAAGATACAAGACCACAAACCTATCATTCAATTAGGATGGAAATATTAACAAACACATGTCTCGGATCAGCATCCCTTTGTTTGTGGTTTGGTATGAGCAGGAGCAAATACTGCAGAGTAACAGGAACAGCTGTAACAGAAGTAACATTATTTAGTACACTAGAAACGATGCAAAGGAAAAGTACCCAGGTAACTGTTGTAGAAGTGCTTTAGCTATCTTCCTGCTCTTCTTCACCTGACAGCTTCAGAAACATGCCAGAAGAACCAACAATTCAATTGGTCTTTACCTCCTTCAGCTTGACTTTAGGTCAGCTCTTCTTTTAGCTATTGTTTGCTCTTTTGCATAATAGTCTAATGGTTACTGGAGTCACCCTGGGAAGAGACCTCCATCCCCATGTTCCTGCCTTCCACTGACCAGGATGGATGGCAAACCTGGATGAAGTTGAGCTGATTAGCTGTTCGGCTAAGATTACAAAAGCAAATCAGAGAGCAAATATGACAAGAACACTGCTCCAGCACTAAAAGAGTTTTGACCCAACTCTCAAGCACTTATATATTTTTCATTAAGGGCTCATTGATTAAGTGCATAGAGAACAGTACGCTGGGAGTTAAAAATGAGCTAACTTTGCTTTTGTGCTAAATACTTCTTGGGGCTCCTAAATCAATTCATCTTATCTCCTCACCTGGTGCCAAAGTTTGGCAGCATGCAAGCTACTCTGCTTTACTTCAGAACAAATATTCTACAGTCTTCTGAAAACTATTTCTTATCATATCCTAACAAAGAGGAACTGGCCCTTCAGCAGTCAATGGTATGGGTTACTGCTGACATTTTACTCAGACTGTAGGTTTTTTGAGAATAGATACTATTTTCATTTTTTCTGTTCTGTATTCATTTCATTTCTGCATTTTATCACCAGCGTTCCAGAACAGCTTCTGTTGTGGTTATCTTGTTTGATTTTTTTTTCCTCCCAACTCTTTTGTCACTCTCTCACTTCCATCTGTTTTGAAGAGCTACGTATAAGCTTACTAAAATCTTTAAAATGTTGCTTTTTCAATTGGAACTGAAAAAAGGGCAATATCAAACACAGCTTTAAAATGGAAGCAGAGTGAGTCTGGGAACCACCCCTAATCTCCCATCTCGTGTTCCTGTCATTAGCACACATATGCACCCACACACAAGTGTGTGAGTGAATTTGCACAAGCTTACTGTGTCCCTTAGATTCTGAAGACTGCCGAGATTAACAGGGAGGGAGGTATACCTCTAACACTGATGAACAAATTTGTTAAGGCTGAAATCAGATCTTGTATCCACCTGTAGTTATATTCCAAAATATTACACTACACATGATACTTTGCGCACAAATCCTCACACCAATTACTGATAACATTCCTTAAGAGCTAGTACGTAGACCTAAAATGACACACCAAGAAGGACAGCGGGCTTTAATTTCATCAGTACTAAATCAAAGCCAGTTCTGGTACTCATTCCCATTTTTGCCCTGAGCAGTAAGTGACGGAGTACTTCTTCAATAATGATTTAATTTACAATTAGAGTTTTCCTAAATGTGATGGCTACACCCTATCTCACAAGCCTCATTTTTAACCTTAACATGTGACATAATATGAAAACTGCTGACACAAATAATTGACTGCTTTATTATAAATAAGAATACTTAAAATTATTTTTAAAATGGCTCATAAATCCACATTAAGTCTACTTTATTGATTTCAGAAAAGTTCATTTTATTTCCATAGCAATATTCCATGATCTGAGCACTTAAGAAAAAAAATCACTTTCCTCAGTTTTAACTGTCATTGAAATATCCTTCATTTCAAAGATATCAAGAAATTATCACTATTCATTTTCAATACAAAGCCTCTTACATTTCAGCTGTCATTTTCAAAAAATCATACTGAAAATAGTGTTTCTAAGCAGAGTTCAGTTGCAGTGTAATAAGTAATAATTTCATCAATTAGCAGTATTCAGCATCCACTGAGAGTTCTCTCACTATTATTTTATTCATAGAGTCCTTTGTGGAAGTAGCATACTAAAAAGATCCATTTATCCTTCAAGGTTTTTCATAAATGTGTCATACATCTTAGAAAACAATTGGTTATTATTCTCGCTCAATCTAAATAACTATAATAACTTCCAGGTGTAAAACCTCTTTTTATACTTCCAATCTTCTTTACTCACATTATGGGTCTACATTTTTAATAACCTATTCTAACACTTCTACCTACTTTCACATATGCATTCTGGAGTTTTGCATGGATGCTAGACATGCCTGGATGGGAGGGTAGTCAGCTTATTGTTAAGAGCAGAATAGAATTGGGTTTCATAGAATGCCCTTCACAATCAAGGCAAAAACAAGCATTTTATAATGAGCTAGATGCTAGTATAGATGCTAACAGTTCAATGGCTGTAAAGGAAAATGCTGTGATTGTTAAATTCAGCAATAGCTTGCTTGCAGCACCCATTTTATTTCTCCCTCCCTCTATATCCCTCCACATATTTATCACTCCATTTCTCCTCGCCCAAAAGGACATGTCCTACCTTCTGTCCTTTCGTCTCAAGACTGCAAAGGGCTCCCTTCAAAGTACAATATTATCATTCCTTAATCAACTAACAGAGATGCGATTAGGCAGTATGAAGACCTCTCTCAAGGCTGGGTAGACAGCCCTGTGCAGAGCATACAGCACAACCAAACATCCCCGTCTCAGGAAACAGTAGCCCAAATTTCAGTGATGCACCTCCTATGCAGCAAGCCTGCTTCATTCTTTCTAAGTTGGTCAAATGTTTTGTTGACCGAGAAAACCCTGGCCAGGCAGTTCATTCCAATGGAAGTTTCGATTTAAATAAGGCCTCTCAGAGCACAGCTAACAAAATCACAACAAAGAACCACGGAAAGTGCAGCAATATATTAATAAACAAACTAGGTACCACAACAACCTATCTGAAAATGGCACAGAGTCCAATCTCCATAATAAATATAAACCTAATGACATTGCTCATATGGCTAATACTTGAAAGAAGAGCATCATTAGGAAGAAGAGATTAACTAGCATCAAACTTTCAAAGCAGCTTTCAATTTTTCCACCTCATTTCTACATTCTCAAAGTGGTGTGCACAGGTACATCTATTAAAAAAACTGCATACACCGGCAAGACGTGTAAATCAGACAGTTCGGCTGCCTGGACACTTCTCTCTTTAATTACATATATAATTGTTTTTGAACCTGAAATTAAAATGTCAGAATGCACCATGATTGCCTTTAACTGATGACTACCATCCCATCTAAATGGAAATATTTAGATTCAACACCTAGATATTTTTTTAATTAGCTTTCAAATGAAGTCACAGGCAAGCATGTCTGCCTTCTCCCATTTGCACTGTTGGTGTCAGGTTGAACTGGAAAGGCCAACCATTTCAATGAACTAAAATAAACGTAATTTTAAGGTCAAGTCACTTGTAACACTTCAGGCAGCAAATGTCATACTGAAAATAAAATTGAACCTTGGCTTAAGCAGAGATGAAAGGTTTGGCATTTCAAGGACTTCATTGTGTTTATCACTTTAAATTTACAAATAAAACACCAGCATCACATATATTAATATTTATCATACTAATAAAGCTTTCTAAAACCATATGTATAAATACTGGAAGCATTTTTAAAAACAAAATACTTTTATAGGTGAGCTTACCCTAATTTCAAATGGTGACGTCTCTGCAAGACCTAAAAACACTCAAAATTCCACACTGGCTTAGTGAGGCATCTCTGACCGTGGTAACAGACCAGATGTTTCATAAGAAGGTCTAAGTATTTTGACAGAGGGCAGAATTGAAATTGCCCAACTCAGTCCACAGCACAAGAAAACAAGGATGTTGAAAAAGTGGGTTATTTCGTTTGTTCCGAGACTACACATCAAAGGTATGGATGTATTTCTCCCCATCCCCAGCCTGAACAGCGTGACCCAAGTACTGGCCATCTAAGGTTGACATTCTAGGGCTATCGGACGGAGTAAGTCACCTCCCACCATTCACAACGCACGCTAATACACTGACATCTGAGGAATTAAAACATCTCATGGCTTTGACTAAGGCCTACCACTGTTTAATGTGGAACCTCCATCTACCCTAAACCCTTCACAAATACACTTATGGGTTTTATATAGACATCCCACTCATCCAGATGATGCATTTCCAAAGGGAATAAACCCCTCTTCTGTTGTAAGGCCATTAGGGAAGGTTACGCAGTGATTTCCGAGCTGTCTCAGGGACAGAGTACATATCAGAATTGCTTCACAAAGAGATTCTTGCATTCTTCCTGCTTGCAAGGAAAACTGGATCCCTCTGGTGTAAATCTGGGCTGGTATTTCTACTACACTTTAACTGGGTAATAGCTTATGAATTGGATAATATTAAGAAAAAACTCCTATACATATCTTGATCTAAACAGTCCCCAAATGTACTTGCTTTGCATTTCATCCTCTGTCTTCTAATTTTTGTTGTTGCTGTTGGTTTTTTTCTAATGATATTTAAAGAAGCTTGCCCACTTAAATCCTATGTTCTTTGCCATCTGCAACAACAAAATTCAGGTATTTCTTATAGTTGTAAGAGTCTATGAGCAGAAAAGGAATTTAAAGTTAAACTTAAGACCCAGTCTGAATCACCTGTTATTTCATAAAAGAATACACCTGTCCAATTTGAAAGCAAAATGTTCTTGTTTCTAATAAGCATTATTATAAAAAGAAAAACAGAGAATTTAGTTCATTTCCTCCACTTACTTCTTTACCTGCTTTCTTCCCCAGTCCCAATCTTCCCCATAGCCCCTGGATATATCTGATTTTTTTTATATTTATATTTTGAATTATGGCATTGCATTTGAACTGTATACAGACCAAGACGACAAAATGCCCACCAAGATCTGTGTAGCCGATCTCTGCTGGCACATTTCACAAACTGATGCTCTGCACATGTAAAGATGCAGAGACTTACGCCGTGCTGATCTGCAAGAATTCTGCCCTTAGTATACAAATGACAGCAAATGAAAATGAAAAGACTTTGAATACCATGCCCACACAAACGCCACCCTCTGAGCTTCTGATAAGACATTTATGGCCAAAGGTTTCCTAATCCCAAATGTTTGATTTCTTTGCCAAATCACATACTTGCCGAAGTCAAGGCACAAATCCTGCTCTTCTCAAAGGCGATGGCACAGGGCAGGGAGCAGAGTGTGTAACACTGTACTGATGAAATAAAAAAAAGGAATAGAAATCATATGCTAATAAGAGGAGGGAGGTTGCCAGGCAACCAGGGAGGGAGAGAAAGCAGTTTTTGATTTGAACTCTGTGCTGTCAAAGGGTTAGCATAGCCAGAACAAACAGGACACATTCAATCCAGCTTGTCTGCAGCCACCAGGAATTTCAGCTTTTCTCAACATTTTAAGTAGAAGTGTGTTCCCAACTCAGTGCCAGCTATGTTTGTGCTCCCTGGGTCATTTTACTGACACTGGCAAAATGGCATAGGATAGGATAGACAGTAGATTTTTAAAAAGCCTCCATTTGAAAAGCAGCAGTGTGTGTGCCTTTGGGTAGCACAAACTGCACTGGCTTGTAGGATGGAGATGCTGTGCAACCTTGGGTCCAAGCAAATCCCAGCCACACCTCTCTCAGCTGCACTGAAAACTGGGCAAGTTCTGCCCTGCTGCTAAAACCACACCCCTTCAAATGCCTCTCAAAAGACTGCCCTGCACCACTGCACTCTTGTCACATCTGATGGGCAAAATCCTGCCTTATGGATCTCGGCTTCCCATATCAACATGTAGTTTTACTTTCTTAAAAGATGTAACACTAAGCAGAGGAAAGAATAAAATGCAAGTCCAATCTGCAACATAAAAGCATCATTAAATCCATTTATGTAACAAAAAAGAAAATTAATTTCAGTTCCTTGTTTTCAGAGTTGTTAACTGCAGTGACAACCATCGTAAGTCTCATAACGGCCTGCATTTCTCATAAGTCCCAGCCGTGAGAAAAGGTAGGAGTAGCAGGTCTTATTTTAAAGACCTTCTTACAAAAAGAGTAAAAAATTAAAAATGTGGAAAAAATTGGACATTGCATTCATGAGTAACATTAAAACTCAAAAGGTCGAAGGAAAATGAAAAGCACAAGAGTCAATTTTTTTTTTCCCCCCAATATCATTATTTTGGAGAACTTGACTGAATTTCAGTGCTACAATTTAGCAGGCTATCAGCAGTGGAGGCAAGACCGTACATAACTCTTTGAGCATCAACAGGATTTGCATATACAACATGAAAAGATAACATGTTTCATGAACTTCATACTTTCCTTCCTACTTGCCAGACCAGGTTTTAACCTGATGAGTAAATCATATTGTTCAATTATCTAAGATAGACATGATAACTGTGGTCTTATAATGTTCCATGAGGTCTTGGTAATCATGCTATAATTGCTGTTCCACTCAGCTAAGAGTTTCCTACAATAAAAAGACTAAAACAATGAAAAAGCTTGAGAAATTCATTAAACAAAAATAGCTAAACAGGAAGTTTTGTTTCCTCACTGATTGCTCATCAAATGACCCTAGAAAGACACAGCCATCAATCTGGATCAGCCATCTGATTACGGCAGGCTATAAAGCAATAACTTAAAAAAATTCTACGTATTAAAGCTTCGTTATGGAACTTCAAACAACTAGCAGGTATCTACCACAGAGAGAGACACTGTAATAATTGGGGCTTTTTAAAATAAAAGTTTAGCCTGGATCAAAGAAAGCTAGCTTCAGCTATTTATTCACATAACCTTTGCTTGGCAGTTCTGCGAGCCATGCTGACTCGTAGGATTCCCTGTTATATTGCTGGAGGTTTCCTATGTTTTTACACTATTCTTTATTTTTCAATCCTTGCCCTGCTTCTCCCTTTAGAGGACATCAAGCTTAGCTCTCAGATGTACCTTCAAAGCATCACCTTTGCTACCTGCAGCCTTTCACTGTTCTAGTCCATTTGTATTGGGAGAAGAATAAACCTGACAAGCAAAACTTGCTTACCTTGCTGTCATAGCCCATGCTTTGTAGCACCTGCTAAGTTTATATCCCAGGGAAAGAAGAACCATCACTGCTATCAAACCTGCTACTTTAAGCACTATGGAAACTGCAGGTTGTACAATAAAGCTGAGGCTTGAGGCTTAGGGGCATTTCCCAGGTGCCCCTTGCATGCAGCAGGGAGCGTGGCACAAGAAGTCCTGTTCCCCCACCTACCCAACCCTGGAACCAGCTGCAGCCCTTGAGTTCAGGTGTGCTGACTGCATCATTGGTGAGCTGCTCAAACAGGCTGTAACCTCATTCCACCTTCATTAGCAGCCTTCAGAGA
Source organism: Mycteria americana (assembly GCF_035582795.1). Classification (NCBI taxonomy): domain Eukaryota; kingdom Metazoa; phylum Chordata; class Aves; order Ciconiiformes; family Ciconiidae; genus Mycteria; species Mycteria americana. The sequence goes on along the minus strand of NC_134371.1, from coordinate 49,278,440 downwards.
GCAGTGTATATGTTGCTGCTGAAGAAACTCAAAACCAACACACACATGCACTGAGGAACTCTTGGAGCCTCCTGTGTCCTCACTAAGGTCAGCACCCAATGGGCACAGTCTGGCCCTTAAAAAACACTCCTCTTCACCCTGAAGTTAATGTGGTTTGTAAAGCTTTTGTCCACAATAGGCAACAGCAACTTATTTATACCTATGGATTACACCACCACAGAAATAAGAGTACCGTGCACAAGAAGCACAGCAAATGTTAGTTTCCTAACGTAACACCAAATAAAGCTACATGGATGAATTTTATAATAACTTTTCAAACAAAAAGATGTGATTTAAGAGCCATCTATACTTTCCAAAGCTAAATTAAGAGAAAGTTTGACACAGTTACAGTGACAATGTTCATTATATTATATGTGAAAGCACCACAAATTTACCCTGGTAATTGTCAGACAATTCCCAGACTGCTATTTCAGAACATGGGTCTAGCCCTTCACACCTTTCCTTTTATTCTCACAAATCAAGCATCAGTGCTGGCATCTGGAAACAGCTGTGACAGCATGCTAGATACCCAGCTGCTGGCCCAGCAAGGAATTGCCCATTCATCAACACCCAACTCCCCTTTAAACACATGCAATAGATGATTCAGAGGAAAGGTTAGATCTGTGAAATGCCAACATACTCTCTACCTACTGTAAGAACAACAATGCTGTTTCATACTAAGGTATGTTGGGGCGGGTGGATATTAATTTACTGTCAATGTTTTAGGTTTGTGACAACTGTGTGCCAAAGCACCTCTGCTCTGCTGAGAAGAAGCCCTTACCAAGGAAGGCTGGGAGTCCTACTTTCACCAGCTGTAGACTGGATGGCAAAGAGCTAGAAAGCATCCACTACCCAAACATCACCGAATGAGGTGACTAGAGGGACTGCAGAAAAAGACTGGAACGCAGTCGGGAAAACACAGCATGCAGAGGACAATATTAAGTAATGTCATTCAAGGTTGTGTCAACCTGCATGAACTCAAGAAACTGAGTTAAGATTCTACTCAGCACTCCACAGTTTTACCATTCATTAATTTCTGAGTACTCGATCTGACAACTTTAATTCTTTAAAGAACCCTGATGTTTCCAACAGATACAATCATGTATGGTTTACACACAATGATAGTAAGGAATCAGCTAAAAAGAAAAAAAGGGAAGGCAAAAAAAGGAAGACTTTCTTTCCCAGAGTATCACTGGGAAAGGTATGTATGAAGCCTGTAAACGCTATCTGGAGTTTGAGTGTACATTTGACATACAGTTTCACCTTACAAGTTAGAAAGGGAATGCTGTCCTCATACTGTAAATTTCAAAATTTCTTACAAAGATCTAGAGATGCAATAAATAAAAAGCCAAGACAAGTCCTTGCACCATACATCCAAGTTAGGTACTTTCACCCATAGCTATTTTGGAATGGGCTTTCTTTCCTTTTGCTTAGAGTTTCTGCACCCAAGGGATATTCTCAGCACATTCTGATAGATTTCACCAGATTCCACCTCCCTCTCAAAAAAAAATTAAAAAAAAGCAGCATTTGGGTTTTGTGGGGTTAGCAGTTGTTTGGGGTTTTGTTTGGTTTGGTCTTGGGGTTTGTTTTGGTTTGGTTTTTTAACACTAACATTTTTTGGAGAAGACCCTATATTTTAATCACTACACACCTAGTCTTCCACAATTTGGAAAGCAGACTTTTAGAACAAGATTACCTATGTAATTTCTTCATCTGCTTTAGTTAGACCAGAAGATTTCAGAGACAGGATGCCCAGGAGCTAAAGCTGCTGGCTAAGCCAACCAAGGGGGATGAGATTCTTCAGGGACAGCTTCCTGGAATTTTTATTTTATTAAATAACTTGGAAAATTGGCTGTGATTTTACCTACTTCTAGCACAGATTCTTGGCTCCTCTTTAACCAGTGACATCAGTCTTTTTATCCGGCCTTAACTATCTAAATAAATGATAAAGTAGTACCAAGACTCCAAAGGTCATGTTTAATATTTTAATTATATGAACTATGTAGTGTGAGATACTAACCATGGAGATAAGTTTAATGAAGTCATTCGTTCGGTTTTTATACTGTAGCCCAGAAAGTGGCCAAAACATTCAAGTTGTGCTGCCAGTGCTCATGTTGATAGACTTCTCCACTCATCAACCACATTTCTGAGAATATTTATCTACAATGACATAGGCTTACCTAACATGCTCTTTCCCTCCTTCAAAGAAAAAGATAAAATACAGTTTTATTGAAAATACAGTACTTTTTTTCCCAAAAAAAAAAAAGTCCCATGCAGGGGAAAAAAAAGAACAACAACAAAAATACCCAGAGAGCTGCAATTAAACTACCAGTAATTATTGATATATTCATCTGGGAGACAAATCATACAGTGACTAAATTTATTCAAACAGATGGGGAAAGGACAATACATTTGGTTAGAAGTAGACTGCCTTGATTTCCTTGCTAATTTAAATGAGTGCTGAAAACAAAAACACAGGAAGATACTGACCAAAGTTTCTATTTTCAACCTGAGAGTAAAGCAAACACTAGTCTTTTTCAAAATCCATCAGTTAGTCTTCTAAATCATGTAGTGGTACATACTATTACCAACACATGATCCTACAATAAGATATTGTTCTTTGAATCCGAGTCGCACATATCTAGAAATGCAAAACAATGTAATCCCAGAAATATTTTGCATTAAAAAAATTGAGGAAAGCACTCAAAAACCTGTACTGCTAAAATCAAACTTTTGTAATAGAAAAATGAACTTCAACACTTGAAGAAAAATCCCAGATTGGCTGCTCTGAAAACACTGAGCTGGTAAAAGACAGACAGTTCTGATTTCATACCACAGTGCCTCCCTAACTGCCAGGAAGACTTCTACAATAGTTCATTTTTCCCATTCTTTCCATGTTTCAGTTTTATCAGAGTATCTGTAAGAGCATTTCTGGACATTAGTCATGGTTTGAGCAGCAGCTCAGTTAGGAAATAGACTGGACACAAAAACCCAGTATCAGAATTGATGATAAAATTCAGTCACAACTGACCTAGAGTGTATTCAAGCTGCTGCTGTACACGTTTATGTATTATGGCTGGGCCCTCAATGAGCTGCAATAGCCCACCCTAAACCTAGTATTTTAACCTAATATTTTAAACTTCAAGGCATATCACAGCAAAAAGTTGTGTCAGGCTAGAACATGACTGTCAAACTACAAGTTGGTTTATCATCACTTTGTTTTTATTAGACTCTCCAAAAGAGCTGAAGCTTACAGCCACGTGCAAAGTCCTGTGAAGGGTGGGGGAAAGGTACCTTGAGTCCCAACCATGCAACCTGGCTAACAGCAGCAGGAGTTCACTGCATATTACACTGCACTAGCCTTGGTCCCACTCCACCTCACCTCCACCTTGCACTGGCGCACATCCGGACCCTACTTCCAAGCTCCCAGCCCGACCTGTGGCAAGGAACGTCACGCAAAAACGTAAAGTGCCACAGGTACTGGAAGCCACTTAGCTATTCCTGCCATCCTGCTCAGCATTCCATGCAACTGTTTTACTTCCACGAGACACAGTGCGGTACGTCAGCTCAGCTTGGCCCATTGCGGGACAGTGAGGAACTGAGGGCCCGCACACCTCCGAAAGCAGCCGCAGGCAGCTGCAGACCACTGAGGCCAAGGCCGTGCGGCACTGCGAGAGGGCCCGGCCTGGCAGCTTGAGGCCCGTGAGGCCGCCCAGGGCCTCCTCAGGCCACTGCCCCCGAGCAGCCCTGACCCGCAGGAACTCTGCCGGAGCCGGAAGGGAAGCCTCACCGCGGGAGACGGGGCTCGCCCAGACCCAGCCCTCGACTTCGCCGGCGGGGAGTGACAGGAGGCGGTGAGAAGGGGAGGCGCCGGGCGCCGCCCCCTCACACCCCTCGGCCGCGCGGCGGCCCCGCTCACCTGGGCGAGGGAGGGGAACGCGGGGCGAGCGCCGGAGCGGTGCCTCAGCCCGCCGCCGTCGCCCCGGCGGCCACCCCCGACGAGGGCTACGGCTGCCCGGGCGGCAGGCCAGCCCCCGGGGCCGGGGCTGGCTCTGCCCGGCACTGCCGGGGCTGCCCGCGGCCGGCTCCGCGGCGGGGCGGCACGGCGGAGCGAGGCCCCGGACGCCGCTGGCGGGCAGCGGTAACAGCGGCGGGGCACTTCCTAACGCAGCCAAACTTTGCTGGGCGCTCCCGGCCCGGGCGCCGCCGCCGGGCAGAGCCCCCTCCCCTCTAGCGACAGCCGCACGTCCCGGCAGGGCGAGTGGGTACCTCAATGTCCACCGGGTCCCGGCTCAGCACACGAGCCATGGTGTCCGCACCGCCACCGCCTTCCCCCGGCTCCCCGCAGTCCCAGAGTGGAGCGGAGCGGAGCGCGGGAGGAGGCGGAGCCGCCAGCCCGGACAGCAACGCCCAAGTGGGCGGGCGCCCCCCGCGCCGGGCCGGGGCCAGGGCCGCCCCGCCGGGCAGAGCCGCGCCGGGTCAGGGGCGGCCCGGCGGCGTGAGGGAAAGGTGGCCCCGCGGGACGGGAGCGCTCCCGGCCCGGCGCCTCGGCGCGGTGAGGGCTCGCGCCGCTTTACCTCAGGCCCGCGGCGGGCGCCAACGGTCACCGAGGGGAGAGGACGCGGCTCGGCAGAAACTCTCCGCAGGGGCTTCACGGCACGCTCCCCCCCGGGAAACGGCCCCGCAGCTGCAGGCCTCAGGCGGCGCGGCCGTGGCATCGCCGCTGCCCAAAGGGCAGGTGCCCTGCGGCCCAGCCTCGCCTCCCTGAGTTGCCACAGAACCCCTTGCTAGAGCCCACGGGCACTCACCCCTTCTCAGTCCACAGGCATGCCGCAGCGTCCTTTGCCGTCATCCACGTGCGTGCCACGGCCTCCTTCGCCATCGTCTTCCTCATTCCCTGTTGGTGGAGGTGTAAGCAGGGACAGGGCCGAACCTCACCCTGGTTGTTTTTCCACTTCATGAAAATCCCACAAGAGGAGCTGCACGCCAGGGCCGCAGCCAACACCGCCGCCCTGCTCAGGGATGCAGCCGCTCTCCCACCCGGAGGCAAAGAGGGAGGACCGTTCCCGGGGTCACACATACTCCTTCCAGCATTACTGGCCTGGCCTGTCCCTGAACCTTCACCCTGCTCCCCACAGGGACAGCGAGCCTTTCCTCCCCCTGCATCCCCTCAGGAGAATCCCCCCCGCAGAAGCCATCCTGCCGCAGGGAGTGCCACAAAGGCAAGCAGGCCAGGTCACGCCGCCTCTGTGCACTCTTTAAGTTTCTCTCCTCCCAAACCCTGCGATTGTTTAATACCATAAACACAATACTTATAGTATCATTGAAATAAACATTCCTGCGGTAACATGCCTACAAAGAAGTTCTGCCTTCCCTACTACCTCAAAAAACATCAAAAGCAGGTATTCTCTATTTGGAAAAAAACCCAAACACCGTAACATCAGTTTCTAGGCAGCACTTTAAAGTAGCCACACCTATGATCCCCCAAAATATAAAAGCTTTTCTCATCATTTCACAGGAATAGAGGAGTTTTAATTATGACTGGTCTTTGCTTTTCCTGTTTGCATGCCAGGCAACTTCTTGGGCTCTCTCCCCTTCGCAAAAGAGAATCCCAGATCTGGTGTTCAACATGCTCTTTACAGCACTTATTTTATCCAGTTAGCTTTCATTCTACTCTTCTTTATTACAGCATAAAAAGGACCAAAAAAGGGCTTCCCACTCTTATTTGCTTTATAAAAAGCCTGAAAAAGTATAAGTAGCTTCTGCACACTGATGACCCTTTGGGTACAGTAGAGAATAGGTTTGCCTTTTCTCTTCCTTTCATGTCTCCAGAGAGAATGCCTCTCACGGAATAGCATGGAAATTTTCCTTCGCATTGTAATTATTTTATTTCTTCCCATCTCTGTAAATGAGCACTTTCAAGATGCCCAGTGGAGATTTTGTTTCCCTTGTAAGATGCGGAGAAATAAGGTTGCGGTCTTTTGTGTCTCAAGTGAGAGCTGTGTTTTCTCAAGTCTCTGTTTCAGCACTATCGCATAACAATCCTTGCTGATTACAATCACCCATGCAAAGCAGTTAAAGTGTTGGCAGGAAAATCAGAAGCAGGATCCCCTGCATTGCTAGTACTTATCTCTAACAAATCCAAGAATCTGGTTCATTTCATTAATATTGACATTGCTGAGCAGCTCAGTGGTCTCTGGTGCTAGCTGGGGAGTTTTCTAGTGGTGTTTGCTCCTGATCTACAGCAGTATATTGACTATACCAAGTGCATTAGGCCCGTAAGTCATTTTCACAAGGAATATTTCCATGTATATGAAATAATAAACTGCTTTGTGTCCAGCCATCTTCAGTTTGCATCCATTTGTTCTAAAGGAGCAGTTACATTAGAAGAGACTAGCAGCAGCCACTGGACTCTTCAGTTTCATTCTGTCCTGCCAGGTTTTCAGCTGTTACAGATAACATCCTTTTGAGGAATATCTACTTCTTTTTGGAAAGTGTCATCACACACATTTTCTCTTTTGCACTGCAGGTTATATAAATCCTTGGTTTCCGCCATGTTACCTACCAAGCCAATGAACCTGACACCTGTAGGATTTTTGCCCTGTGAAACCAGTAAAGAGTAACACCATCTAAATTTCATAGAAGTAGGGTTTTCCCCTCCAAATGCAGCAGGACTTACTCTGCCAATAAGTGCAAGTCAGAGAAAGGGATTCAGAGACCTAACTATACCCTGCCTTACTTCACAATTTGTATTTCTTGGTAGAGGGGGGCTCCTCTTATTTCCCCTCCCACACATTTCTCCTGGGGATCAACTTACTGCCTGCAAACCGTGGCAGTCAGCCAGTCTGTGTCAGCCTGCTGCAGTTGCCCCCTTCCCCCAGCAGTCTGGGAGGGCTGGCCTTCCATGGATCACCCTTCTGATCTCTGGATTCTCAGCTGCGGCTAATAGTGCTCTTACCAGCACTGAGCTTCTGTACAGCTGAACTTTGTTTCAGGAAATAAATGAGCAAAAACAGGGAGGCATGCACAACATTCATCAGAATACAAGTCTTCCCGCTTTTCTAAAGCAGAAGTTATAACAAATTTTAATAAGAGAAGCATTACGCAGCCTAAATATAGTTTCGGCTTTTTTCTGGAAGAAGTGCTACGCCTCTGATTTTTTAATTTTTTTTTTCTCCCCCCTAGCAGGGTTTTGAAAGCAGCAGAAACAGAGCAGTGATGCTAAAGACCTAACTTCCACTTCTGGCATGAAATGCTGTTGAGGCTTGGTTGAGTTACAGGCTTTTGAAAATTGCCATTAACCTTTTGTTCCTTGTGCTCTTCAGGTAAAATTTGCTCACATGCCAAAGAAATAATTGCACGTGAACTTTCTCAGAAAACCTCCAGGCACTCACTGCCACCACAGCAGCAACAGCCTTGTGCTGGGAATGGCTGCCTGGTTGGGAGGGCAGAGGAGGGCAGAGCAGGGCAGCAGGCAGTGAGCAAGGCCATGTCCTTCAAATTCAAATGGTTCCAGGAACACAACCTGCAATCTAAAACAAAAGATTCTTCTCCTCCAGCCATTGCAGTAGTTAATCTGTGAGTTTAAAGGGTAAACTGTAAACTCTGAAAGTTCAGCATTCAAATTCTGGCAGTGATGTATTAGGGAGCCTAGAGGTCTCAGTGTACTGACTTATCATACAAGCAACTCCCCACTTTTTCCTCAAAACTGCCCCTGATTCACATCAGTTCAAGTACTAGAGAGACAGGACATTCCAGACTTTAATTTCCTGTGCAGTTGTAACTTGGACCTGGTGGGCAGTCTTTAATCACATAGTATTTTTATTCCAGGACCAGTTTCCTCACTCATTGTATATGATGAAGAGTGATGGTTACAGTCTCACAGCTAGCATCTCCCGACATCTGAATGCCTGATTTAGCAAGCCAGATTACTCATTACACTTAAGCAAGTTCATCTGTCAAATTCATGGGATTGAGAAAAGCTTGAAGTGAACCCAAGTTGCTCTTTTACCTTCTTTGAGCACCTCAGTATGACAGTGCACAGATTTACATTTCAGTTATTTGCTGTTTCTGCCCTCTCAGTTTGGCTTGTCAACTCCCAAGTGCAATAGTCTAAAGGCGGTATATCCAGTATGCAAAGGGTCCAAGAGAAATGGGATTAGCAAGAAAATGCCATGAAGATGACAAGCTGCTCCTGAAGGCTCCCAACAGCTACTCAGATGTTAGTTTGATTTCTTGCCTTACGCTAGGAGTCACAGTAATAGTGTTGTTGACTTTCCCAGGACAAGGCAAATCCCTATTAAAGTTGAAAGAAGTAGACCCACTGATTGCAGTGCCAGGTTCATCAACTCTGAAGACATCTGTGTTGCATGTCTTCATTGTACTGGCATCAAGGAGGAAACAAGTGTATACACATGAAAAAGTTGAAGTGTGAGAGGGAGAGGTTTTACTGTACTGTTTCTGAAAGGTCAGTAAGTGAAGAGCCATAGAGTAACTATGCCATCTTTGTCCTCCCTCATTCTAATCCAGTCCAGGGGAACTGGAATTCAAGAGTTAATTTGGGAAGTCTTGCTCTCACTACCTCTCCCAAATAGCAGCGTTGACGTTGAAGGAAGTATATGGTTACAACTGTATGCATTTCTTCACCAATTTAGGGAAAATGCTCAACTTAAAACATTCACATTAGTGAAGAAGTTTACCTTGCCTTTCTAATCTGCTTGCTTACAATTAGATTTGCAGTGCTCTTCAGAAAGACTAGCTACACAGGATAACCCAGGGTATGCCACAGTACAGGAGTACAAATGTGCTTGAAGTGTGAGATATACATAATTATAAATTCTGTTAGGAGGAAACTCTGACCGTTACTCAGACATAGCCTTTGGGCATGGAATCGTAAAGCACAAACAGATGAATAAATAACATAAAATGGCCACCATGTGAGCTTTGATAAGTGTCCAAATGCATTTTAAACTAAAATGAACTGTTCTTTACCGAGTCCACTAATTTATTCCAGCCATCTGTGGCAGTGTAAACAAAAGCTTGTCTCCTAAACTGCTTTATAATTTTTCAGATGTACCAAGGACCACAAGTTTCAACATGATCATCTTGGGGGAAAAAAATTAAGCGAAAAGAACCCACATATTTTCACACCACAAACATCTTTTGATAACCACTATCATGCAATTCAAAGAAATATTAAAAAGTAAAACTTGTTTCTGGCATAGCATAATGTTTTCCTATTTAAATGCCACCAAATGTTTCTTTAGGATATTTTAGGGGATGGAAAAATCTGGCTATTTTTTTTGCCCTCCAGTCTCCAGTGAAGACATCTGTAGACAAATCCTATATTTATTACTAAGCTTGAGAATTGCTAAATTGATGCCCTGGGTTTGCACTGGTCTGAGAGTCTTTTCTCTGTATGTGCCTCAAATTATTTTCAGTCTCCTAATGTGCTTCTCATGTTGCTGAACCTTAGCTAGGTAGAATAGTCAGGAAATCTGAGTGTTTAAAAGCTAAAAAGTATACACATTTAGCATGAGTCTTCCCTGGATAAAAGCAATTACAGATCTGAGATTAAGATGGGATTTTGGAGCATTGAACCTGGGGAAGAGGAGGCTGAAAGTACTTTACATGAAAAGTATGTTGGACTTAATTTTAGAGACACTGAGCAGCCACTCAGTTACATCAGACCAAATTATCCTTTCCGGACAAAAAAGGAAATCCACTATAGGATTTGAAAATCTGAAGTCACTTAGTTGCCTCCGAGACATCTTGTGGTTGTGGTGGTGGAAGGGGTGTCACATCCATCTCTTTCAGCCCTGGGTGTTAGAAGCAAAGGGTGCTCCTTTCCAGACATACGCACCTCTAGGATGAGAAGAGTGAAAAATAAGTTTTGTTTTGAAGGATCAGACCATTTGCACTGAGGCCCAGTACACTTCATTATTTGCATCTTCTACATTCCCTGTGTCAGCACGTTTGTGACAAGGGTGAGGTCTGCCTTTTGAATGAGACCTGGTTTGGAGCCTTTTCATTGTGCAGCAGTGAAGTAGGACAAAATGATACTGAGCTCACCCGAGATTCCTGTAAACCTCAACTGGTTGGTGTCTATGCAAACTGACCTTCCAGCCCTCCATCCCCTGTGCACAGAAGGTTTCCAAGTCTCCAAGAAATCAGACTGCCAAGCTATTAGAGAATGGGTTTACTATATACCTAACTTCTGCCAACAGCAAGTATTTCTCCATTCAGGTAAATATTAGAGATGGTGACTTACTGCCTAGCTTATGACCATGCCAAATTAACTATTTCTGTGCTTGCAGTTTCAAAGGGAAGCATGCAGTGAGATCAGAGGAAGATCAGCCTGTAAAATAGACAGACGCCACAAATATATTCACTGAATTATTGGTATTAATTCATCCCTTCCAACAAGAGCAGGAGATTTTTCTTTTTTTTTTAATAGGATTTCTGTAGTTGTGTTGCTTTCCAGAGATACTGACAAGGTATAAACTGGCCTCTTGAATTGTTTACAAAATATTACTACCATTTACTATTGGTCTCTATAGTTGCAGCATAACTGGTTTCAACTTTGATAGCTTTTCAAATGCCTCACAAAACAAACATTTGACAAACAAAATGGCTACTGTTTACTTTTTTAAATGACTATTTTTTAAAGAAAAACTGCCACCAGATTAACATCCTTGAAACAAATAAACTGTTGGTGTGTTTGGATTGTTCTTATTTAGTAGTTCAAAAAGGAACAAACAGGTTTGTGTTTGCCTAAAAGAAATACAATAACTGATGGTAACTCAATGTCCCTTTAAGTAATTGCAGTTAGTCCTTTGTCTCCACAATACATCCATTACTGTCATGGCTGAAATCCCAGCCATACTTGGCAATGCCCAATGATCAGCAACAGCAGTTTTAAGCTAGTTTAGTACCTTTTCAACACCTTCAGCAAACAACACCTTTGGTCACAACACCTTGTGACCAAAAAAAAAAAAATCTGACAGTCATTGCAGAATCTATTATTAAAGTACTAATGAGAGCACTACAAAAGAAAAACCATAGCAGCTGATAGGAACTATATGCTAGCCTCATCATAAGTCAACTTGGTAGGCAGGTTTACCAGAGAAATCTCAGTTTTAACAGTAAAGGCTAAACAAGAATAAAGAATTACCTTATCTGATTTTGTAATGTGAACACTTTCATTCTCCCTAGCATACGTATAATGTGTGACATTCCCAGAGGACTGTCTGCTTGCTTGGAGATGAAAATTTACAAGTGACATTAGTTGTTTAGCTGTGTAAGAGCACATATCAGTTTAATATTAACAGACATCTTCCCATTTAGTTATTACAGTACACAAAAATTAAAATTTTCTTTTTCATGTTACTTAAATACATACTGGATTGCCATTAAAACAGTGAAGCTGTCTCCCTCCACCCATGCTCTATGTAAACACTAAACAGGACTCTGCACATTTTTAACCCAACTCTTTGCATGCCTGTGAGATACTTCCTATAGAGAGTTTCATTTACTTGCAAATGATTCGTTTACACTGGCCTATGACTTCAGCAGTTGTGGCCACACGCACAGCGAAACGTATTGCTCCTATGGCAAGATTTAAACACAGAGTTAAAAGGCTGCAAGTTGAAAATAATTTTCTAATAGAGGCTTCTGTCTTCTCCAGGTCTTTACAGTACTCAGTGCAATGGACCCCAGCTATAACTTGGATTTTATAATAGTATTCAACAGCCATCAACACTTAACAGATAGAGGTAATTAATGTGAATACTTTATTTAAGCCAAGCAATGAAATATTGCTGGAGAAAAACTGTTCTATGGTGCTTTACATTGCATAAATAATTGCTGTAAGGTAGCATAGTGCTTGGGCTGGAAACATGAAGTAGAAGCCCCCAAAGCACTAACCAGTACACCTTTTGCTCTGTAGCTTCCAGCAAATAGGGCAAAAAGAACAAAAACTTGACTAAGTTTTCCATGGGATAGTTCAAGAAAATTTCTCTTCCCTACCTTGCTATAGAGCTGACTTTTACCCAGGACCTGTACACTGCGTAGAAGAAAGCCTGTTTCCACCTACAAGTCTCAGATGTGGCTGTAGCCCCCAACTGTTGGTATAAGATGTGGATAAAGACTATCCACAGCCTCGGTTGTTGACTAGAGAACTGATGCTCAGATAATATAAATGGCTTGTAGTACATCCCGATGTCCTTGCTAAACTACTAGGCTGATGGCAAGGTAGTCATCTGTCTTGGACTGTTTTGAGCAAATTCCTGAGGCCTATTTCACCACTTCAGAAATAGCCAACTTTACAATCAGCAACAGTTATTGCCTTCTTGGCAAGGTTGAAATGAATAGGAGAAATTAATTCCTTCCCAAGGTCCCTGCAAAATATGGGCAAGACATTAATTCTCTGCCACCCTAGCCTAAGGTAGCAATCGTCAATAGAGCAAACAGTCTGCATCATCATTTTCTCTCTAATTTAATCAAGGTCATATTAGATCACTACATCAAATCAAGCAGAGTCAATCTGATAAAAAAAAAATCTAAGCTAAACCAGTTTCCTTCTGGAAATTAACCCCTTAACACAAACATTATCTATCAATGCAGACCATCTTATTTCCACTGAAAATGACTACTGCTATAGGACACACACCATGCTTTAAAAAAATAAATCCTCTCCCACCAAATAAAACAAGATTACATTGTCTAATCTCATGCCTAAATTTGTGGATTTTGATCAGATTAAAAAAATTAATTCTTTCTTTTATTTTTGTTTCCTCCAAAACTATTTCTTCTACCTTTCTCTTCTTCTTTACCTACCAGTAGCCCCATAATACCAGTTGACCTTATGACAGCTTTTCTAGACAAATGTCTTGCATACACAATGTCGTCACTTCTCTGGTCATCTATCATTTTACATGTTTGGGGTTTTTTTGCCAGATATTATATTTAAGTCTCACACAGGAAAACAACAACTTTCATGGAATACTGAAATGTATGCCTAACAAAAATGTACTGTATTATGCCGGGTGCTATTTACCTCATGCAGGGTTAGATCTTAAGAAAAAAAAAGATCATGGTGTTTGTGGAGCTGTCCACTTCTTACACAAAGGAGCAAAGTAAAAGGTTTGTCTTCCTGGTAGTTTTCTTTGGTCGGTTTTGGTTGTTTGGTTTTTGGTGGGTTTTTTGTTCAGTTGGTTTTAAGATTACGTCCACTAGAGCTCCTTCCCCAAATTTGTACCAATTATCACTTTTTTCATTGCAGCACCTACATGTCCAAGATTTTACTCTAACTGCATGATAATCTATTGCTATGGCAACTTTTGGCTAAGCTGCATTCCACCTTCCTGCAGAATGCCTGCAGTTAGGTGAACTACAGCCACAACAGCCAGCTGGGAAAGTGTGATCTCCACCTGGCTGGGACTCAGGGAGGGAGAGAGGGGCGCAGATATAGTCCTTTTAGCCCAAACGGCAAATTCCTGCTTCAAACATTCCGAAAACTTGAAGGATCCCTCCCACGTGCCTCATAACACCTACATCAATAGCTTCTATAGCCAAAACATTTTTTTTAAGCTTGTCAAATGCTGACAATGAGATCATATATATATGCATACTTGTCATTTCACACTTACTGCAGAGAGAACCTATATCACTGTCACCAGATATATTCGCTATAAGCCTGAAAGGAACAGAATATCATAGGATTTAGAAGGCCTTTTTATTTTTTATGCTTTTTCTCAATCACAGAAGACATTAATCATCATCATATAAATAAAGCTATTGTAAATACCGAAGTCAATGGAGCTATGACAATTAAGATTGACTAAGGAGCTCCCCCACACACACACAGCCAGACCTGCAGTTGAACCACGTTGTAACAGACTGGCTGGCCCATCTGTTTGTTACGCTTGTTTGTTATTCTCCCATCATATACTTAAACTGTCAGCTCTGGTTTTGGGTTATATGCTTTGCAAGTACATACAGCCATTTAAAGATGGTGAGCTCCCCCCACCCCCATTAAAGCCATGGTAACACAATTGGCCTTGGATCTGATTTTGCACTGCTTGAGTAATGTGACACTGAGCAAGTACTACTCACTACAGCTGTAGGTTGTGATCTTGCGATGAACAAGCCTTAGTATCAGCAGAATGAATTTGAAAGGATGCAGTCTGGCAGAGGGAGACATAGCTGGCTTTGCTTCTTCCAGTAACACTTTTTTTCCTTTAAAGTCTATACCTCCATCTCATACTAATTCCACAGAACAAGATGAAGAGGGGACTAGTAGACTAGAAATATTTATGACTAAGTGTAACCTCAAAGTGTTTTAGAATAGGAATAATACATTTGGGATAACAACTGCTGTAAGTTCTATATAGATCTGTGAATTTTGGTAGGCTGTATTGTAGGGTTTCTGGTTTTTTCCTTTAGGGTTGAAATAAAGCACTCCTCAACAAAACCAAAAATGCATAGAATCCCTTTGGCCAAAACATACATGTTTGGAGGAAAACATGGTTTGCCATTTAAAATTTCTACAACTTACTTTAATGTTTAATATACAATTTAGGGCTCTCTCTGTGGATTGTGATTTTTAATTTCAAAATCAGTTATGTTATTTTTGCTATCTAACAACAATAAGATGCTATATTTTACCACCAAGATACTGTAATGAACCACTAGTTCAAGATTTGAAAATGTGTATATACCTATGGATCTGTAATTCCCTTCTCCCCATGATTGAAGGTTTTTTTTTTTTTTCAAAGCATATCTGGGTTTGGCAGATGGACCACTCGGTGGATAAGGAATTGGCTGGATGGTCACACTCAAAGAGTTGCAGTCAACAGCTTGATGTCCAAGTGGAGACCAGTGACGAGTGCTGTACCTCAGGGTTGGCATTTGGAGCGGTGCTGTTTAACATCTTTGTCAGCAACATGGACAGTGGGATTGAGTGCACCCTCCGCAAGTTTGCCAATGACACCAGGCTGCGTGGTTTGGTTGACACACTGGAGGGAAGGGATGCCATCCAGAGGGACCTTGACAGGCTTGAGAGGTGGGCCCGTGCAAACCTCATGAAGGTCAACAAGGCCAAGTGCAAGGTCTTGCACATGTCGGGATAATCCCAAACACAAATAGAGGCTGGGAGGAGAATGGATTGAGAGCAGCCCTGAGAAGGACTTGGGGGTGTTGGTTGATGAGAAGCTCAACGTGACTCGGCAATGTCCACTTGCAGCCCAGAAAGCCATCCGTATCCTGGGCTGCATCAAAAGAAGCATGACCAGCAGGTCGAGGGAGGTGATTCTCTTCCCCTCTATTCTGCCCTCATGAGACCTCACCTGGAGTACTGCGTTCAGCTCTAGGGCCCCCAACATAAGGAGGACATGGACCTGTTGGAGCAAGTCCAGGGGAGGGCCACAAAGACGATCAGAGGGCTGGAGCACCTCTCCTATGAAGACAGGCTGAGAGAGTTGGGGTTGTTCAGCCTGGAGAAGAGAAGGCTCTGGGGAGACTTTCTAGCAGCCTTCCAGTACCTGAAGGGGGGCTACAAGAAAGCTGGAGAGGGACTTTTTACAAGGGCATGTAGTGATAGGACAAGGGGTAATGGCTTTAAACTGAAAGAGGGTAGATTTACATTAGATGTAAGGAAGAAATTCTTCACTATGAGGGTGGTGAGGCACTGGAACAGGTTGCCCAGAGAAGTTGTGGATGCCCCATCCCTGGAAGTGTTCAAGGCCAGGTGGGATGGGGCTTTGAGCAACCTGGTCTAGTGGAAGGTGTCCCTGCCCATGGCAGGGGGGTTGGAACTAGATGATCTTTAAGGTCCCTTCCAGCCCAAACCATTCTATGATTCTATGATCTAATATTGCAGAAAGCCTGTCTAGGTGTTTGATGATAATTAGCTAGAAAATTAGCCTGCGAGAAATGTTATTCATCAAAATACCATTGAGTCCTGGGAAGACTGCAAACCTCTGTTGGAAAGTTTCTCAGAGGCAGGCTACTTGGTTGCATCAGGTTTCAATTACATAAAGTATTGATTAAAGTCTTTCTCAATTAACTATTGCCAACTGAAAAGATAAAAGAACAGGCACACGAATGGTCAGGTTTAAGAGAACATTTAGGGTCAGGTTCTTGATTATGTTAGGGCTCAAGTTGTACTGCTCCACAGCCGCCCAGAGAGGCTGCTAAAGTAACGGTTGCTATTCTACCCTGACCCTGCAAGCTTCAAAATATGAGCGGGCTTTCCTCATGGCTCAAATTTTCTAATGACATAGTGCCCATCAGCTGTGCCTTGCCTCATTTGTAGCAGCAGAAAAGGAAGCAAAGGATAGCATTTATACACAAACTCAGTATCAGGGAAATGAGGATTACAGCTTCTTCTGCAACTTCTTCTTTCAGGAGTACAGTATGTGCTTTGCATTCTCCAATTTAAACATATCTTTAGAAAGTATTTAATTTCTGTATATCAAAAAATTCTGTAAGTCTGCCAACATCATTATTTGGTGTTCTGTTTACTGAAGGTCATTTATCTGTGATATCTGCTGTTTGCAACACACAGTGCATGTTCATAAATCCAGGCATTCACTGATGGAACTTTGAGGGGTTAATTTTGCCCAGTCTTCCATAATCAGCTGCAGCAAAGCTCTGTGTCTTCCAATGAAGAAGCCTTTAGCCATCCCAAGCAAGGGGGCAAATAGTTTCTCCTCAGATGAGAAAGCTGTTGCATATGGCATGAGTCCACTGAGATGACTTGAGCCATCTTTCTGGATGATTTTAGATAGCCCTTGACTACACAAGCAGTCAGGTCCCACCAACTTCAAGGAGTGCTTAGAAAGATGTGCTGTATGAAAGGAGTTCAGAACACGATCAAGAGCAGCCATTGCTATATCACAAATAGTTCCTCTTAAGGAACCACTGAAACAGTCAGTTAGAAGGAAGGGTACATCTCTAACCTTAAGAGCAACCACAGTAAATGGAGTTTAAACCCAAAGTACAGTTTTAGCCAACAATTTAAATACAAGCAATAGCAACGCATGCTCCTTACAACACTTTTAGAAAGCCTATGCACCTAGGGCTCGGACCAGCAAGCCCAAGGTGCCGACAGGAGCCTGCTCATAGGACAGATTAAGCTGTATGCACTACTCTTATCACATAGTCTCTCAAAAGAGACCTTTAAACTTTCTGCAGACAAAGTCATAAGCAGACTCTGGACCCATTTGTATTACTGATGCCTTCATTGAAGGCAGAATCAATTTAATTTTTTCCTTGTTTTGATTATATAGAACAGCACGTGTAGTTTCTTCTAAACCAATGGTGTATCTGAAGTTCACCATATCTAAACTTCAAGGATTTGCATCTCTTCCATAAAATATGACAGTGATACCGAATACAAAGGGTGAATAAAAGTACTCAAAATATGAGTCTATTTGGGCCAAATTTTAATATTGTAACACCTTGATTCCTACTTGAGTAGCTGAGCATCTGAAGTTTCTACAATACAGATATCACTTCATTATCACTATACACTCCACAGTAGGGTTTGTGGGTTTTTTTCCCCCCCCTTTTATGGTTTTATAAATGGTCTGTACCTCATGTTCAGAACACTGATATCCTAAATCAAAATATTTAGTCACAGGACACATCAGCAACATTAAGCCACTACATCTACTTGTGCTCTTCCTACGTCCACAGTAAGAGAGCCATAGGATATTTTACAAAGAAAGAAGTGTGGGAGTATGTATAAGCATACATACCATACAGAGCGTACCTTATGTTTTTCTTCTCAGCTCTCTTCTAACTCTTTGCTACAGGCTGTCATGCCTTCCCTTCCTCTTTTCATTCTGTTTTTACTATCTCTCAAAGTTAGTCAGCCCTTTTTTGAAGTGCCACAAGCATACCCCTGGGGCTGCACATGCTTCTTTGGTCTAAGCTTCTTCCTTTAATACACTTTTCCCCTTGTTTTGTTATCCCCTCCCCTTGTTCTTCTACCACCTGTTCTTCATCCTCTCTTCTCACTTGCCCTTTTTACCATGTGGAGCTTTTGCTTTTAACTCTGTCACAGCATCAGGAGTCTTTTTTCTTATTGCTCTGTGATGAACAGTTTACATTTGAGTATAAACTCAATCTAGTTTTGTTATTTTTCAAGCATACTATGGCTGCATTTGTAGCCTTTATTTTAGTAAATAATGGGTCTGCAGGACACAAACCAGACTTTTAAACCAAAGTAAATCTTAAGATGTTAAGCAGAACAGCCACCTTCTGTCTGATTGATCCTGAGTCTTAGGGGATGGTCTACATCTGTTATGAGTTGGAATTATCCTCCTGCTTGGAGAAAAGTCAGAGCACTGGAAAAGGAAAAAAAAAAAAAAAGAAAGAAATCCTAACCAAGCCTCCTTCCGATAAAGATGCTTTGGATGTAATGAAATTAATCAAACAGCAATGTGGGATGCATAGTGGTCCTTTCCACCCAGTTTATCTCAGGTGGCTTCACAGTTTCCAGGTAATTATGGAAAAAAGGAAGTACGCTAGTAGGGGGAAATATTTTTTCTTTCCCTCCCTCTGTGGATGAGCATTAAGAAGT
The DNA here is from genome assembly GCF_035582795.1 of Mycteria americana. Taxonomy (NCBI): domain Eukaryota; kingdom Metazoa; phylum Chordata; class Aves; order Ciconiiformes; family Ciconiidae; genus Mycteria; species Mycteria americana. Next base: position 49,259,812 of record NC_134371.1, on the reverse strand, counting down.
ATTTCTTCCATATCAAGTTACTCTACTCTATGCTGCATTTCACCTCACATTAGCATGAGTGCTGCAGCAGGGTGTGAAGTTAACATAGTGTAATATATAAACTTCTTTTGCTCCATGGGGAGCTACAACAATATGTGCTAGATTGTTGTTAAAAACGTATGAATCCTGAGCATCTGTAGGACTTCCTTCCTTGTGATCAGGATGGCTTAGCATGTTTCTTATTATTACATGTTCAGAAAAGAGTGAACTAGTCCCTTCTTTAGTAAAAGAAGGATAATGAAGAAAGCTAAAGCAATTAGGATGTAAACTCAATGGCCAGCAGCTTGACAGTTGAAAGTCAGCCTGTCTCTGGCAAAATCAGGGCAAATCAATACTAATTAAGAATTTGGCCCAATATTGGCAGGCAGAACCAGAAAATAAAGTCAAAAGGCAGTCTCATCAAAGGGACTTTCAGATACAAATAATAATCTTCATAAGTTAAAAAGGAGAATAACTGTGACAAATAGGCATAGGCATACAGGGATACTGTTTGGTACAGAACAGAGCAGGTGACTCCTTTCTAGTTCCTCAAAAAAATATAACAGTGTAAATACTAGTGACGTGAGGGGGAAAACACTTTTTTTCTATGACTTCTATGTTACATGCACCATAGAAAAGTCATTACTACACTCTAATCAAAGGTATCAGGAAAGTTGAAAAATTGAAATCCCAGATTTTTTAAATCAGTTGCAAAACTTACCTCTGTGATTAAGTTCTCTAAATCAGTAAGATTTCAGCAGAAACCAAAGAATTGATTAAGGAGATCATAACACTGATCCATTATTCCTTCTAGTAACTCTTCACATTGGAAAAAGCCTTTGATCCAGCAAAGACCTGTTCCTGCTCACCTTGAGCTCTATAAGCTTTTTGCTCCTGCTAGGCACTAATTGATTTCATTGAGAGCAGGTGATCTTAAATTAAGCAAATTTAGCTCCAATTCATGACCATGATTCATGCCTATCAGAAGCAGCAACTGTTTCAGAATGCAGATTTGCTCTAACCTCACCCTCTCCTGGGGCAGAGTAGAGGATATGACAGAAAAGGGAGCTTCAGCTTTTTTTTGGTAATTTGAGAATTATACAGGAGCATAAGGCAGGTCCTGACCCTCTGTGCTTTCCCCTTAGAGTTTGCCCTTTGATCTAAGGGACCTTGGTTCAGAGGCTTGCAGGAAATACAGAGCTTGCATGCAATGAGTGTGCAATACAGCAGCTGCATATTCCTGACTCATCACCTTTAAAGCAAGTGTAGGCAGCATTAGGATAGATAACAGGTAACTGTGGGAGTTTCCACCACCGTGAGATAGGTGAACACTGTACAGCTGTTCTTTATGTGTTATTCCCAAACTCTGCCCCTAGAACCCAGTGGAATAATGTGGATCACGGTATTCTTCTATGGTTGTACAGAGAGGTAGCACCCATTGACTCTTCCCACATCTTCTTATGATCTTCATACTCGTCATTGATTGAACTAGATGACATGGTGGGACCCATCATAATTTACTTCCCCTTCTATGCCTGTGTTTCAACTCTATAAACAACATCTAAGAGTCTCTGTTTGCCATCTTTGTAATAGAATAAATAAGACTGAAGTGTGAAACATTTTTGAGAATGGCAAGACTATTTTATTTCATGCAGCATAGCATCAATTATTTTACCAACTGCTTTTTGTAATCTCATAGATTTGGCCATAGTTGTATAACCTGTACACCATGGTACCAGAAACATCCACTTTTTTCACTCTTGCTGCTCTCATTGTGTAATAAAAACATGTGATCACTCAAAATTCCATAGGTAGACTGGGCAGACAGCCCTTATAAATGTTATTCTTAGGAGGGAGTTTCACTTTTAGATACTGCATAACATGGTATTTCATATGCAATTGTCTTTAAGTCCATGGGATTTCAGAACCACTCTGCCTCATCTTCCGTCAGCCCATCCTCCAAAGGATTGCCATGTGGCAGGCAGTTGGGAAAGTCTCAGTAAATAATTAGGAATGGCCCCTTGTGCCAGCACTTTTCCTGTATTTTATTTTTTCATTTAAAGGATATTACAGATACACTATCAAGGAATGGCACTGTTCATCTGGTATCTTTGGCATAAACAAGACAATGTGAATTAAGGCTTTCTAATAAATGCTATAAAATGGATTTCTTGAGCAGAATAATGTGTTATCTATGGGTAATTTCCCATGAAAGTAGAGACTATAATTCTGATTAGACATGGATATTATCTTTTCCAGTATGTTTCTGTCAATGCACTGATTCAGCAACCATTCAGACCCCAAGGTCAGGGCTGCTCATAAGTCCCATTGATTTCAACGTTGAATGTCTGCCCAAGATTAAACACAGAGAGGAATGCTTTCCTAAATCAATTTACTTAAGTTTGTATGTAAGTGCTCTGTTGAATCAGGGCCTAAAGTCAGCAACAAATCAGGAAAGATAATGAGTTTGGGCCAAATATGTGTATTAGTAGCCAAAATGCATATAATGAGACAAGGTATGTCATAGTTACGTGGATTTGAACCAAGATCCCCAAATGTATAAGCTAACCAGATCTTTAACGTTGATTTCTTTTGGAGCTCTTAGCTTAAATCTAAATGGTGAGACAGGTTACATGTGCCTGTACGCATTGGGGTGGCCCTTGGCTGACTTCTACCCTGCATCTGGATCTGCTTCCCAGAGAAGTCACAATATTAGCAGGAAGTTTTATCTTGCTAGGGTGGTACAGAAGATATACCTAAACTCCAGAGTTAGGAAGGGCTCTGCACCCCACAAGCTCAGGGTTGAAATCTTTTGTTCTGTACAGTGTCTTCAAACAGAAGTTTATTTTGAGTTTCTGTATAAAGCAAGTAGAAAGTCATCTTAACAAACACAGGAGATTATGAATTTGACAGAGCACAATGTAGATCAAAATGGTTTTAATCATTACCCCCTGTTTTAATTACTACTTGACACATTATCTCTATTGTCCTTCTACAAGTCTCTCTTTTGAATGAAATATTAAAGGCGAGTCACAGCTGAATATATATGCAGTCTAGAAGGAAAATAGCTTTGAACTATTTGAAATGATTTATTGTCCACATTTCTTTATGAATATTTATTTGCCATAGTGAAAGCAATTCAATAAAGAGAAAACATGAGGACCAGTTAACTGAACATTTGCATACTCTAATGGTTAAAAAAAAGGAAAGAAAAATAATATGGTGCATTAGAATGGTGTTAACGCTGTGGTTCTCCTATTTCCTGTATTTAATTCCAAATATCGCATGTGTGAGAGCAAAAAGCTAAGGCCAAGACTCTTAGGAATTCAGATCCTCATATAAATATCCTACAAATAACTGTCCCTAACCTTTATATATTCCCATTCAGAAGGAAGTAAACATGTTTGTAGGGGTATTTTCAAGGCCAGGGTGGAGTCTATGATTTTGTTTCCATACTACTTCAGGTAGCTGGCTATGAAAGCTTGCTTTTTGCAACAAGCACGCATAATCTAAGTCCTCATCTTGTCACGACCAGAGATCACTCATTCCCTCACACTCCTCAGAAAAGCAGCAGGTACACGTGGCTATCAAAAGGAGATGTGAGCACACTGAATATTTTGCCGTGTAAAACCTTTAGTATTTAAGCATGGCTACATGTACCAAAACCAAGATCACACACACACACCAGAGATGCTGCTTTCCTTCACCCGTCAGTGGAAGAACAGAGTTTTTCATGGTATGTGCCCTCATTTCACCCTGCTTGAATTAATTTAATCGACCAAAAAGCACTATGCGTTAGACTTGGAATGAACTTTGTTCCTCAGAGCTTCTTAGCGATATTCTGATACACAGTCACAGATGGGGCCTTGACAGATTTTGTACTGATTTTCATGATTCCTTTTTTCTTTATATTTTTTTAAGCAGGATTGTCGCTGCTTGAGAATTCAAATGCAAATGGAGATGTTCACAGGCACTGTTTCATAAGGAAGCTCAGCTGGTTGGGTTTTAGAGCTCATAAACTGAATAGTATATCACATACAGTATTTGGAAAAGGATAAACTTGATATATAATAGTTCTAGAGAAGGATGGTTACAGGAGTAAAACACAGACTTTGGACAAATACAGAAATTCTCTATGCCTCAATTTTAATTTCTTTGGAGCAAGAATGATAATAATAATATTTATTTATAGTAATAACTATCATTATTATCTACCTGAAAGCTAGCTGTGAGGTTAATTCATTAATATTTTCAAATTACTTCATGATCCTCAACTAGAATTTGCCCTGAAAGTACTAAATATTATAATTTGCTCTGTATGCCTATTTCATTTTGCTCTGGAGAAAACCACACTTAATGTGTTGCTCTCTTTACATTTGTCTACATACCACATTCTAAAATTCTAGCTGTTGAGCTTTTCTAGAAGTTAATAACAGGCACATTTTACATTATTGTATTTTTTGCTTATTTCTCCCTCTTTTGTTGTAGCATTTTACCACCACCTAGATATCATGGTACCTGATCTGGGGGTTTGTTACTGTTTGTACAAATACATAAGCTGAGACCTACACTTGCTATTTATTTCCTTCCTTGAATTTGGAGCTGACAATGTAACCATGCATTGGTTCTCTGAGGTCAGAGCTCTCTTGACATACCGTTTTAAATGTATTGTGAGTAATCGGGGAGTTTCTTTAAGTTACACGTAGTTAGAAGCTACCACATATTACATGCCTGATTATGTTTGTAGGTATCTCAAAAGTTTTTTTCTTCTGGCAGTTTACCAGGTCCTCCATTTATTGGCGAGAGTGTCTCAGTTATTCACAACTGAAGATACCCAGATCCATTTCCTCTGGCTGTTATCTGTTGGATAGCTAGACTCTAATGGCTAAAATCTACATCTACCAACATAAAAGCCACAGGATATGACACTGGTATCTTGTGGTTCCAATCAGCCTCCTGGTATTATAGCAGTCCTTTTTATTTAACTGTATTTCTACTGAGCTCAGCCTGCTTGAGTCACGCTAGCTGTTTTACATAGCATCTGCATTGTATATTGTGATAATTGAAAACTCAACACAGCCCGGAGGCAGCGGCACAACAGGACAGGAGCGGGCAGGGGCATAACTCAGAAGAATAAGACAGGCAGGCAGCAACAAGCAGGGCGAAGCCTGGCCCAGCAGCGTCTCCGCCAGCAGTCGAGCTGGGTCAGGTGTCTGGCAGCTGGGTGTCCTGCAGCGCGCGGGCAGCTCCGGGAGCAGCAAACGCCCGGTGCCGCGGCTGGGGGAAGCGGGACGCCGGATGTCGCTCCGTCTGCCATCGCGGGGCCGACGTCTGGGAGCACAGACCGTGGGCAGGGTCCGAGGCTCACCTGGAAAATCACACGGACAGATCAAAACCAGATTCGCGGCCATGCACTTCACTGACAGCTCCCGTTCTGTGCGCACGCTCAGCCCTTTGCAGGGTGGTTCCTGTTCCTAAGACGTCACCTAAGCCAACGTTAGCAGAGAATGGGCCAGATAATTTTTTCTAGTGTTTCGGAAGTGTAACATATATCAGTAAATGTCACTTGCTATTGGAATGCTCATAATAAGAATTAAAACAAATTACTTCTTAAATTAAATGACTAGAGTAGGGCACAGTATTTCTTCCTATTAGCTTATGTAGAAAGAAAAAATGCCTGGGGTGTAAAAAGGAGACAAGAAGAAATAATGAGAAAACAAGTTGTGGCATGAAGAAGAGAAATATTTCTTGCCTGTCCTCTTGGCTCTATCTATGAAGATTTCGTCCAACAACCTCAGCCAAAACTAGTTAGCGGGTGATTTGTGTGTCTGGCGGGTGGAAGGTCCAGTTGTCTCGGGGGCTGCCTCGCAGGCAGGAGGGTTTTCCAAGAAGCAGACAAGCAGTCTCTGCGGTGGAAGTCACGAGCTTTTCACGCGAGCAGCACACCTGAGCTGATGTGATGGTTTGAAGGCGTTAGATGTGGCCCTACCTTGTAGCAGCACCCCCAGAAGTTGCCGATGTTAGATTGTCCCCACAGACTGAAGATCTAGAGCTTTCCATGGGTCATTTGGCATGGCGAGGAAGGAAGATGGGCTAGTCCAGGAGACTTGGGCTGTACGGCTGTAACATTGAGATAGGTTGAAACACTCCACCAGTCAGGGCTCTCCCTTACACGTATGTTTTTATAAACAGGCGCCTAAACCCACCCTGGGAGCAGGCCAGACCAGTTCCTGCCCTCGCTGTAGCTCTGGCCTTTGCCTTGGATCTGCTCTCCACTCCCTGCCCAAACTCCCCAGCCGCAGCAGCCCTGTTCCCCCGGCACCCTGCCCACAGCTGGGGAAAGCCACTGCCGAGGCCCCGCGAGACGCCCCACACCGCGCCACGGGGCTTCCTCCTGCCCCGGGCTCTGTCTCCCCACCGCAGCAGAGCCCCGTCCCACCCCGACCCTTGAGGGCAGCTCCCCAAATGTCAGCGCCCCTGAGGCCGCGTTAGGGGAAAGGTTACGTAGCACAGGTCCAGCAGGTGGGAGTGGGAACCCGGGCTTTTGTTCGTGTTTTTATTTCCTAACTTTCTGCTAGAAGTGCACCCTTTCAGGGCTCTGTTTATCTGTCTGCATTATGGGTGTGACCGTGACCATGTGTATTTCCTGCTCGTGGCATAGTGTTAATTAATAGTTATTTCTAAAGTTCCTTTAAATTCTCGGACAGTGGGATCTATTACTTTCCTCTCACACTTCTCTTACCTTTTTCTTCTTCTGTTTAGTATAAGGAGAGTCATCAGTAGGTGAACTGATTATAGGAAACTAATTTACATCGGCAGTTCAGTAGTAGGACATACTTCTTAAATCATCTAAGATAAATACTTTTAATTAAGCAAATGTCCCACTCAATTTGCTGTGGACAATCCCATCATAATGGATATTACTTCTGCATGCTAAATCTTAATCTTCACCAATACTGAACGCACGACACAAAACCATTATAAAAAAAATATAGGCTTACTGTAATATTGCCCTTTTAAAGCTGCCAGCTTTTATATTCTTTAATATGATGACAACAGACCCCTGGCAAACGAATTTTACTACAAATCAGAATTTTTATCAGATATGTATATGAGATCAAATCCATGCTAGCATATTATTTGCAGTTTTTATTAAAAAGTTAAATTGGGATTATTATAAACTCTCTTCAGATTCCTTAATAAAAAAAATTAAAGTTAAAATCTAATGAGATTTCCTGGAAGCATTTTAAAAGGTTGCAACAGCAGTAAAGTCAGCAGGCACCACACAGCACAAGGAAGTATTTACTGATCAGAAGATGAATGCTTCCTCCCCCAGAGTTTAACGGGTTTACATTATATGCATTTTTAAGAGAGAGAGAGAGAGAAAGAGAGGGAGAAAGCAAGAAAAACTCCAAGCCAATGCTTTCTTCATCAAAAACATATTTCTTCCTGATCAAAGCCTTCAAATTCTGGTGCAAACTGACTCTTTGCTCTTGTGACCAAAATCTCCTCTCTCTCCCCCCGCTCCCTCCATCTGTTCAGGCTTGGATTTGGAAGTCCCTACCGCAGAGGAAGAAAGCCTGATCCCTATTGCCTCGCTTGTGGTGTTGAAACCCATTAATATTCCTCTGGCAGGTACCCTGACCCTGGTGCCCTTGAACATGCTTGAAAACATAGGGTATTCCTGAGCCTTTGTCCCTGGGAGGATTAACAGGGTTGCCCTGGAGCCAGCCTGAAGGTGTTTTAATAGGTAATACGGGTGGGCTGCACAGCTGACTTCAAGCTTTGCCTCAGGCTGCCCCTGCTCAGCAACATAGATGCAGCCATTGAAATTAGGGGGTAAAGCGTGGCTCCGTGTACGAGTTAGAGTCTGAATCCTCAGAATTTTGGGGAGGATATCTCCAAATATCTCCTTCCCCCAGCGGGGCAGGCGTCCCGATGGAGGGAACCGGGGCTGGAGACCTGTTCTGCTTCTGCCACTGACTTCTTCTCGGACCTTCAGTCAGTCACTTAAGCTGTCTCTCCCTCTCTCTCCATTTTTCTTTCCTCTCTGGTCTTTCTCATGGCTCTTAAGCTTATAAATTGTCTGAAGAAGAGACCGTGGCTCTCTGTGTGGTTTTGCTGTGCTTAGCACAAGTAGGTCCCGGTCTCAGCTAGGTCCTGTGGCTATATCATGGTAAAAGTAAATAAACAGATAATAGTAGTAACAATGGTTATTTTTTTGTATGAACAATGGGATCCTAATGGAGGAGAAGCCTCTCCTCTGAGGTGTTTTTTATCTGCAAGTGAAGGTCTCTCTTTCCTTGCTCAGCTGGAGAAGATACTGCCTTTGTAAATCAGACAAAACTTATCATGTAAAATGGAACACATCTTTGATTATACTGAATACTATCCTGTCTGTAATTTACCCTTGCTGCTGCAAAGGGCGCAACATGATTAAGCTAAGAAATGATAGACTGAACATTATGTGTCAGGATGGAAAAGATATTTCCTATCTAAATAGAAACAATCATCAAAAAACCAGTGAAGATATACAAGAAAATGTTTCAACATACAATAAACAAGCCACCCTGCTGTTGCCTTATATTGTATTGTTGCTCTCCTTGCTCAGATTGCTGCAAATACTTCTCCTGTAGCCTACAATATTCTTTATTTTTAAAAAACTACAAACTGTCATGATTTTTTAACGATGTGAGTATCTTTCCTCCATAAGTGCATATGTTCTGTTGCCTGCTCGGTCTGCCAACTCTTCTGTGTTTCCCTGGGTGAGTCCAGATTCTCCCAGTGACATTTCTCAAATTGTAGATCTGTGCAGTGTATTTTCCTGGAGCTGTTAAAAACATTGCTACTTTACTTAATAACAATGTTTAGCAGTACCAGCTATCACTTGTTATTGGGTATACACCAGGTGCTCTGCACAGGGGGAGAGGGGTCATTATCCCCATTTTACAGACCGGGAAACCAAGGCATTGCATTTGGCAGTGATTTCCCCAAATCATGCCGCAGAACGTGCAAACAGGAGAAGGACCAACATCCCTTCAGCTCACATTTTATTCTTTAGCATTTGTTACTGCTTTTTTTTCCCTTTGATAGTACCACCTGCAGCACTGTGCCCTCCCAACAGCACGACAGAGAATGATCACAGCAGAGCCAAGTGCTTTTGCGATAACAAATTCAGATGCTGCAGCAAACAATGCAAGTAATTTTCCTAATTTTGGAGTGCGACTTTGCCATGTATGATGTTTAGTAACTTCTATCGTGTCTCTGATGATTTCTGGGTCTGATGCCAATAACATGACACGTTCCTATCCAAATTAGCATACGATGAAATTTTGTGCTAATACTCAGATGATAAGGTCTGTTTGCTGTTTCCATATAGATGTATCTTTGACAGGAAGAGCAATTCTATAATAAGCCCAGGATGAAAAGCCCATCAATTGAATTGGTACCACATTACCATGGCAACAATATAATGCTAATGAAATTGTGACTGTTGAACCTTGTTTATGGAACTCTACAAAATGGGCTTCATAAAAGGAGAAATCTTCTTGATTAGTAAATGTTTCAAAGCATGATAAAAACCTTATGACCACATGTGCTGTGACTTATTAATAATGTTATCATCCTCATTTAAGATCATACATTGCAGTTTGTAAGAGCAATAGCAGTCTCAAAGAAATAAAATCATATAGGAAAATCCGTGCTTCTCCAGGTTTCAACGTGCACCACAAAAAGACTCGCTCACCTCCATGCCCCAATTCACCAGGTCAATTGGCATAGGTGCATATCTAGTCATGCAGTTGTTACTGCTTGTTTAATCTCTCTCGGAATCTATAAAATATACTGCTACTGTAGCTGCAGTAAACACCTTTTCTGTAAGACAAATGTGGCTTAGTTTATATCAAAGTATTCCACAAAAACATACCCTTTTAGATGAAACCCTATGCAGAGAAGGTGTGGTAGCAGGAATGCGCTCTTGGCTTCCCCCCTCCTTTCTTCCTCCCCCTTTGGCAGTGTACTGCCATACAGGCTCCGGGTGCAGAGGCAGGGAGTCACCCTCCCAGAGGGATGGCTCTCATTCCTCAGCACAGCAGTCCTTGCTGAAGGCAAGGTTTCATATTATGTCCTGCTTTTAAACAAAAAAATGCTGAGCATTCAGGTTTCCCGGCCAGTCATGTCTCTGGACAGCCAACAGGCTTCTGCAGAGTTGCCTCACCTCTAAGCATTTGGGACTCCAGCCTCGAGTTTTGTACAGCAGGATCTCATTTTGAGCTAGTAGATAATTTTCCTCGTTGTTTTCACCTTGGAAATAAAAAGTGTAGTTCATCCTATGAAGTCCATCTCCTAATTTGCCAGGCAAATCAGAACAGAAGAGCAGGTGAACTGGCAAGCATTGAGCTCGGTGAGGCAAGGGGGCTGGGAATGTGTGCCTACAAGTTTTTTTCTTTAGCAGGCTAATAATACTGTAAAATATTCACCAGAGTAGTATTATCTAGATATTTAGCACAGACAATAGGAGAGAACACTGCTCGTTTTAGTGAAGTCCTGATCTACATGGCACAGAAGTCAGCATGAATCTTCACCACATTAGATTTAATGGGCTTTAAATCAGGGTTTTAAAGGGCTGTTTTTGAAAGCTCCACGTTTCATCCTATTTGGAAAAGGAAGCACTGTCTAACATTTCGTTATGCCCATGGTTTGTGGGAAAGCAATGCACTGAATTTCTGAGTTGATAGAAATATAATGTAATGTAATTTCACTTAATATATATTTTGCATTGGCTGACAGTTTTATTAAGCAGAACCAATAATCATCATTATTCAGTGTAATAACCATCTCATTAGAAATGGTCTAATTTTCCCTAATTTTAATTTACCTCTCGGACTAAGCTGTTCTAAAATTACTGAAGTGCCTACAGTTCGGTTTTGTAAGAATTAAAAGGAAACATAAGTCTTCAGAAAGCTACTACTGACTGATTGCTGCTACAATAGTGAAATACCAGAGCTTTGTGAGAGAAAGAAGTACACAAAATTCAGGTTAGGAAATTACTACATCACTTCTATTTTCCTACTGTCTTTGAAGTAACACTTTCTGCACCCATTTTGCACAAATAATCATAAATTGTATGGTTGCCTGCAAGCCTTGCATGTACTCCCCTTTATTAAAGGACCTGGCTCAGGATCACACCAAAGAGTGCTGGTGAGGAGGAGCTGACAAGCAGAAATATTTCTTAGAGAGACGGAGAAGGAGGTGAAGACACTGATCAAGTTTCATTATCCTCCAATGAAAATAGGATGTAAACTGTGACATCCAGGCAGATTACATATGTCAGGCAAGCAGATGTGAGCAGAAAAATGTAGATGCTAAATCTCACCTAATAGGCTTACTCTCTGGATTATTCTCAATGACCAAGGCTATGTTAACTGTAGTTAACATACAGGGTATAAGAAATATGTATTCATAAGTGAATGTGGGGACATTCCCAGCTGTGGTGAAGTTAATGCTCTTTGATATACCTTGGAACATCCTAAAAGCACTTTGGGTGTCATACACTTGTACAGACATCATAAACAGCACTATGGTATATAGCTTTAGTTCCAAAATTTCAAAGGGCACTCTGTTTTCTCTAAAAATGTGCTTGAAAAATTTTATATTCAAACAGCACTTGAGCATGCAAACTGCTATAGTTGCTTAGTTACCTGATTTGTTTGTGCCAGTTCTGAAAACACATTTGATCAAAAGAATATTGTTGCAATCTCAGAAAGAAGGAACCTCATATGAACAAGGAAGCTCTTTGCAGGTTATGTTATAAAATAGACAAATCGTCTAAAGGTTTTGTTTATCATAGAATGTTACTCTACGTAGTTCTGAGTCATAAAAAATAACTACTTTTTTGTTTTTTGGGTTTTTTTAATATTCCCCCAGAATAATACAGAAAAGCCAGTTTCTCCTGTGGAAGCACTCTGCTTATGAAATGTCTTCTCTTTGAAATTCTGAGCCTTTTCCAGCTGTAGTATTATTTGCTCAGCTATCAGAACATACAGTACAGCAGTGAAAAGCATTACACTATTATCCCAAGATAATTTGATAGTCTGTAAATGTATTTTCCTGCCTGTGGTTCCAGGCATTATGCTCTCACTTGAAGTAATGATTTGCAGTTATCTTCTACAATTCAAGTTAGCCCATATTGGTTTTACTTTGAACATTTACCTGCATGGTACAAACACGGCTTATTTGTAGATTGTACGAGCTAGACTAGATGGGTGACTTTTACAAGACAGACTAGATCAGCAGTGCGATGGGATGCCTACCGTAGGCAGACGGCTTCTGGAGGAAGTGGTGCGGTGACTCACTGGTGGCTGTCTCCTGCCTGCGTCAATGTTATCACACCCGTACATCAGCATGAGTCTGCTGGAAATGCTGAATTTTAAGTCTGACATAAAACCACAGCTCTGATCTGATGTGGTCGGTAAATATAGCGTGGCGCTTTCCAGAAGTACTTACCCTGCTTTTCTCTTTGGACTCTGCATGGGACATGAAAACTCACCTTAAATTCCTCTTGCATTTCTGGAGTTTACCATACCATTCCCCCAAACACTGCACACCAAGTTGTCCAGTGCTAACTGAGTAGTTGTTTCACCTCCGATGGACCCACATTTCAGGGTGATACCATTCCTTTGTAGAATTTGCAGTTAGTGAGTGTGGACACAAGGCCTTGGTTTTGGATGGGCTCAGAGGTCACCTCCCTTACCCTCGCTTGGGAGCCTGTGTTGGGAACAGGTTTACATGAGGTGACAACAATTTACTCCTGCCTCTTAACTGGTCAGCAATGGATGCAGCACCCTTGGTGCTGGCAAGAAGAAAGTCTCATTAGAGAGCACTCTGCTTTCTCCGTCCCTGGTGATACTGCTCTGGGAGCCCGGGGTGAATTCAGAGGAGCCATGCACTGGTGACATCCCTTGAGCTGCCTGCTCTCTCTGGGTGTGAACATGCTCAGGAACACAACAGACATAAAATGTGATTTACACTCTCTCATTCCACTGTCATAAATTCCTGAGTGCCGCCTTGGTTCATATTTGATATAGAAAACAAAAAATGAATGTCAAGGGAGTGATCTGCAAGAGGACGCAGTCCTGGCTTGGCGTGGTCAGCAGCCAGGGCAGGCGCTCCCACCTCTGCCATCCTGCTGCCCTCATCCTCAGCTGGAGCAGCCCCCAGCATGTGGGCAAGAGGCCTGGAGATGCCCGAGTGATGCAGGCGTGACAGCTACAGTTCAAATAAAGCAATGGGGGACAGCATCTAAATAGTCAGGAATTATTGTGTTGCTGGTTTCTCCTCCCTCGTCTGTTCATGGTATCTTGGATTCTGCTGTGACACTTCAGCCAGTTACTTTATAACAAACAAAAAAAAATGTGGATGTTCGAAAAACTACTTCTGGTATGCTGAAAATCTTTGAAGTCCTTTATTTTGAGAGAAAAATTAATACTAAACTTGTCTTTCCGGGACACAGTGAAGTTTAAGAACAGTGGCACTTTAAAAAAAAAAGAGTGCAAGAATCCCAGTTTACCATCCTGATGTCAGTTTATGATAACATTTATGGCATTAATATAATGGATTATGACCTTTCTTGGCTTGTCTGACTGACAGTTGTTCTTATATAACATGGTACTTATGACCTTGGTCCTTCCATAATAATAATAGCTTCAATTTTCTGAGCTGTGTCATCAAAGCATGTACTCATAAGTGTTGATCTCATCTCAGGGAGAGCAGTACCAGGAGCTCCTTTTAAACTTTATGTCACCTAAAATCTAGAGTGAAATTGAATCCCAATTGCAGAAAAATACCCTGTGTCTAACTTTATCCCACAGGCTGCATAATGGCAGCCCTTATGATTTTAAATGATTTACTGAGGCCTGTCAAAATGATGTGCCTTTCTGCGTGGAAGTTATTGAAGTTCAGAAATGTCATTATTCTGTACAAACCTGAGAGATCTCGAGGAAATACACAATAGCTGGTGTGTTACAATTACTTACCTTGACCTTCCTATTTTTTTTTGCTCTTTAATCTCAGGGTAGACAGAATAAAATATGTTTTCTTCAATATTTAGGGTAAAAATTTGCTGTGCAATTTGTACCTGCTTTCCTTGTGCCCATTTTCACTAAAAAAGGTGTCGAGATATTCTTTTTAGATTAGCAGTTTCACACGTGTCATACATAAAAGATGAAAGAGGAAGATGAAAATTTTGGGTCTTTCCAAAAATTGACCATTTAGCAAATACTAACGATGTTTGGATGGATAAGGGGATGCCCAGAAGACCTAGATTATATACTGAGGTCTGCCACAGTCCTGCTCCACAGCCCTGTTGCTTCCCTGTTTGCAATGAGCCTCCCGGTCTGCTCGGTGGCCACTGAGATGTTCCCTACCGTCCTCTGAGCAAGCAAGGTGGGCTGGGGCCATTGCTGTGACATGTGAAAGACGTTCACACCGCAGGGCCGGGTCTGGTACAACAAGCCAGTCCGCACAGCAACAGCCCGATTAGTCAACTTTATTCAAACCAACCTGGGAATTGCGTCAAACACCTTGCACCAGCAAAGCAGGAGCATCTTCCCGCGGATGGAGACAACAGCTGCCTCTCCCTGAACGTGGCAGGTCATGGGTACAGCCACAGCACCTGCACAGCAGCATGCCGGTCTTTACGCAGTACAAGGTTTCCTCGTGTATGCAAGGGAGAACCAGCTTGGCAACAGACACATCCTTCGAATAATAAATATTTAAAAAGAAACAGTATGTCTTTAAGCCAGCTGAACAATTCCATATGCCTTAGAGCCACACAGAGATAGGACATCCCCATGCAAAATAGGGCCATACTCCCACAGACAGGCCACTCTCCCCAGGCAAGCGTCGAGGCTCTCCAGCCCTCGCTGTTTCCCTGGGGCTACGCACCAGTGTCTTTCTAGCATGAACATCCCATCTACACGAATTTCAAGTTCAAGCAAGAACAAGCCTATAGCACAGCAAGGCAGCGCTGGCACATGCTGTTGACTGCATTTATATTGATGCCCCTCTCTTCTTCCCAGCACTTTCTCAAGAACATGACATGCTAACTTTTTTTGTTTCTGTTGTTTGTTTTTTTTTTTTTTTAAATGAACCACAAAGTGGCAGGGTAGCGGCATACAACGTATGGGGTACTGCTGTTCTGTCGGCTGACACAGCAGCACAGAGAGGTGCTGCGGTGCTCAGTTGTCACCTTCTGAAGCTGCCTTCAACGCGGTGAATCAAAATGGTTCCTCAGCGACAGACCCTGGGCTGGCTTTTCAGGCTGGGTGCTGATGAGCAGCCATTTCCATCTCTGGGCCTGGTAATTAGTTTTATTCAGCTGAGAGACAAGTAGTTGGACATTTGTCACTGTTTCTGTGAAAAATGTGGGCATGTTTTCTTGGGCTATCAAATGGGACATATGGGAGCTGGATTCCATCTTTCATTAGATCTTGGAAATTGTGTCCTCCTGAGGCAATTAATTAGCATGATGTTCTTGGCTGCTAATGTTTGCTTTCAGATTTCAGTGGCAACACACTTGGCAACACAAATTTTGCGAGGATGGTCTAATGGTTTACGGTGTTAGCCAAGGCCTCCACACAGCTTTCTTCAACCCTCAGCTTTTACAGAGTTCCCTTATGTGTGCAGACAGGTCCCGTGGCTTCTGTCCATGTCTTAGCTCTCTCTTTGAAAAATAAATATAATAGTACTTTCCTGCTTCACAGGACAGATGCATTACAGATTGCTCCACAACAGAGGCCAGGCAACACCATTGCAGTCCTCTGCCTCCCTGTCTCCACGATGGAGGACCTATTCTGCAACGCTTTTCTTTGATTCTTCCACAGTTTAAGGGAAAATCATTCACATTAGAAATTTGTCAATTGAACACATTTCTAATTGTTTACTTTCAGTTTGTCCACTGTAGATATCCGCAGGCTGTACACGCCTTTATCTGTAGAAAGGACATCTGTGGAAAAAGCCATATTTCCCTCTTTAAGTGAGCCATTTGATGTAGGCTCATACATAAGGTATACGCCCCTCAGCTGGCGTCTTCCGTGTGTGATCATTTCCAAACTATATCCTTCCTAAACCAGTGTGATGTACAGCAAACCCACACACTTTTAACCTCTGAATACAATCCAGAGATGTAATCTAGACTGTTTGCTTTGCTTTTATTACCTCAATTATATTTATAATGTTATATAATTATAAAAATTCATGGCTGAAAAATGGTGTTAGTTACAACTACAAAAAATGTCATGCCTCTCTCAAAGGGAGACGCAAGCAAAACATAAAACATCTAGCCAGTACCGTTATACAGTGAATAACACATCCACCATGGGGAAGAACACACGCTTTTCTTTGGTATCCACTAAACACTAACATAGGGGTGAATTTTCAAGGGGAGAGGAGAGGAGGAACCTATTTCAATGCACCAAAATGCTAGTGCCATTTTATAGATGCATTGGTTAGTACTATTGCAAATAAGTAGTTGTGCATTAGGAGCTCACTTAAGTGGTCATTACCGTATGTGATTTGAACTCACAAAAGGCATATTACAAAGCTGTTTGAAACAGATGTGCTCTTACCCTCCATTTAAAACAAAATTAGTCCACGGTGTTAATTTAGGTAACCTTTGCCGTCACTAATACACAATCACACACTTTTTAAACATGTATGAAAGGAATTAGGCAGAAGAAGAAAATGAAAATACCACTAAACCGTAGCTGCAATGTTTGATGCTCCTTCCAGATAGCTTGTTCTCATTTAAATGGAATGAGAAAATGCAAAACATTAAATGTAGGATTGTCTGTTTGCACTTGATGTCGCTGGGACTTAACCACTCTGGGACTGAACTTTGGTTTCATACCTGCCAGACAAACCTCCATTAATTAAAAATGACAAAAATACAAGCAGGAGAACAAATAATTGAAGGTGAATTTATCCTATATGACCGATGTATTCATGCCATGCTTTTTTATACTTTGTGCTACTACCCTTGTTAGCCCATGATATCTTAATGCAGTGCTTCTTCCGACTCCCTTATTCCTCCCATCAGTTCAGGCACAGTGATCCATTTCCACATACCCAGCATTCAACCTCCAGCTCTCTGACTTTCAAACCGTGTCTTTTACAGACCACCAGGAAGGATTTTGCAGAACACTAGCTGAAAGACACTTATTGTGCAACTAATAAGGAAGGTTTAAGTACCATTAAAACTCTGACTTGTACTTTAAAATGCCATGAAATTCTGAATTAATGCTCTGCCTTGCATCCCCGGTTGCACAATTGCACCTAAGTACTGCCAACGGTGTAGTAAGATCACAGGCTGCCTGCAGCGGCTGAAACGCGCAGGCACTTTGGACCGCTACAGCTTTTTGCTCAGGCTTCTGACGGCTTTCTTGGGAGCCTGGTCACCATTAAGGCTAGAGAGGAAGGCACTGAGTAAGAAGTTTAAGCTCTGAATTACTCTGATGGTTTTACTTCAGCCTCTCGTGCTGTCTTTGAAGTCAGAGCAGCTCCATGCTCAACTAGTTTAGGCCTCAGAACTACACGCAAGTAGTAGTCAGATGATTAAATTAAATTGTTGTCAGATGATGAAGGAAAAATAAAATGATAAAATGTTCACTTTTTAAACCATCTGTTTTTAAAATTGAGGATAAAACATACCTAGTATTTCAGACTGTTCTTTGGAATCACCGATATGAAACGACTTGGTGAGTAGGTATCATGTTTATATGATGGGACCAAGGATTTTCAGTTGATGCATGGCTGGTGTGATGGAATCTTAAGATGTGCTGTAAGGATGGGAGCATACATTTGAAAATTAAGATCCAAAGAAGCTGCATAAGAAAAACCCTTATGATTAAAAATTGAAGAGCATTGATCTACGTTATTGACTGACAATTGTAAACCTTTCATTTTACAGGAGAGCCGCTTCCTAATTTGTACACAAAAATCTTCAAAACCATTGGCTCTTTTCTTTACAGGTTTTAAAAGTGTAATTAACTACATATGGCATAAATATTGTTTAGATGTTGACTACGGGGCTAGACTGAGCAATACCAGCATAAGAAAAAAAGGCCAGATATTACAGTGGAATTGCTTACAGAGACAACAGCCAGCCTGGAGGGAGTTGCTCTCATGACCAACGTCCATGCATGATGTAAACCTCTTTTTTGGTGATGGTGGTTTAGTAAGTTCCATTGCAGGTGGGTATTACATTTTTAATTGATTCCTAGCAGCACAATCTGTACCCTTCACTGATACGTGTCCATTTCACAAGGTTATTGGCTTTCAACATATCTTGTTAGATGTTACGACGAGACAGATTTTTTTGCACAGATTGATGTCTATTGATATTACATTAGTTCATCAAGGTTACAAATCACTCTGCATTGCACTACATTTCACATTTGCTGTATCATGACAAGAGGTTTATAATATTCACTCTGGGGCACTTAAAGTGCCTGCTACCCATCCCTTGGTTAAATAATTTAAGAAATTGTTGGGAAATCATACCTAATTAGTAGGATCTGCACTCAACAAGTGCCCTTTGATTTAAATTGTATTTGTATTTTGATAGGTATTGATTTTATGAGTAGGAGAGATGAATAATACATTTTGCATTTCTCCACTGTTCACAGCAATAATCTGACAGAAATAATGGAGGAACACTCCTGCGATGGAAGCTGCCTCTTTGGGGACCTGCACGCCTTTCCCTAGAAAACCCACGGGGCAGTTAAAGGCACTCCTAAACTGCATGGAGTAGCCTGATCCCTTTTTCTTCCATTGATTTGCTGCATCATCCTGGACAAATCACTCAGCCTCTCAAAGTCTCTCCTTTTGCAGCTGTAAAATGGAAACCGAACGGTTCCTCATCAGTCTGCAAATGGCCGTGAGACATAGGGAGGAAAGGAATAGCTACATCCGAGTGGGTATTATTCAAGTCCCGCCTGGCATTACCACATGGAGCATGGGGCAAAGAAGGGAGCCAGCAAGTGAATCTTTCTGTGGGCACAGCAGAGTCTTGCTACACATACTAGGACACGTGGTGAAACCGTATACCTCTGAGAGCAGCAAGGCGGAACGGGCATCGCGCAGCACGCTCGAACCCGGCCGGGCTGCCTTCCGTCCCTGCTGCCGGCATCAATGTTCTGGTTAGTTTGGCTACTTACTTCCCTGGGTGAATTGATAAAACAAGATTCATTTGTTTTTCTTGATTGGATGCTAATCCCTTAGAGTGAGAAGAGTGAACGAGGTATAGGTTGTACCATGCACGTAATCCAGGTAACGCGCGCAGGCTGGTATCTTCCCGAGGAAATAGCCACTCGGCATGCAGGTACGCAAGCCTGCTCGCATGAGTGGCCAGGGGTGAGGAACAGAAGCAGGCAAAAACATCTCTGAGATTGAAAACAAATCAGAATATATATAGGTATTTACAAGCACTGGTTTCCAGCACCCCAGCAGCTATAACAAATGCAGACTCCATAAGATAACCATAATTATAGAAATGCTTTATTTTTTTTTTTCACCCAGTATGCCAGCTCTGATTAGAAAGGAAAACCGTAGGCTCAACTGTGCGACACAATAAACCATGGCATCAAAGCAAGCATCAAAGTGGCCCCTTGGCTGCTGGCAAACAGTACAGTTATAAGAAAAGAGACAATGAAAATACAGTAAGTAGAAATAGCAGGTTTTTCCCCATAATATAAACACCATAGACATTCTTTTAATACAAAGAGAAGCAGGATCAACAGTGACAGCTTTAAATTTGCCAAGTATCACGGGAGGACTGTAAAATACAACTTCCCCAGACCAAGCTGAAGGAGCAGAATGAGCCAAGGTGTTCTCCTCAGAACAAAAACATCCCTTTTCATAGGTCTCAGACAGTTAGCAGGCATACTTTTTTTTATTTTTATCATCATCTCTGTCTCACTCTAGCTTCAGCAAGATGTGCTGAAATTCTATTAGTGCCTGTTTATGCAGGTGCAGTCCACTGCACCAAAATCACTTTATGGTCTTCAAAAAACAGAAATTATATTTAAGACGTTTTATTTGAATATGCACCTTAAAAAAAATTCCCGAGTAGACAACTGGGAGCCGGGACCGTGCAACTCTGAAGCGGAGGGATTGCTGTCACATGGAAGAGCAGACAATTCGTATGCGTTTGAGTCCTCAGCCTCTCACAGGGGAAGATTTAAATAATGCGTGGTGGGTTTCTTTGTGATGCTTTTCCTTTTTTTTTTTTTTTTTTGTTAATATTTTACATTCTTTTAGAAGTATTACCTGTACGTTAAGGCCTATATTCATATAATCATGAGTGACATGCAACTTCTCTGTCTTGCCTTTCTAGTTCCAGGCAGATTTAGAGAAATTGAGGCCTGGCAACACATGGCTGAGGTGCACAGGAGCACGCAGCTGAAAGCATAGGAATGGGGCTGCTTGAACATCTTTTTTTTTTTCCTTTTCTCATTAAAGTTTCATCTGAAGAATTTTTGCGGGAGCCTTAGCCAGTAAAACAGCACTCGTCACTTTTAGGCTCCCAAGCAGCAGTGCAATAGTGGCACAGGGGAGAACACGTATCAGATAGACACAGTCTTTCTTCTTATGCCTGCTGTACCCTCCCGGATGCAATAATTCACCCTCCTCAGTATCTTTTCATAAGAGACAAGCAATATTAACTATCCTGAAGTATTTTTTAAGAGGATGAATACTGGAGAAGTTCTTACTTATTTCACAAGATAGTCTGCTTTCCAAGTAAAATGCAAAGTGATTGTAATAAGCTTCATTTTAAGGCAATGCCAGATACCTCCTGAGTAAACCATCTAGCAAAGTCCGATTGCTGCTGAAGCCAACATGAGAACCATATATGCTTTTATGAATGCTGAAATGGTCCATGAATCTCAAATAGTATTGCACCCTCAGTTTTATGAATCTTTTATGTGTTTTTCTTCAATAAATACATATATTTCGCTTTTTGAATCTCGGGGCCCCTTTTGAGCTGTGCAGCTCTTAGAATCTTGATAGAAAAGTAACAACATGAAACCAAAAATAAATACTCTTAACAAATGGGGAAAGCCTATGTTTCACCAAGGAAAGTGTGGTTTAAAATAAAACACAGGATCCTGCAGCATCTAAATCCTGCATATTTTCTGCAGAGCATGCCACAGCTATTGACATGCTGTTGGTTTTATATGTCCCAGGATGCATGAATTATTACTGTCATTCGACATTTTATATTCCTAGTTCCATAGCCTATAGCAACACTTACCATCAGCTGTGGTAGACTATACCAGACCTCTGGCAATGCCTCTTATTGATCAAGCACTGCTCAATGTTTGCCTGCTCAGTAATGCAAAGACATCCTAACTCTCTAAGACAAAAAACCCACAAGTTACTGCGTTTGGGATTTCTAGTCCTTTTAAGAGACTCAAGACACAGAACACAGATTACAGATACCTTCTCCCCCATCAGGAGGCAAACTGATAGTTGTCTTACGAGCTTCCAGTACTACAAAAGAAAGTGCATTGCACAATAATACTAAAGAGAAAAGCTGGCCGGATGCTAACAAACAGTGCTAATACGCAAACTGGTTATGAAAGGGACCTCAGGAATGAAAGAAATGTTCTACTGAGAGTCAGTGGACTTGCAGTGACAGGTTTATTAACTTCTTAAAAAAGGACCAAAGCGAGTAATCCAGAGATCCCAGTAGCAGAAAAACTATGGTCAAAGGTGTTTGTGCTCATGGATTTGAAGGAAGGTAAACTAGCTCCATGCTTACGCGGGTGAAATTCCCTGAAGACAGCAGGAGCATGAGTTTATGTAAATATAAAAGAGATATTGCAAATCACAGGGCAGCAGAGAATACCACGACCGCCTGTGAAAAGACCCAGCGCGGCAGTGTCTGGTTTCTGGGCTCAGCACGCATGCACGCACACTGCAACACCCGCTCGAGTCAAAGGGAAGGTGCCCTGCCCTTGGCACGGGACGAGGGCTGTCAAGCACCGCAGCGCGTCGCAGCAGCACACCGGCCCCAGCCCCTGCTTCGAGGAGCTGTTTTATCACCTGCTCCCTTCCCCCAGTCCACGCTCTTCCCCTCCCTTTGGGGCTGCCGCCTCTGATTTCTCTCTCCGCCTTCCAGGGAGCAGCCATGGCCCCAGCGGGCTTCAAAGCGGCCACAGCTTTGCTCCCCAGCGCAGCCCCTCAGGCGGAGCGGGTGGGCAGGCAATGGGGAAACAAGACACGCAGCAGGGGAGAACCACGCAGAAGGTGGAGTCTTAGTGCAGAAACTTCGACCCCTTCCAATAAAAACAGCTTCATTTCACGTATATATTTTTTTAAAAAATCTCCAAGTGATAGCTGCAAATAGCGCCATTGTCAACGAGGCGCGTTAGCAGCATTTTGGTCTTTATATGTTACACCTTTATTTTGCAGTTATTTTCTTAAAACGTATTCGCTCCTTTGCACCAGCGCAGCTGAGCTGGATTCACCTGATGTAAAGACAAGGGGGCCAAACCCTCAGCTGGAGTACAAGTGCCACTGCAGAGCTCCTGAGGTGGGGGGCTCAGGGCAGGGACCCCTCGCTGCCCTGCATTTTACACGCTGCCCTGCACCGGTGGGCACAGTCTGGGGGAGGAGGGAGGGCAGCCGGTGCCCTGAGCGGAGGAGTGCAGGGCCACGCTGATGCCCACCACTGTGTGCTGGGACCCCTCCTGAAGGGGCAAAAGCCACCGCTGTACACGGGGGTGATGACAGCAGCACCACACGTGCAGGGTTTGCTTGTGCCTGCACACCAGTGTGGCCATGTCCACCTGCACAGGTCAGCTGTGACAGCTACGGGACGGTGCCCGGGGAGGGCTCCTCAGTGAGTCACCCAGGTGGGAGAGTGCTGGGGCGATGGCCGAGCCCTGCCAGGGATGGGCTCCAGGTCTGCACACCCTCAGTGCGGTCCTCCCGCAGCGGCAAGTGCCCTGTGCAGGGGCAAGCCAGGAGCCAGCTCTGCCTCTGACCCACCGGTCCCAGGTGTTTCCCTCAAAGTCACGACATCAGCCGAGGGAAGGGACCCGCTTAGCTTGGCCAGCCTGAACCACCGGAGAATTTGCGCAAGGCCAGCTCAGCTTCTCCCCTTAGTCTCGTGGCTGCCCTTCCGCAGGGTGTAGCCCCCGGGGGAGCATCCTGCTCTTCTGCCCTGGACACCCAGCCAGGTCGTGCTTCACACTCGGAGCACCAGAGCTCACATATTCTCACGGTTGGTTGCTCAGGGACTGAAATACTCCAGTAACACCCTGTCAGTGTTCGCTTGGCCAAGGATCAGCTTTAATGTGCTTGTGTGGTGAGCACCCTGCCCAGCGTCCGACAGCACCCTGTCCCAGCAGGCTGTGGCTCCCTGTGTGGGGTGAGAGCCTTCCCCGCTCTGGGGACCCGCTGGACCGAACTCTCAAGGCGATGCAGATCTTGGACCTGACCCCCGCAGTCCGTGCCGATTGTGGCTTTGCTCCTCGCTTTCCCTGCAGAGACAGTGGCTGCAGCACCCTCCTGGTGTGCTCTGCTGGTCTTCGGCAAGGGCGTCTTGCCCCAGCTATCGCATTTTGTCCCACAGCTCTGAATGCAAGAGTGAGCCTGAAGCATAGCAAAGGGTTTTTCTCCTTGCATTGCACCTTTCTCCTCGCTCTCTCCCATTGTCTGATCCTCCTGCTTCCCTCGCCTGCCCCGCCGGTGTCACTCCCGCCCGAGGGGCCCCCAGCGTCTTTGTTTCCTGGCTGCATCTCTTGGGAAGCATCATCAGGTCATGAACCATTTCCTCCAAACACTGACTGCATCTGCTGCCTTAGCACAATGATAGAGTTGCTTATACGGTCCCAACTTGCTGCAACGAAAAGCCATGCTCCTTCAATTTATCCAGTGAGTTTTTATTATCACTTGAAATACAGTGGCACAGCTCTGCACCCATAACATCTTCAGAGTCACTTAACAGCACAGCTACAGAGCATGATTCCAGTTGAGCTCAGCTGAACACAGAAGGTGACTTCTGTCGCTGGAGCACTTTATCATCGGGGTAACACGGGCTGGTAAGGCAGGCAGCGTTTGACTAGCGAAGCCTTTTTCTTTGACATCCTAAGGAGGGGGCATGGCTGCACACGAGTTAAACCCTTGCCAGCAAATAAAAATGTTTTGCTTTGCCAAAACATTATAATGGTGATTTTGTTCCTGCCTTTTGAAGGGATGGGATTTAATAGACAGAACCATTCAGCTCCTCAGCCAGCTTGAAGAGAGCTGGTTAATGACAAAGACGACCACTGGCATTCCCACAGTCCCACCAGCCTCCTTGAATGGATAATGCCTCTTTGTTGATTTCTCCCAGGGAGGAACCAGTTTCCTGCTTAGCCCCTGGAAATGGTGGAAGGTGCAAACTCCAGGCTAAAGGCAGCTCTTTTCTGCCTCACGAGGCTCAGCCCACTGGCCTCACATTCCTGTGGTCACATCTGGCAGAGCTGCTATTCTGGAACATGCAAACCAGCCCCCAAATTCAGGCACCTGGTCACGACAAGGACAGGGAGGGAGTTTCTGCTGCAGCTCATCATCACTAGGGTCAACCAGAGCCGCACGCTGAGCAAGACAGCCAGAGAGGCTGCTACAGGCACCAGCAGGACTCGGCATACTCAGAAATGGCACAGATTGCATGGCCAAAAGCAATCCTTGGCTCTTCATGACACAGCGCAATATGTATAGTTTTAGAAACACATATATACACATACGCTTATATACATGCTCAGCTACACATCATACATATGTATGGGTGTATATATAGGCAGATATGATGGTAGTCCTAAATTTTCCGTAAACAAAGAATGCATTGTGTGTGTCTGTGCAAAACGATCACAACTCCTGCAGATAGTTTATCAACCAAAATGGGAATTTTACAGCCCTCCAAATCCTTACTTCTGAATCTTTCAGTGGTTTATGCAATTTGGGAAGAGTCTAATTTTGACTGTTTGACATCAGTGCAGTTACTGAGTGAGAAGGGCTAACTCCCACCATGGTTTCCTCTGAACCCTCATATAAAGAAACAAAATGTATTGCATTTCTGCAAACACTGGATGTAGTGTTTTTAATAAAATAAAATGCCTTTAAATAAAATGCTTTATATAACTTGATTTATTTGTAGTTCTGCTTCTGAAGATTAAAAACATCTACTGTCTTCCCATGATCAATAATCAATTTTTTTAAGGGGCTGTTACTTTCATTATAAACGTATAAAAGCAATCCAAGCTACTAAAACCCTATATACAGACACATCATAAAAGCCAAACTTCTTTATATCCAGCAGGCAAAAAGAGACATGGACAGGTCTGAGATGTTGCAGGCGTAAGTATTTTGGACAGACTAAAAAAACCTCTGGAAATGGGAGACCATGATCAAGCCCCTTAGCAGATCCACCCTGCGGTGGGTCCCAGCTGTGGAGGGGGAAGTTGGAAGGGCGTGAAAGGCAGCATACCCGCTTTGCCCAGGGGCCGCTTGCCTGGCACTATAAAAGGTCACAAAGTCGAGAAAGGGTTCGTAGGTGCGCCGCAGGCATTCACATCTCCTGCTTGCAGTGTGGTGTGCTTCCGCTGACAGCCGAAAACAGAGGAGACGCGTTCCTCCTTTGTCCGCAGCCGGCTGGGCTTTGTTCCTCTCTGTTTCCACCTCTTCCTGCCCAACTCCTCCATCCCTCATCCCAGCTCTCTAAGCTTCCTATTATTCCAGTCTTTAAATCAATTTGTGTTAAACTATTACTGTCGTAGATGCTCTTTCTGTCTTCCTGCTGCTCAGTAGGAAGCAGACTTAGCGGTGCCACCCTAACTAATGAAGGTTTATTTAAGAACGGCTCAAACCCATTAAAAACTAGTGGCTCGATCCCACAGACCTGTACTCAAGCCTACAGCCCCACCCCGGATTGATCACTGTGGTGTCTAACAAAGTGCTGTTGGCAGACCTACCAACACTGTCTCAGACGCATCTTTACATATATTAGCTGCGTTAAATTATTATCACTGCACCAAGCTGTCTTCTGGCCTCATTACACGTTAAAATTGCAGGAGCTGCTTGGGACTCAGCCCTGCACTCCTGACATTTGTGAAACTCTCTCTGTCATCCACACAGTATCACCCCAAGTCAGCCACTGCAGTCAGGCTCACACAGCAGCTCATAAGCATAACTGTATTTTTAACATCCCAGAAACCGTTACTGCGTCATCTCCCTTTATGGCTTTCCCGGAATATTCTTTATATTCTCTGGTTTGTACAAAATGCTGTGTCTAGGATGTTAACTCTCCCTGTGCAGACTCCATGGGTTATTCCTGCCCAGAGAGGAATGCGTGGCCTCCCTCTTAAACATAACATATTGATTTTAAAATTGCTTTGATGACTTGGAAAGCGATGCACAAATTGGGATCAGTGCATTTATCAGAGCTCTGCTCTTTGTGTGAGGGCAGCTGATGTTTCTGATTACTGGAGGACAGTGTACTGGTCTCTCCAAAACACAAGGTAAAGATTTATGGAAGACGCGCGCTTAACTCTTGTCCAGCCCAGGTCCAGAAATCATTCTCAACAGGTTGGAAATGCTGAGTCAAACTCCTTCAAATCTCATCTTAAACATGGCTTTTTATGAAGGCTTATTCTCATTGACAGGTCTGCTTTCATTGTCAGTAGTAGGGCAAAACTCCTCAGATTGCTCTTTCACAAGGACGTAGTTAATTTACTCTGTATTGAAGTTCATTAGGCTTTGGCTTTTTATAAGGTAGCAGCACGCAATTGCATGGGAACATGTGTTTTCATCGTCCCCATCTGTAATTGTAAGAGGGCACAATGAGAGCAGAGATAGTCTATAAACACCTTAAAAAAAATAATCTTTGGGCTTTGACAAGAGTGCATTGATTTGAGTCACCTGGTTATCGCTGAATCTTTGTATGAAAGCACTGAATGTATATTTTATTTTAAACACTTAGCTCCTCTAAATCACAGTAACTGATTTTTTTTCTTTTTCTTTTTGACAGTAACAAGATACATCAGATAGCCCTCCTTTTAGAAAAAACAGGACCTACAGCCCAGTATGTGGCCAGATAGGACATTACTTCATCTTTTGTCATGGTTTTGTAAATGATAAACCTGCTGAGATTTAACCGGGAGCTGGTGCTTACTCATGTTCCTTGTAGACCTCAGGTCGGCAGAACGTGGATGAGCATCAGAGAGAGCCCGTGACCAGCAGCGGCTCTCCAGGCCGACCCACGGGGCGGCTGTCGGGCACCGCAAAGCTGTGCAAGCCCTCGCACTCTGGCCAAGGGAACAGGGAGAAAAGCTATTGGAGACAGCGCTGGGGGGGCAAGGGGAGGTGGGTTTGTTTCAAAAAAACCCCACAAATCTCCAAATCACATTAAGCTCCTGCCTAAGGAGTACGCTGAAAGATTAAGACTGAGAATTAATTATTGAGCTTACGCGTGTTTATCCAGTCTTCCCTTTTGTTTTTGTCTTTCTGCTCCTTTTTCCTCTCTTCCTTTTCATTCCTCTGTCTCTCTGATTCTCTCTCTTTTCCGCTTTTTCCTATTTCTTCCCTTCCTCTGCTATTTCCAGTCATTCCCTTCTGTGCTTTTCCTCTTCTATCTTTTCCCTTTGCTCAGGTGCCCTGTCCCTTTCCTCTGCTCCCTCCAGGAGAGGAGAGGTTGGCACTGCTGTGATTTAGCACTGACTGCACACCTAGCCTAGGATAAGCAACAAAAAAAGAAAAGATATAACAAGTATTTTGTTTGAAAAATGTCACAGGTCCTTTAGGACCCTGATTCAATCCCTCCACACAAAAAAATCAATGGCAATTTTAAATATGCATTGGATCACGGCTCAAAGGTACCACTCCCTGAGTACAATAATGAATCAGCCAGTTCTAGAAGTTGCAGGGTATGGGAAACATTTTGCCAGTTATTCGTGGACAATTCTGCAAAATTAATCACAACCATTATTTAGTAAGCTCTGTCACATGGACTTTGCCTTTATTCAGTCCCCTTCTCTTTACATACCTATTCAAACACCGAAAATATAGACATCTATTTACTTAAGCACATCTTTCTGAACGTCTTTAAATGCAGTAAACTCTCGGTTTTCTGCCTGAAGTTGCACCAAGGACAAGGCAATAAGAGCTAACAAGAGGTCTCACAAAAACATTAGATTTTTGCTAATTGCGCTACTATTGCATTTTTAATACCAGGCAGTATTTTACACCTCAGATTTAACGCACACAGAATAGTTGCAAGTACAATGACGTTTGGATAACAACATTTAGAAGCATGAAATTACAAGTGTACTGATAGGTTTTTATGTGCTTTCTTCTAGCATAGAAGCTGCTGCTCTTTGTCCCCCACATCCTTTGTGTCAGAAGCAGCACAATGCTAATAAATCTCAAATATATTCTGAGATTCATAGCAAGGGCTACAACACCCGGGTGGAATTTATAAACGCGTTTTATAATTGTTTCTGTGCCAGGCTAGAGCACAGAAGCACAAGGAGAGGTCTCTTTGCCCTGTTAGTGTGCATCAGAAATTGAAGGAGCTTCGTTTCTCTGCCTGGGACGTGATCCCCGGTACCAGCAGTTCTGGCTGGACTTGAAGGGAAGCAGGTTCCCCGCTCTCGCCGCAGCGGGCCTGGGCAGCACCACACGCCGCTCGCAGCCAGCAGAGACGGGGCAGCCCTGCAACGCCTTCTTCAAGCTCACTCGGTGAGCCAAAGATCTTTTTAGGACACTTCCTGTAAGTATTTATGAGTATTTATGTAAGGTAGCAGCATGGCTTTAAAATCTGGCAGTGCCTAGACTTCACAGGACTCAAATCTGCTACACAATTAAGATTTGGGGTTAGGTTTCTTTTTAGGCATTTACATAACCTCAGAAAGTGCTTTGCTCAGAGCTGTCAGTCAGAGAGGTTCCAGCATCATTACTAAAACATTAGGGAGTTTCACACCCAATGTACAGCAATCTGTTTGGATCTAAAAACTAGACCGTGCTGTAGTAAACAGGTTTTTTTCCCTGATCTTGTTTCATGTAATTGGGCAGGAATCCTGCCTGGAAGCACAGTGCTGCAAGCAGGGAGGGTGCTGCATGGGTTACACCAGGGGATCGGGACTCCTCGGCTCATCAGACCAATTCCCTCTACCTTTCTCCACCCACTTGGCAATCTGGTGTCCCCAACTTTTCACTGAGGGAGTGAGTTAGCCCAGAGAAGGGACTGAACTGCAGGGATTTGTTTCATGCAACAAACAGCTTTTGTCTTGTGAATATCAGACTTAAATCATTGTATGGATAATCCTCTGGAAATACTCAGATTTCCAGAGCTTTAGAGTAGCTACTTGGAAATCCGTCAGTAGAAACATTGAGAGTTACTAGAGAGAGGTCCTGAGTTCCAGTTTCTTTAACTGATTTCCAGTGACTTCCCGCTCTCATATTCTAAAGGTAATACTAAATTTCTGGGAAAAAATCCACTGAATTTTTAAATTATTAATATAAACATTTACCGTTGAAAATGATTCACTGGCTTCCTCAGTTTCCTCCCATTAAAACTCTCTAACACCACACTGTGCTTTATGCATATGCAAGAGAAAATCCGAGGTCAAAAGCAGAGGGGCCCTGCTGATGCTATTGAGCCACGTCCTTTCAGTGAGGCAGGGAGGAGCCGTGCTGCCCCTGGGGAGCCCCGCACAACCTCCCGGCAAGCCCAGCTGCCGCTGCGTCGCCTCGCAGGCAGCGTCCCTGCCCACCCAGGCAGGCCCCTGGCAGAAATCTCCCACCCCAGCAAGGAGCTGGAGGGCTGGAGCGCTGGCGGTCCCTGAGCCCCGCACCATGCCGGTCGTGCCTCCGTGCAGAGCTGCGCTAAGGCAAAGCGGCACCGGCCCTCGGCACCGCAGCCCGA
This sequence comes from Mycteria americana, assembly GCF_035582795.1. Classification (NCBI taxonomy): domain Eukaryota; kingdom Metazoa; phylum Chordata; class Aves; order Ciconiiformes; family Ciconiidae; genus Mycteria; species Mycteria americana. The sequence goes on along the minus strand of NC_134371.1, from coordinate 49,229,826 downwards.
GGTGGGGAGCAGCAGGATGGGGGAAACGCAGGTGGCCATGGCTTCAGCACGGCATTAGCCTTTGAGCATGTGGTTACATGTTATTTTTCTGGGGGATTAGGTCGTATCTGCTCATTGCAATAACCCGCCACCCTGACCACTGAAGCTCCCTGAGCTCCCAGATGTCCTGGCCCCAGGAGACTCCACCTGGCCCTGGGGTTATCATGAAAAAAAGCCATGTTGGCCCTCTGTAAACTCCTTCAATTCACCACACATGCCTTGTGTTCAGCAGCTCCTTGTATCCAGCAGCATTCAGCAGCGTACACAGAGCTGTTGTCCTGCCAAGACGTTTTCCTTCCATGGGAGAGCCGTTTTTCCCCCTCTTTTCCCATCAGCTTATACAAATAAAAGGAAATAATGGAAAAAAGGGGACTGTGAAGTTACAAGTTGAACACCAGCAAATTTAGCTAGGAAAACATTCTGACCCAGTACCACTCAGACTTTTCCATTCTGTTGTACAGGTACTATACCCGACTCTGTGGGGAGCTGATAATACATTTGCTACTGCCAGCTTAATTCAGCAGCTAACTCCATGCAATGCTGGACTACCGCAGTGTGCGCGTACGTGTGCACCTGCACACACGGGTACGCACACTTGCTGTAAAGCAGAGCTGTTATTCTTAAAACAAACATGTCCAAATTGCATAATATTAATGGAGTGTCTTTTCACTTGGAAAAAAAGTCACATATTTTATATCCTTTATCAATCACGATGTCTAAATTTGGAGCACCCAGATAGCATACTCACTGATTTCTCAGTCAGCTCCTGCATTTTCATTTCGACAGCATTTTTCAACCCTGACACTGAACGGATGAGCAAGTTATGATCTGACATGTTAAAAACAAGAGCAATTGCTCACGCGCCCTGCGCGGCAGAGCTGCCGCCCCCGTGGGGACAGCCCGCAGCCCTGGCGCAGGCAAGGCTCCCACAGAGGGGAGGGGGATTGCATGTCACCAACGCTGCCGCGCCGGGCTTGCTACCTGGGGACAGACTTTGGTCCATGGACAGCGTTTGGGTTCTTCATTGTAAAAGAAGAGGAGAAATGGCTTTACCACCAATCTTCCAAAAGCTGTCCTTAATAATAATAGTAAGTCAAGTAAACCAGCATATGATTTGGTTTTCTATATAAGGGAACGTTGAACTATCAAAGGATGTAAGTTCCAAGGAGAGCCAGGCAATCACTCTTCCCGTATCTCCGGTTAGATAGGGGTATTCATATTCTAACACTTGTGCTACACATGTATACTTTAAAGTCCTTTTTGAAGCACTGGAACCCAGGCTCTGATGGGGCTGGCCCAACTCTCAGGGCTGTTACAGCCAACACTCACATAACACCACAAACTTCAGCAGGGTGGCCCTGCATTTAGACGGCTTTAAGAAACTTTGGTTCCCATTTCTCATGCTGTCCTGGCTTTCCCCCACTTGAAGCGTTAGTGCAGGGAGCAGACACAGAGCAGCGCAGGCCGCAGCATGCTCCTGTCCTTGGTTACCTGAGCACAAAGCAAAGGTGCAAGAGCTAGGAGCAAGGACCTGCCCTGAAAGACGGTGGTACTGAATTTGTCGCCAAACATAGGAAGTTGAAGAAATTTTTCTTTTACCCTGCAGGAGCTCTGAATCGAAATATCTAGAAAAAGTACAATTTAGTAAAAATTAGATCGGCTTTTCCATCATTTCTTTCGTCTCCTGAATCCTTGCAATAGCTTTAGTGGTTTGGAAAGAGCTTCTCTGAGAGACAGAAGAGGTTTTGACCCGGGGAGCCACTGCCCAGCGAGGGCAGACCCCCTCCTGCCACCCCTGGGCAGTGGGTCCGTGCCACCCTGCTTCCCGGCTTCCCCGCCTCTGCGTCCAGAGGACCTACTGCAAAACGATTCGCCAGTTTACATGGGCATTGATGTCTGCCCGAGTCTAGACATCTAGGAAGCACCAGGAATAGCAAATATTGCAGTGTTTAAATTTGCTAACAAATAAAACAGTGCACGGCAGCAATATTCAAACTGAAAGGTAAAACTCCTGGTTGGAGCGGGCTGGTAGCATGGTGGCTCTGTGCACATCACAGTCTCCACCATGCCGCTCTCTTCAGCCAAGTCCAGGATTTACATGCTCCCTCCCTCGAGTAGCACCCAGTGGAGAGGGGAACTGGCAGCTGCCTGTGCCTCTCCTGCCGTGTGCTGCCTGCAGGGGCCAGCTCGGACTTGCCCGTGGCAGGAGCGATGCTGCAGCCTGGCCACCCCCTGCCACCAGGGCAAGCCACGGCTGCCCCTGCCTTCACCGGCTGCATTATTTCCAGCGATTAAAGCACTGCTCTGTGGGCCTGGATTTTCATGTCAGGGTCTATGAGCTACAGAATAACCCTACAAACCAAATTATATGGCTGAGACCCTCTTTCCCCACCAGGAGAGAAACAATTTTGACCCCTGCCTGTTCTCTAGCAGTCTTTCCCTACAGGTGAGTGACCCACAGTGCTCCACCGCAATTAACTGCAGCCCTTAGCTTTTGGTAGCAATTTGTTTTCAATTACCTCCTTTGGACAAATCTGAACGATTACCGCCATTTTTTTTCCACCTTTTTCTGATGCCAAGTGTGTACCACAGTGTTTACAGTGCATCAACTGTTGACCCTGCAAAACTCCAAAGAAAGCCTCAGTTGCCCCCGGTGAAGACTGGGGTAGCCCTAACCCTGGGTTGCTTTGCCTGGCAGGGATCCGCAGGCACCGACAGGGATTTCTCCCAGGTGAGGAGTGCAGGTCTGAGCGCTGCAGGGCCACCCCGGTGCCAACTCTGCTGAGGCCGGGGGAAGCTCACACCTACTAACAAAATCACTCCTCTCCTGCCCCGGACTGCGGTGCCAGCAGCAAAATGGCAGCAGTTCCTGTCCCACCTGAGCCCTGCAAGATGCCGGCTGCTCCCAAAGCAGAGAGTGCCCGCAGGGGCTCGGGGACGTGCCGCCCTCCCTCCCCGGAGCCTCTCCCCCACCCTAAGGCTGACGCGGAGCGGGGACCAGGCTTAAGCTGAACCTAACAGCAGCTCTTCCAGGGCAGGGAAATGAAGAAAGGAAGCTGCAACATACTGTGGATCCTAATTGCATTAGCTCTGCAGGCTCTGAAATGTCAGTCAAACAAATACGCCATCGCCTTTACTGCTCTGCAGTTGCCATTTACTATTTTACTGGGAAATTGTCCAGAAAAGGGATACTACCTAGAAGGGAGCATTATACCAGCACTGGAAACCAGTAATATTTCCTGAACAACCCCACGGGCCCACTGTCTATTCCTACACTGCAGAAAGACAAGAAGAGCCAGAGCGAGCCAATTTGCGTTTGTGGTAGCAATTGCAGCAGCAGTGGGTATGGAGGCAGCCCAGGACCCAGCGGGTGCATCTGAACTGGGGCACGCTCTGGAGCTGTGACAGTTTACACCAGAGAAGAGTATGATTCAGTGAGTGGAGGGGAAAAAACAATCCTAAACTGAGCTCTTTTCATGAGTCTGGGTTTCATAACGCGACTTCACCAGAGTTCACGAGGACTGCGGCAGGCAGTATGAAGAGGCAGAGCATGCCCACTCCCCAGCTCTATCAATCCACAGAGCCAGTAATTTCCAGGAGATGCAGATACCACAGGGCAGACAGGGGTTTGCTGAAGTGACAAAGCCCCTTTCCCTGGGAACAGCCCCACTAAAACCATCTCTTTTCTCTGGCAATGCCTCTTGCCCTCCAGAGAGCTCACTTCCTGCTATAGGCAGCTCCTTAATACTTAATTACCTCTCTGCTAGAGACTCAGAGTGTTTCAGTTATTTAATATGAAGAATCATTCTGAGTCACCCCATTTTACCACTACTTTATTTTCCTCCCAGTCAAAAAAGCATAACAAATGCCACACAGCCCATTTCTGCCTACCGTAATTCCCCTCCTGCTCCCCACGAGGAAATACAGATTTACCTGGACCACATCCCGTTGACTTCTAAGCAAAGCCCAGTCTATCTGTCCTTCCCTCTCTTCAGGCAGGAGAGCTAGTCCCAGAGGGCAGTTTCAGACCTACTTATAGATTCAGCCTCTGTGGGCAGGGGGAGCAGGGGCTGTGCCCAGCACAGGCGAGGAGGGACCTGTCCATTGCCGAATGGTTTCCAGCTCCCACCTGCTGGAAATCAGCTTAGCCAGGAAAACCTGTGCCCTTCACACCAGCACCTGGCTCTCTGTTTCCAGAAGGTTCAGCAACCACTTCTGACATTTTTTGGTTTTCATCACCTCGTCTCTGGCAGTGAAAGCGCTGGTGGAGCAATGCTCGGTTCAAGCTCTCGTGTCAGCGCACCCTGTCCCTGTCCCTGGCAGCACTAACGAGGCCACGCAGCGCCCAGCGAGCAGGGGACGGGGACAGGGACGGGGACACCACCAGCAGTGCTGTGGCTGCTGCCTGGCACAGGGCCAGCCGTTCTGCCCAGGGCCGGCGCCTGGGCTGCTGCAGTCTGGGGGACCTGTGTTCACTGCATCACAGGGATTTACACCATGAGCATTTGGTCGCTACCTTATTCTTTGTGTACTTTGTTGGCTCTAGGTATAGTTCCTGCAGACATACAGGCTGGATGAATAGTAATTTTTTTCATTTTAAACAAAACTAACACCATGTTTCATCACCCCTTTCTCCCTCTCTCTCTCTCAGATGGGATTTCTTAAATTCACGTGGGTCCTGTATTTTCATAAACCACATTGACTGGAGTAAGCTATGTTTGAATCATCATTTAGAGAAGTGAAGATTTAATTTCATGGTGGAATTAAGGTTGACATTTCCTTTTTATTTACACTACACCAAGGGTTAACAAGGTTACTATAACCTTAATCTTTGATAGCTCAACAATAGAATACTCTGGGATTACTGCAAAGCTGGATTTTAACTCTTTTAATCCCATTATTGTTGATAACCTTATCAACACTGTGCCCCACCGTAGAGGTGGAGTAGGGGAATCTCAGGCTCTGCAATTCCTTTCCATGGAGCAACACTCATAGTTTGAGCAGAAGAGCCAGAGCCAGTTGCTTGGTTGATGCCTGCAGTGAGGTTCACAGTTTGCAGTAGGGCTGCAACGCTGCTTTTAAACTCCTTGTCAGAGATCTTTGCCAAGAAAAACATTGGTCCAGTGGCATATGTTGGCAAGGCAATGCAAGGTTGCTCTAATTCCCTTACTTTGTTTTTCCCTCCTCCCATGCGACAACTACTCCAAGAATCAGACTGCCAGTCTGGCAAGTTGAGATCCAGAAACTTACTGCTAATTACCATGTTTACAATTCCCAGCCTGTCTGTTGGTGCCAACAATCAAACTGCATCCTCTTGAGTGCACCAAAAGACACTTGCTGGCAGTAGCTTCCTAAGGTTCCAGGCTGGCTACATTAATTACTGTTAACTTAATTTTTGTGTATTGAGAAGCAGCTTTAATTAGCAATTCCATGGATTAAAATGATCCTTTTATGAGTTTCAAGGAATAGCAGCTTGACTTATAGACTGCTCACCAACCTATATGTCTTTTGTTTGGAAACACAAGTGGTTGTAAATTTATATGTGGTCTGACAAATAAAATAGGCAGAGGTTTAATAAAAATCACACCAGGAAATGAAACGTTATGCCTTCCCTTTGAAATAAAATAAGCAGCTCTAAAAAGGCAGGTTGGATATTTTTTATCACTCCTCAGTAAACATTTGACTGGAAAGAATAAACCACATTCTCACGGTATATCACTGAATCAAAGTATTTAATGAATTTTAAAAAAAGGCATGTATTTTATGAACTCAGTGAAAGAGAGCCCAAACTCAAATAACTGCAGGGCAGAGCCTGAGCAGAGAGGATCCATTTGTGCCCTGCAGGTCCTAGCCCGAGACTCCTGAAGGCCATCTGTCTGCTCAGGCAAAACCGACTCAGTTGGGATCCCTTTTAACAAAGCACATGCTTCAACCCTGCCGGAATCAGCAGAGGGTACTGTGCCCGAAGAGCGGCACATCTTGGCAGCCAGGCTGGGCTGGGAGGGCTTGGGGACCCACATGGGCACCCCAGGACCCAGCAGGTGCCCAGGGCTCTGCATTACATGGGAACGTGCTACCCGCCGAAGCCCTGTGGGCCTGGGGCCGTGCCTGCAGAGCCCACCCACCACCCACAATTACACCCCCGCAGTGATTCGTTTCTAACCTGAATTTTCTATGGCAATGGCATTCACAGTCTCCATGATGCCGGCCTCAAAAAGTTGGTCAAGATTTCACGAGAACTGCACTACACCACCTCTCTGAAGATGTTTTTTTTCTGTTCTCCGGCTAGTATGGAAGTAAAGGACAGAGAGCAGAGCTATCCCGAGGTCTGCCCCGATGTGGCTCGGTGCTCGTGGGCAGCACAAGGCTGCCCTCGGTCAGTGCTGCCGGACACGCCGGCAGAGTGCGGATGCTGGCACGGCCACTGCCTGCCAGACATCCCTGCCTGTGCTGAGGCTGCAATCGGTCTCTTCTTTTAGGGGCAGTTTGATTTGTCACAATTGTCTGAAAACTGACATTTTTAAGAGGAACCCTGAAGTCAGGCTGTAGAGCAAGGCCATGCCCATATCTGCTTATGATAACGTTGGTCCTACCCGGCTCCCAAAATTCAGCCTACTTTTAAATGTGTAAGGATAGATTTAGGAGTCTGATTTTAGGCCCCTTTTTCTTAAAACTTGGTCTCACTGTGCAGTGACAGGCCACAGTGAGGCTGTCTTCTCTGCCCTGTAGGAGATTCTCCACCATCTCACAGAGTCCCAAGACACCAGCCGACTCCCTTGCTCTCCCGGCAGCGTTTCTCAGGCTGCCAGCCACTGCCAGGCTCCCGCTCTTACACCACGGTCCTACTCTGTGGGGTTGCAGTGGGCTACTAAGTAAAAGATAATCCAGGGCAAAACTCAAGCGTACGAGTGGGATAGGGGAAGTGGAGCCAAAGCAGGGAGTAAGCCAAAGAGACAGACAGTATAATCAAGAGGCATTTTGACTTACAAGGGGAAGAAGGGAAACAAAATGAATCAGTGCTCCCAGAGGAGGCAGTCTGGATCTACTCTGGTCCTAAAGCAAGAGAGTGGACACAGGTATTTAAGAGCAGTTCATTTGTACAAGGCGTAACGAATATGCTGAGCAAACTACCAAAGGAAGCAATAAACCTGAGTCTCGGAGAATGGTCTAAAAGGAGTCAGATCGGCACTTTAGAGGAAAGAGATATTCAAGGCTGCAAAGAGATATTCAAGGCTGCAGTATACGGGGACACAGGGACGCAGCTCACATGGCCCATGCAACTGACGTGTTTTCCCTCCCCAACCCAGCCTGCTCAGCTTGATTACTTACATTTTGTATAACCTATAGTCATAGTCTAAAGAGAGTCAGCCAATTTCCACTCAATTTATAATTTAGCAAGCAAAGGAGCTTGATTCTTCTAATTTACATAAAACATACATAAAACTGAAAACAAAATAGCTTTAGAGCATATGGGCAAAGTACACAAGAGCCACAGAGGAAAGGAGGAGTAAAAAAGGACACGGAGCAAAAGCACTGTCTGGATTGTGCTTTGCTAAGGGCTTTTGAGTGCCTTATTCATGCTAAACATCTCATAGACAAGCAAGTTTTCATTGTCATGGGCACGTGTCAGCACTGCACCTCAGTCTTGTCACTGGACTATCAACCACACAGACCTACCTAACCAACGTCGTAATGCTGGATGGGGCTTTTTACCGCACCTTTTTTTCTAGGTAAAGAAGAAATATTGTTGAAAACCTTCTGCAATGACATGGCAAGAAGGCATCGGTGTGTATCAAGCTAGTACTGCCTTCCTCCCGTTCCCTCTTGGACCTCTCCTTTTCTCATGAAGAAAGGCAGGGAGCTCTCACCCTGTGGGTAAGCCCAGGTAAGCATGCCGCTTCCCAGGGAGCAGCAACGGGGCTGCGCTCTTGCCCCCCTGCTCTTGCGACCATTTCTCCTGCGTTCCTCCGCCGTGACTGCCAGGTCCTGGCAGAGCCATTGAAGGCATTCTCTGAGACGAGACACCACCTGCCAAGTGCCAAACCTGATATTCCTCCCCATGGCGTGGTAGGCTCCAAATCGTGCCTCTCCTCCCCGTTTGCCTGAGGAGTCATCCTGGATACTAACAATAGACTCCATGGAGGCTGGTGGAGCTCAGGCTGCCTCACCAACTTCTGTCTGAATTCAGTCATTTCCAGTGAGCAATATATAAATAGATGCTGCCTCATTATTGATGTATATTGTACAAAGGGTTTAGCCGGGGATGCAGCTCGCCTGCTTTCCTTTTATGGATGAAAAGCGGGATCCCAGAGCCTTTATGTGAGATCTCTGCACATGTCAATCAAACCACACCAGGATGAAGATTTTGTGTTCTTAGGTCCTTGTTAAACAGCAGCCACCCGGCCCTGGGAAACGCCCATGGGAATGAAGTGCAGCTCTGCATGTGTGCGCATGTTTACACACACGCACACCAAAACCAAATGAAAACAGAATACTAATGGTCTCAGCCTAATTTTTCTATTCCTTTTCAAATCCCAAGACCAAGCTGTAGTCTGGGCTACTCTGACACAAATCTCATTTGACGTTATTATAAACCACTGATTTACACTAATGGAAGAGTCAGCCTCTGATTTAAAAAGCAAACCTTAGCGGCTGGCCCAAGGCCCAAGCCTCTCAGCCCTTCAGTCCGGGTGCTGTAGCACATTGATACTTGCCAGCTATATTTGATCGTGAGCTCTAGCGAAGGCAAGCTATCGATATTTCAGAAAGCCATTCCTCACACTTCTGAGCAGCAAACGGCCCATCACTAAGAAGGCCAAACCCTTGTCAGCGTGAGCTGACTTCTATGAAATGAAATACTGACCTTACTGCTAGCTCCAGAGTTAATCTCAGAAGAGAGGTTTTATTAGAGAAAGAAGAGCTATTATTCTGAGCCTCTCTACAGGGCACATATTTAAGTTTTGCATCCAAGAAATGTGGAATACTTTAAATAGAGTGGCATTTGGTAAAAATTAAAACATAAAAACTCCAGCTAAGTATTCTGTGGGGGGATTTATTTATTTGGTTTGCTTTCCTTGGATTTCGCATCACGCCCATTCAGCCTCCTTTCCCTTGTTGGAGTTTTTCCTCCCTCTGTAGCAGGAAGGCTGGAGCAGAGCGAGCAGCACTGACTCACTGCAGCTCCAGCAAATGAAAATTAAACATGTCTATTTTCATCTCTAACCAAGGGTCTGGACTGGTCCTGCATTCTTTGCTGGCAAGAATTTACATACACAGAAATGACAAGCACCTCAACAAGGAGAGCAAAAGGGAGCGGTTTTGTTTCTTGCTTCCTAGAGCAGGACTTGCAGATCTTGTTTTCACCAAGGGGCTCTATGAACGGCTGAAGGGAAATGGGTTTGTGTCATCACATGTACAACAGCCACATGATGTCATAACACAACAAAGGACAGTATGACATGCACAGTCAAAAAGAAAAGGATTGTACTGAAACCTTGAAAGTAATTATGCACTATGTCCTGTGCGTAACTCAGACCCCTGGCAAACACGCAGGGAAAAAGGTCTCTTCCTTAAATATGGAAAAATCACCACCTCTTAAACTGCGGTCTGAGAAAGTTTCCACTGCTCTTCTCTATAGTTCAAGACATTCAGAAAAAAAATAGGAAATTAAATGATCCTGACATTTCTAAAATAAAACATGTTGAGAAAGAAAAACCCTTCCGTCCCCTCAAACCTTTTGCCTGTATCATAAGCAGGAAGGGGGACAGCCAGGCAGTGCAGGAAAGAAAGTAAGGGAACAAGAAACTATTTTTCCCTGTAGTGGTATTTTTTAACATCCACGGCATCAAGACTGTAATAACTGTTGCTCCAGTAAAACAGCAGGTACTGAACTGTATAATTTTAGATTTCAGAAGAATGTTTTTGGCAATTTGACGAAGAGGTAATACTGCTCTACGTTTTCTTGGAGTAACCAGGTAAGATATCTCTTGAAGAATGATTGTTAAAGGATGAGTTTCCAGATGGTGTGAAGCATTAATGCATCAAGCCTCCTTGCTCTTACTATTTCCCACTGAACTTTAAAAAATAAAATAAATCCTTTATAATTCAGTAATTACAGTGATGCCTTTTAATTTGAATTTTCTATCAACTTCTTGTTAAGAGAATGTGAATACTTGCAAAGCTATTACTATCAGATAATCTAAGAGAAGTCATATGAAATCTACATTATCTATGTAAATGCCTATGTAAGATGCAGTGAGATGGTTCTTTTTTTGGTATCAGGCTGCACAATCAACTGCTGTACAGTTCTGGTTCAGAATGTCCCTCTTTCTCCAATTAGAGAAGACCAATCCCATGGTGATCACTTTGTCATTGATTTTCAGTGATTTAAAAGATAGGCTTGACCTGTGAACGTTAATAAACTGTGATATTGTCCTGACTTAGTGAGAGAGCTGCTAATATTCCAAACAAGGTTATGAATCAGCAATTCTTGATATTAAAGAAAAGACAGCTATATTTTTCCAACATTTCATGCCTAATGTAATAATGTGAAAGGGGTGTACATTACATACAACTCAGATGAACTGATACAGAACAATACTGTGGTGACAATTGACCTTGAAACAGATAAAATACTATCAGAGAGTAGCTTGGAAAGTTTAAGTAGCCTCTTATGGGCCTACCTCTTTCTTTCTAGGGGTATAAAGCATTGGGGAATTATCAGGGCCATTTCAGCTCCATGCAGGTGTATCGCAGAAGTCAGAGGCAAGAAGGCCTCCCCAGGTGGCTCTCCAGCCCTTGTAGGGTGACTGCTGCCTGCGGTGTCTTGGCCAAGCTAATTTTATATCTCCCAGGCAAGGGCTTTCCTGCCTGGAAATTGCTCCGTTACTTTATATCATCCCCGCTGGCTAGAGAGGTATTGGGTTCACTGAAAGGAAACATTTCTTGATAGCCATACTGCATTTTCTCCCTACATAGCTCCTAGGTCTATTTGCACACACCAGGCTACATCGCTTTCCTGCAGACAGGAGAAATTTTGGCCCCACTGAAATCAATGGAAAATTCCCACTGGTTTCTTTAGGAGAACGATTTCAAAAGCAGGATACTCATTTCATGTATCTGTATGGGCATTATTATGTAATTTTGGCTAGGTATGTATATTCAGATATATAGATATAGATATATAAAAAAACTCCTTTCAGCTACATATTCAGGGCTCTTATTTTCCCCGTCAATCAACCCCTCTAGTTTCTGGAACATTTCACCTAATTTTCTGTTGGCTGCTTTTAACTAGATGCTGTTTTTCCAGAAAGCAAACTACCAAATGTGTGTGATGTTCCAACCCTGGTTTCCACACTTCTGGCGCATTCTCCCAGCGCCACGCTGCGATACCTCCTCGCCTGCCGTCCCTGGTGCCTCTCCTCCCGTCTGCCCTCCGGCTCTGAAAAGCCGTGGCACATCTACCCTCTACCATCACCTCCAGGCCTCTTCTCTTTACCTTCCTTAGGATCCTCTCTGCCCTTCGATGTCAGACTCTTTCCATCACCTCTATGAATTCTGGCTTGAGTTTTCACTTTTAGGTTTCTTATTTTTGGCCTGTCATTTAAATTTCTTTTGAGTCATTGTTATTATCGAGCCAACATTTATAAATAGCTCTATGCATTGCAGGTATGTGATAATCAAGTCCTTTGATTTTCGAGCAATTTGGTTACTAAATGATAGCAATAAAAAGCATGCAAGCATCATGGGCGTTAGCCCAGGAAATGTCTCCGCCATTAAAGCTTTCAGGAGGCAGATGCTGAATCTGGTAAAAATTTATGATTATTAATAACGAGTGTTATGATTTACCTTTATAACACTAAATGGTGAGGTGTCATAACAGCTAAGGGTAATACCTGGGGGGGTGCTTTTCAGAAAAACAGTAATCTTTTAAAAGGAAGAGAAGAAAAAGCCTTTTGTGTATGTAAAGACACTATTTATTAAAAAAAAAAGCATAAAAATCCAATTGTATACATTACTTCTAGCGTGATGTAAAAACCCAGAGAAAAAGGCTAGTTAGCTTATTCTTACAGCTGCAAAGTATGTGTATAGCTGTGTGGATGTATAAGTATTATTGTTTTCTGTTTCCTTAAGAAAACCCTATGAGCACTAGAAGCCACCTCAACTGACATGAAAGGCAATAACCTGTTATGGGGAGAAATCTTACACTCCCCTCAAAATCGGGTGTAGTCTTAAACATCGAAAGCAAGCAGAACTGATCCCAAGGAAAGGCATCTGCATAACTGCACACATCTACATGCAGCAGTGGGTGCATTTATTTTAGGCAAATTTGCAGGCAGCAGGAGGAATCACAACACCGGTCATAAATAGGCACTGCAATGGCACGGCCCCTGCTGAGGTGAGGGAGAGTTGTGCCTCTGTCAGGTCTGGGAGAGTGGGGCTTTTCATATTGTGCTGTAGCCTCCCTTCAGAGAGATGTGTGTATATATATGTGCGTGTAGATATATATTTTCATTCCGTTCAGAGATATGTATACATATAAGGGCTGTAGGCTTAAATATTTGTGGAAAGAGCACCTGAAATCAAATGGCAGTCCTCGTCACTTGATTTAGGGTATTGCTAAGCAGAGCGATGCTTCCTGTTATAGGCAGGCCCAGACAGGGCTGTTCCCCTGCCTGCACAGGGCAGTAGCGACCAAAGCTACTCTTCCTTCTCCCACTCCCGCCGTGGGGCGTGACGTGCCCGTGGTGCTCGGGGGCACAGCCCTTTCGGCAGTCCCCCGCTCTGGGAAGGCCCGAGCAGTTGCCGTCTCCCCGGCGCGGAGCAGGGTGGGGAGCAGCCAGCATCACGGGTGGCTGCGCGGGGGGGCCCTGCAGCACCCTGCTCTGCGCCAGGGCGGCTGCCACCCCAGTGTCCGCTCCTCCATCAGTCGGCTACGCTGCTACGGGGGCCCTGGCGCAACAAAGACTTACCTATGGGAGCAGCCTTCGAGGCTACTCCAGCGGATAAAATTACCCAGAGATATAAATCTTCATAGGATTATGGCCTTTAAAAAAAGGCTAAGTTCAAGTAATTCTTTTTGGGCTAATTCTTTATTTAATTTTCTACCAGGATGCGGATTACAAAAACAGTTTTAGAACAGAAATTTAGTATTCTAAATTAATTAAATATGCACTCGCCAAAATAGCTGTTAACACACAGTTGGTGCTGCCACGAACCTCATTCTAAAATGTTGTCTCAGAAAATACTCGTACTGGTACAATTAAACCCTTTTATTTATAAAGTAATTTCTTATTATGTTGCACTATAGCCTTTTAGTATAATTTTTGCTGTTAATAAAATATCATTAGACTATTAGAGGCAGGGGGGTTTTAGACTCATTTTGTCAGCACACAGGATTCGCAATTTCTAAAGCAAAAAAATAGGAAGTGTAGTGTTATAAAAATCCCTTTCACTAGGGGTCTAATCTTTCCCGCAGTGAAATCAATTGGGGCTTTGCTATTGCATTGAATGGTAGGATTTGGCCCAAAATATTTTGGATTTAACATGAGCAACCTTGCTCCCCTGAGCAGTCCTGTGGAAGCTACCTGCATTCCTGGGATCAGGCCCGCAGTATAAATAGTCTCCTCTTAGAGATCTGTTGTTCAGAAATGACTGCTTCTGTCCTTCAATATACATACGTGACAGACCCAGGAACTGCTAATGAACAAGGAGAGCCACTCTGAGATCGTGCTATTGGGAAACATCATTCTAAGAGCCCTTATGCTATTGAGCCTTTACACAACATTTTATAATTATTTTGGTGAGCATATCCAGTATTTCTCCAATCGGACCTTACAGCTTCACTCTTTTAACCCACATATCATAGCAATTCCCAAAAGATTTTAGAGAAAAGAAATCTACAATCATCAAAATGTTAATTTTGACAATGACAAAGAGTACATGCATTAAAAATGCATCAGCCCTGTCATTAAGGCATTATTCAGCAAAACCAGCTCATCATGCTAAACAGAAAGCAACTAGAAGAAACCAGGTATAAAGAAACATTTTGCTAAGCTTGTCTTTATGGGTACCAGTCCAATCCATACTGCACAAGATACTCAACCAAGCAAAGAGCAAACAAAACCACATCCTTTATGTGATGAAATGGGAACTCCTGGTAATACTCTAAGTCATGACTCAAGGGAAAATGTCAACTAAAAGCTCAGATCAGAGGAAGGTTTGTAATACAAACCTGGATGTTTAAAATAGTGTTTCCATCGCTGTTCCTGCAGCACTTGGGAATGTGGCTGTGTTACGGTGCTGAACTGACTATGATTTAGCAGCTGATCGTGTCTTTTTAAAGCATAATTTAACATTATTTCTGAGGCTGTTGAACATACTAAACTACAAGGAAAAAATCTGCTTTCAAGTGGTATTAGAGAAACACGAGTATCAGAGTGCTAGCATCAAAGATGTGTCTAAAGAGTAACAGATCCACACATCTGTGTAACAACGAGCGCTCCACTTGCTACCGAAGGCAACAGAATAAGATTCCTTTGGCAGTTGTTGGAAATAATTAAAAAGAACATGGATGGCCTTTCAATCGCTAAGCAAGAGACAGAGAGAAAGACATTCTCCATCATCCCGTCTCGCACTCACAACTTAACGGTCACCCCACGTCTGGCTTATCCATGTTAGAAATCGTTCTTAGCCTCATCATAGCTGAGCTTGGAGAAGGATCCATTCAAAAAGGCTATCTCATCACAGTACTCATGGTCTTGCTTTAAAATGGCTTCTGATCTAATTCACTTAAGGCTGAAATCTGGTCTCACAATTGCGACTATGTGGCAACAAGACCTGGGATCATCTGGGCATGTGGGGAGGACTCGAATGGGAAAACATGGGGATGATCACACCCTGCTCCTTGCCTCTGCCAGTCTTGGGGGCAGAGGAGCAGGGGAAAAAAGACTGGAAGGATGAATGCTATGCCTGGATTTTCCTAAGCACAGCATCTGAAAGGCTGACCAGGCTTTTAACCAAAGCCCATGCCCTGCTGCTCAGATTGGAGGGAGGGATGGATGCACCTCTTCTTCTGTGTTAAAGAGCCGGGGCATGGCTTGGCCAGTAATGGGAATCAACACTCCCTTGGTTGTGTCTCCCACCTGCCCAGCTGCAAGTAGCATTTGGGGAGTCCTGAGCTCTTTGGGGGGGGCGGAGGAGGGAGAGGGCAAAGAAGCCACTGCCTGAGCTCCACGGGGGGAAACAACCCCTTGGCCCTGGCCCTGGACATGTATCTCAGCCTGGGGCCTCAGAGGCTGAGGAGCTCTGCCTTCGGCTGGGTGCTTCCCGACCTGCTGAGCTGGGGCTGGTGTGAAGGTGGGTTCTTAATCCTGCCCTCACCAGGTTGGTACTGCGGGGTGAGGATAAGGGGCAAGGCGGGCATCACCCCCTCGAAGCAACCTGCTCCCCAGCGGCGGCCCTGCCGGGCGGCCGGACCCCTCGGCAGCCGGGGAACAGGGGCTTCCCGGGGGGGTAGGGAGCAGCCCCGGCCGTGCGGGGCGGCCCCTGCCTCGCTAGCACGGGTGCTCGGCACCGCCCCGCCCGCCGGCAGGCCCCAGCCCCGCACGCCCGGCTGCGGCGGGCGCGGGGGCCGCGGCCGCGGAGGGGCCGGCATTCCGGGCTCTGCCGGCGGGTGCGGGCGGAGCCGGGGCCGCCCCGGCCCTGCGGGCAACCCGTGTCCCGGGGGTGGGGACCCCCCGGCAGGCGGGGCCGCCGCCCCGGTGCCCCCGTCCCCGCCCCGCGCTCCCCGCCGGAGAGGGGCAAGGGGCCGCGGGCGCCCGGCGCGGCGCGGCGCGGGCGGGGGGGCTGCCGGCCGGGCACCGGGGCTTCCCGAGCACCTTCCCCCCGGCCCCGGCGCAGCCTGCCGAGCGCTGCCCGCGGAGGCGCACTCCGCAGCGGCCCCGGCTCCCCCGGTCACCCCTGCCCGCAGCCCCCGGCGGGCCAGGGCCGCCCGCGGCGTGCTCCTGCAAGGCTCGGCAAGCCTTTCCCCGGCCCTCCCCAGCCCTGTGCTTGCTCCCACGCACACGCACACGCACACACACACGCGGGCACCCCCCCTCCGCAGGGGACAGGGCGTCCGAGCTCCCCCCGCCCGGGCAGAGACACAGAGTGAAACATTGCAAAGCGTAGGAAAAGATGGAAAAGGTGCTACCTTGGCAACTAGAGAAGGTTAGGAGCCAGCTGGTGGGCTGGGGGCGGTCGCGCTGCCTGCCTGCCTGCCTGCCCGCCGCCGGTACTCTCCTCGACTACGCGTATTCTTAAGCAATAACAACGTAATCCGTATTATCCACCCAAGAATACCCGTCACCGAAGAGAGTCAGAAAGCTGCTGCTGCTGCTGCTGCTGCTGCTGCTGCTGCTGCTGCTGGTGGAAGTGCTGCACCGGGACAATAAATCCATAACTATAATTCCCCTCTAGAAGAAGGAGAATCCACAAGGGTTGCCGAGCGATCTTGTCCCATATCCAATGGACGCTGAACCTTCCCATCCTGCGGAGGCAAACGAGAGGAGCGGGCGTTTAATACACACGCGTACAGTCCCTCTGCTCTCCTGCTGCCTTACTGGAGCGGGCAAGGTCTTGCAGGCGAGGTGAAAGGAAATAAATCAAAGTATGGTTGAGTTTACCTGGTGATTGCCTGGTTTCTTCCTCTGTGCTTCTCTGGCATCCTATTCCCTAGCTGTATGCTCCATCAATTCTCTCTGGGAGCTCGCAAGAGATGTCACACGCAGCAACAGATTCCTGTAAAAGAGATGCACGGTTAAGCACACAAATATTACAAATCTGTTTGCATAGGTGGGCTTGGGAGAGCTCCGATAAAGCCGCAGCCACGCCTGAGAGACTTTTCATCTGGGCTTTGGAAATGCATTTTACAAGTCCTGACTCACACTGCCTCGCTGTGCTACCAAGAGGAGGGAGGGCGGAAAGGAAAGCGACGGAGGGAAGGAAAATCAAAGAAAGAAATAGCAGAGGCTCCGAGCTCAGCAGAGGCACTCCTCTGCCAGGCCTCCCTAGTGCCCTAAAAATCTAAGGCGAAAAAGGCTTCAAAGTACAAATTCCGCGCACTTCGCTCCCCGCGTGTGCCCGAACGGCAGAGTCCGGTGGCTGCGAGGCGCCGAGCCGGGCAGGCGGCTCCGCGGCGGCGGCGGCGGCGGGCGGGGGCAGCGGCAGCGGCAGCGCACCTCCGCACCGACACCTGCCGCCTCCCTGCAAGTGTTTGCAAAAGGCGAACCGCGGAAAAAAAAAAAAAAAAAAATAAAAGAAGTTGTTTCCAAATGGCGCCTGCGGCTCTGCCTGTCACCCGGAGCGGTTCCCTTATCAGCAGCGCTCGTACTTGGGGGAGGCGGGAGGGGGAAGCTTTGTCTGATGATCTGCCGCGGTGATAATAAACGTTTATTGTTCGCCAACTAAATAGAAAGGATCTCTGCAACGTCATGGCACGGCACACTTCGCCTGGCGATTAGGAACTTCTCCGGGCTATTTCACCCCGGCTCCTGATGCTAAGGACAGCTTCTGTGTGAGTGACGGGGAGGGGGAATGAAACTAGCAATGCACGGCCAAAACCCGCACGTAGCGGGGGTACTCCGCACTTCTTCAGCCATGAGTAATTATGCAGCACGCACAGCTCTCGTTATCCACCGCACCCGGTAACTGACCAGCTTGTTGATTAGATTCCAACTGAAATTAATACAAGATGCTTGCTTCTTCTACAGATTCCTTCCTCCACATGAGCCCTTGCCTTGCTTGACATATTACCACTACGCTTCCTACGAAAACATACGAGAAGACAGCATTTGTTTTGTAACGCAGACTCTTGTCTGAATTTGAGAGAAAAGAGAAAAACAAAGAGAGAAAGAAAAAAAATACTCTGATAGCCACGTTACCTTAAATTTGAAAAAAAAAAAAAATCCAACTCACTCTCCTCTATTTTAATCTCATTTTAGGTGTAATTTCCTGTATTCCTCTAACACAGCAAGCTTTCAAGTTGCATTTTAAATGGCAGATAGAAAGTAAATAACAAACACTGTAATTTTTCCCCGCTGTGAAATTGAAGGCTGTAACCCCATTAGCTGGCGTTGGAACTCAAATAACTGATGCAGTGGGTTGCCTTCAACTTGAACAAAAGCCGTTTGAAAAAGTAAAACGCACCGAGTCGTGGCGAAACCACTCTACAGTGATACACCTAGACCGACATTCTCCGAAATTTGGAGGCGCTCCACAAATGCACCGCGATTTAGGCAGAAATCCAAACTTCGGGGTGTGGGGTTTTTTCTTTTCACATTACAGAACGCCATTCTGGGGGAAAGGAAGACCCGCGCGGCGCCAGCCTTGTTCTCGCTACGTCCATCGGACGCTGCCCTTCCCCTCCCTGAAAAGCATCCCCCGCTCCCCCGCGAATACGGCGCCTTCCGAAACTTCCCCTGCCCTGCCCAGCTCCGCCGCCGCGGCCGCCCCGCACCCGCCCGGCCCCGCACCGGCGCCGCACCGGCCCGGCCCGGCCCGCCGCACCCACCGCCCGCCGGGCCCTTCAGCACCCGCGGCGCCGGACAGCGCCGAGCCCCGGCCGCCGCCGCGCCGCTCCCCGCGCCGCCGCCGCCGCCGCCGCCCGCGCCTCCTCCCGCCGCGGTCCCTGCCCGCCCCCGCGCCCCTGCCCGCCCCGGCACCGGCGCGCCCGGGCGCGCACCCCCCCGGCACGCTGCGCACCGGGGAGCGAAACCCCCGGCGCGCTGCCCGCCTCGCACCTTCTCCGCCGCATGCGGGAGGTGCCCGTGGCGGCGCGCCTCGCCGTTAAATACCTTTGTTCACCGGCTCCGAAAGCCATGTTTATCGGCGCTGCCGCCCCGCTCCCCCGCCGAAAGAGCCGGGCGCCGGAGCCCCAGCCCGGCGGGGCCAGGGAAGGGCCCCGGGGGGCACCTCCGCCGCCTCTGCCGTGCCCGGGGGGGGGCGGGGGGGGGAGACAGAAGGGAGGGGAACGGATGGAGGGAATTAAACAATTAAGCTATCGGGAGCGGAGCTCTGAGCAGAGCTCGGGGTTGCCACGAAAAGCAAATTTCAGAGGGGGGAATATCGATCCCATCCGTCAATAGAGAGGCGCGATGTCTTTCCGTGCGAGAAATTGTTCTGAATTAGGGGGCTCGCTGGTGAAAGGGGGAGGGGGCGCGGGGGAAAAAAAAAAAGGGGGAAAGGGAAAAGAAAGAAAGGAGGAAGGAAGAAAATATTCATTCCCGCTCAAAGGCAGCCTCTTTTTAAAATCGCTGGGAGCTCGCTCCTTTCGCCACCTACCCGAGTAACCACCAGAAATCCACCTCTATTGAAGCGCTTACCCTTTAAATCCAGGTTTCGAGCAGAACTCCAACTGTGTGTAAAACCAGGGAGTCATCTGATGTGTGATGGGGAATGGGCTCTGGGCAGCAGAAAGCAGCTTTCTCTCCTGGTGCCGGATTACCGTGTTAACAAACCCCGGGAAGGGACCCCGGCGCCTCTGGCTGGCCATGTCTCGTTGCTTTCACACATCGGCGGCTGCTCTTGCTTCCCATGTCCCCGGCGATCGCCTCTCAGATGAATGTGGGCTTCCAGAAAAGGAGTCGGGGGGGAGAGGAGGAAAAAAAAATCGCCTAATGCAATCAAATCGATCTGATCTACACCATCTGTCGCCTGCCACTACACACAAGCGTTAAAATAGGAAAACGGGAGACACTGACAGCTCAGGAAGGTTGTTCTGCAGAGTTCATTTTTAGCAGAGCATAATTGGGTATGGACAGCATACAGTTACCAAAGCTGCTGTTAACCATCCAGTAGAGGATCCCAAACATGCTAATGGTGGATTAATTGAGGAAGATCTGACGTGCAAGCTTCATAGTCTCTTATTCATGACTTCCCAACGGGAAAGGACCAATGCCGTGTGGGACTATGGTAACACAGAGTCAAAGAGCTGCTAAGAAAATGGCTCTGTGTTCATAGCACCTCTCTCTGATAACAAACATATGTCGACCAGAACCGTTTAGCAGGATGGGGGAAATGAAATTTTCTTAGCCGAGGTTAGCAATTCCCATCGCTTGCACTTAAAGACAAGTAAAAAATGGACTGCGGGTCTAAGGCGCTTTCGAGTGCTGGTCTCGGGATTCGCAGCTAGTGAAAGCAGACGGCTCCTGCTCAGACGGGGGGTTACACCCCAAATCTCTTACTTCTTACTGTGACCAAAGTGCATCCATAGCAAAGCTCTAAACATGCAGCGCTGCTAATTTCATCAGGAATGACGCAAGGTCGTTTTAATGCCAGGAACCCTTTTGACTTTTTCCAGAGGGAATGGCTTTTGGGCAAGACATTTCCGATCACTGAAATTTGACATAATCTCAGATAAATATGATTTGGGGGGGGGGGGGGGAGGGAAGAAGGGGGCGGCGAGTTGGGAAGAGACGGAGTGTGCATCCAGACCTGCAATCACCCCTGCTGCCAACACTCCAATTTGCTCGCGTTTTCTAGTCTTCCCTGAATAATGAGGTTATAGAGACGTATATGTAATTATTAAAGCTGTATATGTACACAAGCCGCAGACGTCTACGGCAGCCGCGTCTACACACACAGGCGGGGAGACAAAGTGCGCCCGTCGGGGTGCTCTTTTCCACTCCCTAATAAATCCGTCACCAGCGGGGGAAAGCGCTGCTGGAACTAATGGGAGGCGAATCCCTCCCCAGCCCACCCCAGCCCCGGGCGGAGGCGCCGGGCCGGGCTGCGCGGCCGGGGGCGGCGGGAGAGCGGGGCCGGGGCCGGGCCGGGGCCGGGGACGGCGGGAGAGCGGGGCCGGGGCCGGCCGGGGCCGGGCGCTGTCCGCCCGCCCGGTGCTGAAGGGCAGCGGCGCGGCCCCGCAGACAATGGCCAGGCGCGACGCGCCCCTCACCGCCGCGCAGGGCGCCGGGCGGCGGCCGCCTCCTCCTACAAAGTCTGGCGGTCGCCCTGTCAATCGCTGCAACAATTAGGAAAGCTCCCGCTCGTTTCCACCTCGCCTATCTGATTAGCAGAGAATAATAACGCTAATAACACGAATCCAAGGGGCTGAATGTAAATGTTCCGGTAAACAATTAGTGTTTGGGGTAATTCTGGAGTTAACCGCACGCCTCTCCTGGAAGTTTGTGTTAATCTCTTTAGAATAAATCTAACAGTTATGAATTAGATTAGCCTTGAAAACGTAGCCTAAAGACAAATCAAACAATTTACCCGATCTTTTGTTTCAATATACATTAATTAAGCACTGCTGCCTACCTACACAGCATTCTTGTCCCGGCCGCGGTGCCGAGCCAAGGAGCCTGCCCGCCTTTGTTAGCATTTGCGTCCAACTATTGCCCTCTGCAGGTCAAGTCCCAGCCGCGGCGAGCGCTCCGCCGCTGCCGAGCGTGCGGCAGGCGGCAGCCGCCGGGCTCGGCGCCCCCCAGGCCCCCTTTCCCCAAAAGATCCAACTTTTGCTGGTTTGGTTCTTCACCACGAGGGCTCGGACTGTTTCCTGAGGAGGGGCTACGAGCGGAGAGAGCCGGCACCGGGCAGGGCACGGAGCAGTGCTCCTGCTGTCCTCCGCCCCTCTTCCAACCTGGCCAGAAGGGCAGCAGACGGAACAAGGCGAGGCGCCGCTCCGAAGACGTGTTTTCTTTCTCCCCTTCTCTCCATACGACCACGGGAAGCTTCCTAGGCAAAGCCTGCCTTTTCCCCCGGTTTGCCGAGGAACCCAGCACCAAAGAGAGCCAGCCGGCGCTCCGGATCCCGCCCGACTCCCCCCAGCCGGGCAACTTTTCCCCGGGCACAACTTGAGAGTTTGCCTCTCCCGCTCCCGGTCCCGGTCCCAGGGAAACCTCCCGGGAAGCCAGGAGGACTGCGGCAGCGGCTGCGAGGGGGCAGCCCGGCAGCAGCCCCTCCCTCCCTCCCTCCCTCCCTCCTCCCTCCCCAGCGCCCCAGCCCCGCGGCCCCTACCCGGAGGGATGCTTTCTGCTCCTGCGGGGACAGCGGGAACTTTGGGCACCGCCCGGTGCCCCTCCCGCTGCCACGCTCTGCCGTGCCCCCGCATGCCTCGGCACCACTTACGCGGTAACGCACAACATGCCGTACCAGAGGAAAAAAACCGCAGCGTTGAAGCGATCTAGTTATTGTTACTTATAATTCAGGAGCTTCGGTGCCCAGTAAAAGGTGGCCGCCCCCTTTCTTTTTGCCACCACACCTGAACACCGGGTTGTAAGGACTCGCTTTATTCCCTCTCGGCTTTCTACCTGGGGTTAACACTGTTCACACGGGCTTCGGCATCCGCTCCGGAGCCCGGCACCGGAGCCGCCTGCTCCCGCGGGCTGCCAGCGCCCCGCTGCCCTCGGCACGCATGGCCGCCTATTACCGTTAATAACAAGACGGTCTTTCCTCGGAGCTCCGCGCCGCAGCGAGGCGGGGAGGGAGGCCGGGCTGCGCCCAGGGCGGCAGACCCCGTCGCTGCCGCAGGCTGCCCGAGGAGGGGCAGCGGCCGCGCACCCCGCGCTGCCGCAGAGGCGGCCACACGGCGGCCTTTTGTCTCCCGGCAGCCGCCGCCTCGCCCGGTCGGGGGCGGCCGCTCCGCCGGTCCCGCTTCCCCGTCCCCGGGCCGCGCCGGGCGGAAGCGGCGCGGGAGGGCTTCGGGACCGGCGCGACCCGTCCCGCACCCGCGGAGCCGCGGCGGCGGCTGCGGGAAGGCGCCGGCCAGCGCCCGGCTGAGGGCGAGGGGCTGCCGGCGCTCCCCGGGCCGTACCGGGCCGACCCCCGCGGCCCCAGCCCGCCTGCGCGGCGCGCAGCGGCGCGGAGCGGCGGAGCCCCCTGGTGGCCGCGCGCGGCGCCGCAGCGCGCGCAGGCAGGCGGGAGCGGGCCCGGCCGAGGCGCTCCCGGCCCCGAGCCGCCCGCGGCTCCCCCGGCCCGGCCCGGCCCCGGGAGCTGAGCACGGCGCGGGGGGGGCTGCGGCGGGCGTGAGACAGCGCCTCCCGCCCGGAGCGCTCCCAGGAGACGAGGGTCTGGGCGCAGGCAGGCCGGGGAAGGGGAAGGGAGGCGAGCGGGATCACCCCCCCTTCCCATAGCAGCGTGGGGGGGCGGGGGGTGCGGGCTGCGCCAGCCTCTGCGTCCCCGTGTTGTGGCAGCAGGACGGGTTGCCTGCCCTCAGAAACAAGTGCAGCGGGAGACACCGCCAGCAGGCTCTTGGCGCGGTCCCCACAGGTGGGGCGCAGGGTCTAGCCTCTGCAGGCAGAGTCTTCAGCCGTGCGAGAAGCAAGCCGTGCCCCTGCTCACGTCCATCCCTGCTCTCCCATCCTCGACAGCGAGCACAAAGAGTTCCACGTTCCACACTACCTTGAGCTGTTTCATCTCTGTTCCTACATTGGCACTTAAGAGCAGGGGAGGATTACCTGGAAATGACAAAGAACATCTCAAGTGGTAGGTTGGTGGGATAATCAGGGGATTGAAGAGACTCTCTGAACAGAGGAGCCTAAAAACCGGAATATACGTGATGCAATGTGAGATACATTGTGGCTGGCTACATCTTTTTCCAGAATATCACCAAGACGTTCTAGCTTGGTGATGTTCTGGCTGTTACCTGGGAACACTGGACTTGTGTCTAGCTCTCTGGTTGTCTCCGGCATGATACCCAGTTCATAAACTGATCGAGATCCATTTAAAAAGCACTTACTTTCTCTGGCCCTACTATTCCCCTTGGAAAGCTGTTCCAGAATCTCATAACTCGGCTTCTTAAGATTGCCAGCCTACATTTATTAGGGGCCCGTTTATATCCATTTGTTCAGATGCCAATTTTGCCCTTGAACTTAATTAGTTCTGATATTTACTTCCCTCACAGTGTACTAATATTCTTTCTCATCATTTCTTTTGTTTAAATCAAGCTTTTCGGTCTTGTCTCATAAGATAGAATCTTCATTTCCCTGATTATCCCCATATCCTAGCAACTTATGAAAACTGGGTCGTGACCAACACCCAGAAATTACGGTTTTCAAAAGGGTTCATTATTCTATCCATTTGCAGTTTGACCAAGACACAAGTAAGGAGAATGATTAGCATAAGGTCAGACAAACCACAATTCTCCTGACTTCAAGTTCTTTCGCAATCTATCAGGGACATGAGTTCTGAAAGGCTTGTGGTTTATAACTTGGCATTACATCAATGCACATTTATATACCTATATATCATCTTCTGGAGGGGAAGAATGGCCTTGTAGTTAAGAGGGTACATTAGAAATCTGGAGATTTCACTCTGAACACCGGGTCTGCCATAGGCAACAGAGGTAACTTTGGTGAATCCTTTAGTCTTTTGCCACATTTCACCAATTTTGAAGTGTGGACAGTAATACTCCTGTTCTCACCTCTTTTTCCTTCCCGTATACCTGCTTGCGTCGTATGCTCTCAGACCAAGCGCCTCCTTTCTGGGTACTCCTGGTGCCTGGCACTCTGAAGTCCAACTGCGTGTGAGACTCTTAGGCTGACAGTTAAAAATAGCCCCTACTCTTATAAAGTCTACTTTAAGGATCTATCCTAAAACCTTTTAGTCAGTAAGCACAGTAGGAACTGGAATTCCTGAGATCTGCAGCCCATTGATTATGTTAAACATTCCCTGGTACTAAACTAAACCCAGGGGCCAGCAGTAAAGTCAGAGAAGTTTAACAGCAAAGCTGCATCCCAGCTTCTGGTTTTCAAGTCTTTGCCTGGTTGAAGACCAAATGAAAGCTTTGTTATGGATTATTTAAACACGTGCACAATTTCACACCTTTTCTTCACCAGTTTTCACTTCAGACAGCAATTTTTGATCAGCTAATATAGCACAGAAACTGGACTAAAACTGGAAGCCCCAACAGCCCCATAGCTGGAGTGGTCCTGGTAATAACAAATACTATCATTGTCCTTCCCCAGCAATCTGAGTGTGGAAGGTTGAGACTGAGCGCAGAAATAGAGAGCACTCTGTTGAGCTGAGGTGAAGCAATGATATTTATGGGAGTAATTATCACAGAGAAAAACTGGAAAAATATGATTACTGCAAATTGTAACTCTCTCAGATATGTTCTTCATTGTTAAGAAATAGCTCAGCTGAGACCGAACCAATATGAACAACAGGCTGCGAGTGTCAGACACTGATTCTCCGGAGGCTGATACCATCAGACCCTCTGAGCAGAACAGGATCCAGCTTCAGCATATTAGAGAGCTGGGTGTCAGCAGCCTGCACCTCTTCCTGGCCATTCTTCTTGTGTAAAAACAACCCAATAAAATGAGAGCTGCTGGGCTTCCTACTGGCAAAGCTGACCTGGAGGTGCTGCCTCTAAAGACCGCCCGTAGGAGAGGTAGCCATCTCAGAGCCAGGCAGTTCCCCTACGCTTTTCTATCAGCATTTGTAGCCAAGGAGTGCTGCTGAACAGAGGGCAGAAGATACTCGGGTTTCAGAGCATGACTATAGATGCAGCAGGGTGACATGACCATGCACAACACCCATCACTGCACTGGTGCTGCCTTTCCATTTGATACTGTTGTTCCTCTCTTGGCTTCAGCTGCTCCGTTTGTCAAATGTGTGATGCCTCTGGAGAGCTCCTGCCACCGGCACAGTCACGGACTCACCTCGGCCCATGGGGAGTGAGGAGGAGCCTGGTCAGATGATGGGTTCTGATGAAGGAACCACAGCAGCCCAAAGCAGAGCAGGGGGCCATAAGCTATAATGGGGCGTTGAGTCTCAGGACCTTAAAGGAAATGAAAAGAAACTGTAAGCTCTGCAAACCTGGGGGGTTGTATGGAAGGAGAGGGTATAGCTAAGAAAAGCAAGCCTCAAAAAAGCATGATTGTTTTGGTAGCAGTTCTGTTTGCCCTGTATGTGCAGGGGTCTGAACATGGCTTGTACAGATAGGTTTTATGCCTTCATATTTATGTGATGTCTTGGCTTGATGCAATTCTTCTGCAGCAGGGTGAACATTGTCCCTCTGAGTCAATTATATTTGGGGAGGAATTTTCACCACACTTCCATGACAGAATATTTTACATGCTTCATGCAGCTAACATCTTGCAACTGATGTTTAGAAATTTTTAGAGGCAATAACCAATATTATGTAAAAACAAAAATATCACTTAATAAAGTAGTGAACTGTTCTCATTTAAATGTACCTACCCCATGGATCAGATGCATCAAAGAAGTTCTTCAGGCGGCTTCAGAGCTCTGTAGGTGTTGTTGCTGCTCTCAAACAGTCTGTGAGAAGAATTATAAATGGTATTTACCTTTCAATTAAACAAAGCATCTTGCAAATTAAGCACATGCTCTTGCACATCGAAATTTAGTTAGCATCCATTTTTATTGTGCATCCTATGGCTCTCTGACAACCTATCGAGTCCACAGCCAAATCTGAACACACCTTGCTGGTTCCCTTTTCCCCTACATTTTGGGCATCGTGTGTTAGATTTTATCACATCTGAGGGGAAAAAACATTCTGTAATTGACTGCTAATACTTCAGCAAATCTCTTGTTTAATATTCTTGTTGCTTAAAAAAAAAACCCAAATATATTGGTGTGTCCTGGCAATGGCAGAGAAGCAGTTTTGGACACTTGTGTGACATATGTCTTATTATCTTACGTAGAAAATTTGACAGTGAATGACAGAACACCTTAGAGGGATTTAAGAAGATGATAAAGGCAACAGCTTTCACATGAATACAGAGCCTAGTTCCTAACAGTTACAAGCTTTTTTTACATGCATCCTTGTAATTTGACATTTATAATTCACCGTAGTGCTGAATCTCTGTCATTTTCTCACTGTCAGGTTCTCTATACGTGGATGTACATGTCCTTTCTAATTAGTATATGCATTTGAACATTTAATCTCATCTTCTCTCCACCTTATTATGCAGTTACACATTGATCTGTTCTGTATTAACAAATGCTTTTGGTAAAATATACATAGTTCTATGTGGCTCCGCTCTCTAAACAGGTGCCTATATCTTCTCTTTTTTTGGCTGTAAAACCATTTTAACCTAAACAAAAGCATTAATTCACAAGGGATTTAATAATAAGTAAAAATAAATATCCTGCAGAGAAACATTAACCCTTGAGATTATATTTTTATATACACACAGGCACACTGTGCATTTTTTATTGCGCATAGCATCATCCTCATAGGGAATGCCAAAGACCTTTTCAGAGATGTTGATGCTTTTGCAACACTGATAAACATTAGACATATTTTATCCTGTAACCTATTTTATCCTGGAGGAACAGTACAGAAATGTTGCAGAAGTTGCTCAAGGTAAGCTAAGAAAACAGTGAGACAGCTGCAGACGGAGCGAGCCCCGAGGTCTCAGCACCTGACCTGAAGCCCACTGGAGAACACAGTCAATATGAAAAGCAAGTTGCATTTGCAGGCCCCAGTTCCAGGGCTGGCCTTTCACCGCTCGCTCATCGTTTTGCATTAGCAACTGGGGTGGTGCCGTGCCATCACCTGATATTCCTGTTTATTAGTTAACTTAGTTGAGATTTAATTCAATTGAAATGAAGGCCTTTCAGTATAATCTTGAAACAGGCAGTGAAGGACACACCTTTTAGTAACTGTCATACTGATACTGAAGTCAAATAAAGTATTTATTCTGAATGTTTTAAATATTATGGCTTCATATTTGAAGTAGGAGATATTCAAGTAGTTGTACTCCTTAAAGCACAGAATACAAAAGAATAAAGTGGCTGCTATTTGTGTAGTCGAATTAAAACATCCCCTCTAGTGGTATTTAAAAAGTTATCTTAGGGATGAATTCAAAGCAAACTTTTCACAGCTTTCAGCTGATCAGGGATAAATGTATTAATACTGACAGCCATTTTAAATGCTCGTAACGTAACTTGTGGTTTTGACAGATACCGGGTTTACTTTGAGAAGAAAACAAAACACTGTAGCAGTACAGAAAAACTCACCCATACAGTTTAGAAGAGTGTACAATGGTGATAAAGACTATTTTAAAGAAAAAGAGTGTATGCACACAAATGTCAGTCCATTGTTCATATCATTTAGTGGAAGAGCTGGGATTGTTATAAGCAACTAGCTCTGTGCCGACAGCCGCAGACTCCGGGAACACGGGGCAGATCCTGCACGGCCTCTAAACATTTCCCGCTTCAGTCACACAGTATTTTCAATGGGGAAGAAAATCTGCTCAGGCCAACAACTTTCACAAATATTGATCTTTACTTTGCTGAAGTGTAAAGCAGATCTGGGCAGTAGAACAGATATTTTGTTTAGGTATTTTCTTTTTCCTTGGATCTAATTATTGATCTGCAAAGTTCCACTTGTTTTACACAAGATTAATGCAAGAAATGGAAGAAACCAAGTGTGTTTTCAGAGCTCTCTAGTCTGAGCAACTTTTTCAAATTACCTTAATGGCACTCATTGGAAGTTTACCTCTTTATATTGCTTCAAATGTCTTCTAAAATATAGTCATAGTAGCATCTATTAAAAGAATTAATCTGATGAAAAGCTGCCCTGGAAAATATCAAATGGCATCCAAATGTTCCTAAATACAAAATGGAAGGTAAGTGACTCATTTATGCATTTTAAAATAAAGAGAAAATATAAGCATCATATTTTATATTTATATTCTCAATATACTTTTATGTTAATCTTTAAGAGAGAGATGGGATTTCTATTGCGGTTCTTAATTTCTGACTTAGGAAAAATTCCTATTCAGTCAGCAAGGATTTTCAGTAAGTAGAAAATGATTAAGGATTTTAGAATACATTGCTTGGGTCAGAGGTGTTTTTGGAAACAAGACAAGTCTGTGAATTTTCAGGATTTTTTCCATGGCAGCTGAATAGGAGTTGGAGGGTTTCCAAACCCAAGAAGAACAATGCATCGCCACGGCTGTGCTCACAGAAAGCCATGGCATAGCCCTGAGGAAATGGCCAGAAGGGTTACAGCTTCATTGTAAGAGTCTGGGTAGCGTAACAAGTAGGGTGAAAAGTTCTTTCACGAATGTGAAATATGGTTTTTCTTTGAAGATCATCTGTTTTTTAATTAAGAGTTCACTCTATTCCGAGTCCCTGTTTTGCTGGGTTTTCTGCTTGGTCAGGTGAGCTACTGCCATTTCTGAGATCTGGGAGCATGAATCTGCACTTCCAGCATCCTTAAGTGCCGAATTCTTCCAGCATGTAGTAAACCCAAGTCAGGCCACGCAACAAGATTACCTCTCGCATTCTGCTTGACGACAGAGGATCTGTGCTTTGCCCGCAGGCAGGCAGGCTGCCCCCCGGGGATCAAAGAGGCAGGCTTCTCAAGCCGGTGACTTAAGCTTAGGTCTGCAGTAAAATGAAGTGCACTTTGTACTTGCGAACATTTACATACAGTATACGAAGAGTGCTGCAAGAGAAAGTTCACTAGTATGAGCATATGTATCATTCTGTTTGATATATATCTTCTATTTTCTGATCCCATTACTTCAGATCAGCTCTAAGTCTTCTATCTAAACAGTCAGTCCAAAGGGAAAGTTCCTATTTACAGGCTGGATTAAGAGCTTTAACAAAAGGCAAGGCAGAAAGCCATTCATTTACTATATAAGAAAAAGAACTTCTTTGTATTTTATCGCTTGCCAGCATCTTCCAAATCTTTTTCTTTTCTTCTCTTCCCCTCCAAACAGAAAGTAGAATGGGAAGTTCCCATTTCACAGCATGGATCAAGAAAAGAAAAAAAGAATATTGTGCCACTTTCCCTTTTTGCCTCTAATGGGTTTACTTTTGCTTTACCCCTCAGGGCTCCTGGAAGCATATGTGTTCAGCTGAAACGCCTCGCTGCTGCCTCGTTACACCTTTTCCCAAGACTTTTCCTAAGAAGCGGGTATTTGGAGGAGAACGAGACTGGAAGACGAGGGGAGGGCTGGAGCGGGGTTGCCCTCAGCTGAGCCGAGGACCAGTCCCTCTCCGCAGCACAGGCGAAGGGAGGAGATGCACCACCCAGCCGCGGAGGGGGCAGGCAGCGGGCAGAGAGACGTACAGCACGGCAGGAACTGCAGCAAGGGAGAACGAAGCAGATAAGTCCAAAAGGATCAATAATGCAACGCATGGAGTGAGCGGGGCAGGGACCGGGAGAACCTCTTTTCTCAGGCAGTCTCCACACAGGACACCCTGCCAGGGCCTCCCTGAAACAAACTCTGCAAGTCCCCAAAGACTCGCAGGGTGGTGAAAAAAGGGCAACACGGTGGTGAAAAAAAGATTTCTCTATCTTGGATTGGTTTTTATGTTTGATCTGCCCAAAAATAAATAATTAAGGGTTAATTGAGGCTAATCAAAGCTTTCCATTTTTGAGCTATCAGAGTGTTTAATTTTTTTTTTTTAATCTATTTGTTTACCATAACACTTTTTGGAACAAAATCCTTCATTTCAAAATGGCTGAAAGGGAGCATTTTCACAATTTATAATTATTCATAATAATAAAAACCTACTTTTTTAAAATAGGAGAAAAGCAGAAATAAGCTTTCTACTACAAAAGGTGTGCTAAAAAATATTAGCAGTAAGTAAAGATGAACTTTTACAAAAAAATTCCCAGTGGTACACCTGAATGGAGGAAAACAGGAGGAAGGCAGAACAGAGTGGAGGCAGAGGCAAAGCATCACTTTGCAAAGCTTTACTCAGGTTAATTCCCACAGTCTAGCTCAGATTTGCAAGGTTTGGCTTAGGTGAGCTTATAAAATTAAAATTCTTATTAACTTTTACTCCTTGCAATTTACCACAAGCCAGCCGGCAGCTTGGTGAGCCCTCGCCTGCGCCAGAGGCTCCAGCCTCAGGCCCGAGGTGCTTCCTGAGCATCACGCCCTTTTGCTGGCATGGCCCCAGCTGGTCCTGCACCCCCTACAAACCCTCATCTTTTGCACATACTTGCTGTGTCTTCTTGCAGCTCAGATTCACAGCTCTTCTCATCAACCCCAGTGCCTTTCTTCACCTTCTGGTAAAATTCCTCTGCTCCAAACTCCACCTTGGCAGGCAAACTTGGTCTGAGTCATTTCCCAGCCTAATGGCCTCTTTAGTATGGGTATTAACCCAAATCACCTGTGTAGGAGCCACCCAGGGAGAATGATCCCTCATTACCTCTGGTCTGGGAGATGGATAACACCAGCCTGATAGCTCAGGGTGGGTTTCATCTATACAGACACTTTCATGATAAAACAATTAATCATGTCAACCAGCATTTTTCATTAGCACATCAGTGTGGGCAGGATCTTTTTAATAGATTCATTTCTCATGGGTGCCTGTTTGGTTCGTCCTACTTACATGCTCACGATTAACTGAATTACCAATTTCAGAGACTGAAGGGAATTTCTTCCACATTTTCCCATTTTTCCTCAATTCATCACAATGTTCACAGGGATTCTTGAGGCATTTTGTTCTTATCTGTAATGTGGCGCTCCAGCAAATTTTATTTAAGAGAGTCCCTGCCCTGGTGGGAGCCTAGCACATGGATACTGACCTTGTTGCCAGCTAATCTCTTTTAATGGCTCATTACTGTTGTGGCATTTGGTCTCTTGCTCTTTATCTCATTAGCTGTAAGGCTCTGAGATAGGTTGGAAGGCCCATGGCATGTGGTGTTGTGTACAGCAGATATTCTGTAGACAAACACACTTGACTGCAGTGACAGGGAATTGGCTTCAATGGCTCAGCTGGTCTCTTCTGATCAGGACTTCCCATATGAGGTCCCCGAGGACCTCTCCCAGCTTCCAGTAGAGCTAACGCAACACCTCTTGCTTATTCCAGTAGGAGCTATACCAGTCCAAGATGAAAGCATCTCTTTCCTTCTGCTTTCCTCCATCCAAGCATGAAGAGCTACATGACCAATGTCAGCTCCTTCCCCAGAAACAATAACAGAACTCCTTCATTTTATTGCACTTTTCCCTCAATGCAAGTTCCACTAATATGTCACATAGCTTCTCTTTTGCCTTTCTTAAGTCTCTTGCCTTTTTGCAAAACAAGAGGACTCATTAGTGCTTTTAAGTGGTCATAGGCACTGCAAAACAAGGTAGTGCATTCCACATTAAATCAACATTATAGTGAGGGATAAATACAATCTACCCAACAGATATTTTATCGTGAAAATTATTAAAATTCATAGCTTAGAGGTGTGAATGCTTCTTTAAGAAAGGTACTTATGTTATCCCCAAAATAGCACCAGTACCATGTGATGTTCCAGTTGCTATGGTTACCACAAATTTGTTATTTAATAGCAAAGAAAATAGATGCACAAAACATGCTAATTATAACTGGTACAAATTTTTCTAAATGTTTTATATGAATATGCATGCATGTTTTATGCATAAGGAATAGGAATGCCCTTTTTCAAATAATTCTTCAAGTTTTTAGAAGCATTTTAGTAACTGGCGGGGAAGTGCGTTGTGTGGCTCTCAACAACAGAGGGAAAGGAGACTGAAAAACTGAAGATGGGCACTTTGTCTAAAACAATGCAGTCCTCTATTCAAATAGCAGGAGAATCCTGAAAACCCAAGATGTTTAAAATTGTCCAACCCTTGTACTTTCCTGACTGCATTTGCTTTGTTTCTTCTTCTCCTCTTTGCTATGTTGAAAGGGTTCCCTCTCCGGATTGAAGTCTCCGAGAAACAATTACAGGGCCGTTTGAAGTGAAGTTGCCTGTCATGGAATCATAATGTTAATATAACCCCAACACAGAAATCAAAGCGCGCTAGTCACGACCAGAATCGATACTGCTCGAGACAACTACAGCCTCCCTCTGCCCGGAGCCCCGGGGCTCCGGCGTGCGTGCGGCGCTGCGCTGGCTCACGGGCTGGTCCTGGCTGCTCCTGCTCGCGCTGGCTGGCGGCGGGCTGCATTTGGGGGCGCAGCTGGGGGCCTGAGCGTGCCCCACTGCTGCAGGCTCCTGCTGCAGGGTCTCAGGGGCCTGCACAGGCTGGGAGCTCAGGTGGCACTTTGCAGAAGCACAGCCTGTGAGCACAGCATGGAAAGGTGCTGCTGTCGGACTCGTGCGTAGTGCAAGGAGAAATACATAGGGCGGGCTCCGGACATGCAGAGGAGGGATGCATCCCCGCTGGAAGGGATATGTATGAGAACAGATCTCTTATAATTCCTCTTTCCTTTCTGTTCTCCACCAGATGTTCCCGGAGAGAAGTCTGGGGGACCCAGTGCGTGCAGTACTTCAAGTGCTGGAGCTGTAAAACTCAGCAGGCCTGGCAGGGTCCTGGGGAGGAGCAGGAGAAATCTCATTCCTTTCCTCAGCCTGTCTGTGGCCACAGTGAAAAGACTCTCAAGCCTAAATTAAACAAAGATACGACTGCGAGTTGTGGGGAGAGAGCAACCGGCTCGCGGCTGGCGCAGGAGAGCTGCAGAGCACTAGTGCCGGCAGCGGCACCGTGTGCGGAGCCAGCCGCGGTTCGGGCCGCAGCCGGGTCCGTGCCTCACCGCCCAGTGCCGGGCAGCCCCGGCTGCTCATCCGGATTCCCGCCTCTTCCCAGCGAGAGGAGGATGGTGCACGTGCCTTTGGGGCAGGAGTATCATATGGTGGCCTCTGCCGCACTGGGGGGTCGTTGCTGAAAATGTCACCACTGTCACTTGAAATCAAGCCCGCTCTTCTCGTAGAGGCTTTTATCTCTTCCCTTACGAGGATGCAACAGCCGCAGGCAGAATTAAAGTTGTGTGCACGTGTTTCGCTGCCAAATGGCCATACTTAATGACATGGATACCGAAGGCACTTATGCTGCTGGCTTTTGCCTTTCACACCCAGAGCACATGCTAGCTGGCTGCCCTATTTCAGATGTTGCAGTGTGTCAGTGATACCAACTGAAAAAACCTTCTCTGTAGCTTGCTGTCATGCCGTGATTGATATCAGCTGTAACAAGGTAAAATGTTATGGCACTATAATTCTGCTTGATGCAAGGTAGTCTTTGATCTTTACCATTTTGCAAAGATTATAATATACGCTTAGTTTGATAAATAATACCCTTTCACCAGAGTCAGAGAAAGTGGAAGGAAAATTGGCAACTAAACTTTTGAAACTTCTCTGGTGAAGATGTTGATGTTTTTAAAGCAAAAGGCTAGAAAATAGGAAAAAAGTCCCACTCGCCTACTTACAGGTAGATATAAATAATAAAAACTTACTCGATCACCAGCCCTTGTTGGCTGGTTTCTGTGCGTGCATGTGCATCACACCAGCAGCAGGGCGGTTGGCTCCTGGCAGAGGCACTGCAGCCGTGAGAGCAATAGGGGGCCGGGGGTGCTGAGTTTCACCCAGAAAATTCAGAGCTGGGGAGCCACAGAGGTAACAGCGCTCGCTCCCTCGCCTGGCTCTGGAATGGGCCCTCGGACAGGGGCGAAGGCTCGGCTCTTCCAGCCCCCCAGGACAAACAACAGACGGCATATGACATCCCCAACACGTTTTCTTCGACTTACCACTTGAGGTGAGTTGGGATTTAAGTTTCCAGCTGCCTTTCTACAGATGCTCAGAAAGATCTAAATTTGTCATTTTATTGGTTTTGTTCTGCTTTTTAATTTGAATGGTTATTTGGATCGTGGCAAAAATGAGCAAACCCCAGCACCGTAGCCATGAGAAAATGTTCTCATCAGGTAATCATTTATTAAAACATTTTAACCAGCTGGTATAAATATGATTGTCATCAGAAAATGACAGGCAAATATGTGCTCCCATCTGCACTATTGAGTCAGGAAACAGTCCACTTGGGGAGTTTTTCTTTATTATTGTTGCACTTCCATACACAGTGCAGTGCACCTGAGCACGACCCGCCTCCACTTGGCAGGGATTTGGGATGGGAGCAGCACCCCAAAAGGGGGGACACAGCCCCACGCTCTCATCTGCTGTGTGGCTTTGCACAGCTCCAGACTGCTCATC
This sequence comes from Mycteria americana, assembly GCF_035582795.1. Taxonomy (NCBI): domain Eukaryota; kingdom Metazoa; phylum Chordata; class Aves; order Ciconiiformes; family Ciconiidae; genus Mycteria; species Mycteria americana. Next base: position 49,194,884 of record NC_134371.1, on the reverse strand, counting down.
TCAGAGCACGACTCTCACACAGCTCGGGGGCCAGCGCAGTTTTATTTCACCCGAAGCTGGACGGCTGTTAAGGCAAACCTATTTACAGCTGAGCTCAGGTTTCCGGCAGGGGTTTGCCAGTGCTGTCTCGAGGGGATGGCCGCATTGGCACCGGGGTTTAGCTTCCGCGGGTATTCTGCCAAATCCATGAAAGATTTTGCATGGCAAGAATGGGGTGTAACTCCAAGGCCATGATTGTTTTCCATGTAAATGTCTGTTTTGGTTTGTGCTTAAATGATTATCTGTCATTGATTTGTGTGCCTAACTACAACCGCTTCAAGCTGTTTTCAATTATTCTGTTCTCAATACGATGCGATCCCAAGGATTAGCCATACCGAGTGCCACAAACCACCTTGCAGCAACAGAGTCATAAAGTGAAGAGGATAGAAAGGATTTTAATGGGAGATTAAAGGGAAGAAGTGACTCACTGGATGAGAGAAAAGAGGGAGTGCGCAGGCTTTGACTGCAGGAGAGCTGCTTCGTGATGCCTCCGAGTGCACTGAAGACCCCAGGTTAATATAATAATTCTTCTTTCCTTATCATGCAGGTTTCTGGTAATGATTTCATAATTAGGGGTGTATTTAAAAATGGGCTTGAAATGAAGCATATGTTCTGGCTTTGCACTAAGAGGAGGTGGCTAGTCGCAGTGTAACATTGCACAGGGCTTGTTTCCTTGCCTGCTGAATTCTCTCTGTAAGTTGTGTGTGGTTTCTCTTTCTGTATTTTCAATTGAAAACCTGCGCCTTTGGAGAGAAGCTGTATTTCTCCTTGGCAGTCCTCTCTTTCACCAGGACGGATATTTTAAGAGTAAACAGTGTTCACCTACACCAAATCCTGTGTCCTGTGCAGGGGGGTGACCTGAACTCTGCCAGACCTTGCGCCTAGATGATACACAGTACTGCTTGTCATGAGCTGCTCTAAGGTTTCTCAGCTAGGATCCTTAGCACACTCCTTCAGCAATCAGGAGCTGAGAGTGCTTCAGTGCTTCTCTTTACACGTACCAGCCAAAGTCTTCATACACTTGGACTGAGATCCTAATTGTTGCAAAGTAATTAACTATGTACACTTCTGCAGTAGTCATTTGTGACAGTATCCATCAACTGGGAAAATGTAACTGTTATTGAATTTCTAAGAACAGCCATTAATATTCTGACTTTAAACCAATTTAAATATTTGAACTTTCTGAGTGCACAGTTGAGATGAATAACATGGAGAAGCACACTCGGATGGATTAAATCCTCTATGGATTTTATCAATACAGAGGGTAGGAAGAGAGATAAGTTATTTGTCTGACATATATATATATATTTGTAGCAGATAAAATCAAATGTGTTATCACTATCTGCACTCTGCTATGTATATTTTAAAACATTATGAGTGGATAGGTACATACACAGCACTAGTTTGCAAGAGATACCATCATTAATTTCCACATAGCTACATGTTTTCACGGGCTTTTTAACCTTCTAATATTAAGTAAAATAGCAACTGCAGCACTCTTCTCCATCCTTGGGAGTATCACAGTATTAAAAGATTTCTGTTAAAAACACAGGAAATGCCACTGCAGTAAGATCGGGAAAGCGAGCGAGGTACGCGGCGTAGGAGGTTGGGGGTTGGATTCCCAGCTGATCTCCAGGAGCTGCTCGGGCTGAGCTGGCCGAAGCCCCAGCAGGGAGGTACGGTGCCAGCTCCGCCGCGGAGTGGGCGCCTGGACCCGCTGCCGCCTGGCAGCAGGCTCTGGGCCGGGCAGGGCTCGGCCCCGTCACGCCAAACCGCTTCGGCCACACGTGGCACTCCTGCTGCTCCTGCCCCTGGCAGTGGGGGAACGTTTCTGCCTGCCCCGGCAGAGGCTTTCTGCCTGATCAGAGTCTCTGGGCATCGGGAAATCTGGCGGCAGCGTGGAGCGATAACTCTTCTTCTGGAGACAGCTGGCTCACCTTATATGAGAAACCTTTTTATTTCTTTTTCTAGGTCAGCATTCAAAAATCTGTCAGATCACTTTAATCTGTTGAATTTTGAGCAAATTCAAGTAAAATAAGCAAGTCTCCAAAGCAAAGCTAAACTCTAAATGCCCCAGTACTGAATCTATAAGATCAATAAAAACAACAGGGATGTCTGCAGTAGCTTTTGCAGAACACAAAGTAGTTGAGTCTCAGGCAAAGCTTTTATATAACTAGGCTTTTCCCATGGTACACCATATCCTTGTAATCAGTCTTCAATCTGTTCTCTAACTTTCAGTAATAATAAGCTGCAATGAAACTCACCCAAATGAAAAAAAAAAAAAAAAAAAAGGATGTATGCACACAGGACCAAGTGTCCTCATGGGGCGGTGGCAGAAAACAGTGTGAGACAGGATTTCTAATCTGACGCTCTCCTATTGCCATGTCATAGGGGGAGTCGACAACTACTTTCCAAAAAAGAAAGGCAGCTACCCCCAGTTGCATCTCAGTTATCCTGGTTAGGTTCAACATATTGCTGTTTTTAAATTGAAAAGAGAAATGGTCTGAATTATAGAAACAATTAGTTGAAGGGACATGGTCAAATAGCTCAGGTAGATGTTGGAACTCCCTCTGCAAAAGTATTTTATAACCTGTTGAGCAATGCTCTCTGAGCTTCCACGAAGCAGGATTGGAACTTTTGTGTTTCAAACTCCCCACTCCCAGTTACCATTTAAAAGAAACAGCCTTGTTTTTACACGGTCTAAAATGTACATTGGTAAAGCAGAATTTCCTGAATGCGGATAAATAATCCCAGAGTTGTTTTGACGTGACTGAAAAGGCTGGTACAGATGTAACAAAACAAGATGAAGAGATTTATCTTAGCTTGTGACTTGTAGTTGCTCATTAAGACACACAGCAGAAACCCCCAGACGCAGCGAGGTCCCGGGGAGGCACGGCGGGCAGGAGGCAGCGGCAGGGGATGAACTCGCCCTCATGGAAAGCGGAGGAGGAACACCGCTCTGAAAGGACCCAGCGAGCGTGCACGTACAGCTCTCGAATCAAACCTCCGAGTACCCGGCTCGCATCTGCGCTGCACTAAAGCTGCTGACACCAAAGAGTGACTAAACACTGAAAGAGATGACAGACAGCAGGAAGGAACAGAGAGGGACGGGAAGGGACACTCCCGCTGGCGGGGGCAGTCCCAGCCGTGTCAGCTGTGGTTCTTGCTTATGCAAAGCCTGCAAGACGTGCATGCCGAGGCTGGTAGGAAGATGGAGGGGAGCATGACTGATTCCTACAGCACTTGAAGTGCATGGGTACTTACGTAAATACAGAAGTAGGGCCCAGCCTGCAGTTTGGCAACCTGAAGAAATACCACTGTGAAGAGACAGCAGAAAGGAATTGCCATAGTAGCATCGCTCGTCCACGTTCTCCACACCGACGCCAACGTTTTGAGTACTGCCGAGGCCACAACGGTAAATGCCACTCGCGCGTGCGAGGCGGCAAGCCGTGCTGCCGCGGCGGGGCCGGCTCCTGCCCTCCCCAGCAGTCGCACTGAGCCAGCAGCTGTCTGCGGAGCCAGTGCACATCTTCCTTAAACCACACGCTATGGAGTGCTTTGAATTGCCATAAAAACATCAGAAACGTCTCAGACTAATGCCTAAGTATACGTATTTCATGAGAATTGGGCCGTTTGCTCGTAGAGGTAGAACAATATTTGTTTGAGAAAACTCTTGAATTGAATGAGCAATTTATAAAGCAAGACCTTCTCTTTGTTTTACTGAGTGCCTTGTCACTGGAAAGCAATAGAGAGCCCTCACCTTATCGCAGAGCTCCCCTTCAGTCACAGCCCTGGGGCTGCTAGATAGCTCATTCCTGTGATATACTTTAATGGGCGCCATTCCTTTTTAATAAGTCCAAACAAAACAGTTAATAAATCCTAAGGGCTTCCTATCATTATATCTATAATTCTTGGCTTTCACGTCTTCAACAGTGTTGATCTTTTTCTCGAAACTCATGGCGTTCTCATAACTCTCTTTAAATAATGATCTGTGTTTCAGGCTTTGATTCAGTACTGACGTGAGTTTTCTGCACGTTTGGCTGTGCAGTGTCTGCCGCTGAGTCACATCTGATTTACACCGAGATAAACTACATCATCCGGGGTAGCCTGTGCCTCCGAGAGGAGCACCCACTAATCCACACTGCCAACGGGGTTTTCTATCACTACCAGTTTGGAGGATGCCACCTCCGTTTTGGTCTCCATGGAGATTGTTATGAAATGTATTAATCCATCATCTATCGGTTCCCAGAAGGATCTCTGGGAGTTCAGCACCTCTGTGCAGCTCACAGGCCCTGACAGAGGGGACAGCTCTGGATTTCTCAGCAGGGACAGGGAGGACTCTTTAAGAAATGGTCACCTTTGCCATGGCTTAGGGGAAATCTCTGGGTGAAGATAGCTCTTACACGTGTGTTCGGTGAATAAATCTTTCACAGTAATTTTTCCTTTTTTTCACTGGCAATTTTTAGCACTTTTCTCCTGCTGCTTTCTGGTGACACTGCAAAACATCCACACTAAAGTGCATTCTGTTAGCAAAGTAAAATAGCAAAATGGTGCATTTTAAGTGGAAGTCTAAATGATATACTTGCAAGAGCTGATCAAAACCCAGAACCTGAACAACTATTCATGGGAAAGGCAGCTATTTCACACCCACCATAAATGAGAGTGTCAAGCCACATTTCAAAATGTGCCAGAATAGAAAGAACTTTTAAAAATTAACTTTGAACTGACTTTTTTTTTTAACAGTGCAAACCTGAGATTTCCCAAACATCCCTCACAGGCTGCGACCTGCTCTGGTGCCACGCTAGCAGCAGCTGTGGATTGCACTAACTGGATCCACAGAGACCCTCTGTAGTCACCCTTTGCGCAGCAGGACCACCACCGCCTCGAGCTGTGGGGTGGGCCTGACTGGACCTTTCCTCATAGTGAGCAACCAGCGATGTCCTCTCAGCTTTAAACTCAAGGTTTTCTTAGAGTAGGATGGTTTGCTTACTGAATACCAAAACTCCCAGCAGCTGCGGGGGCCAGGGAGCCTTCTGACACACCTCATGTCATGAATGAGTCTCCCTGACATATTTCATACGTACATTATGCAATACAATAGCTGAACCTTTCTGTGATTTCACTTTATATTTACAATGCACTTTATTGTGCTAGATCTTATCTTTAAGATGAAAAATTAATATTTAAAATCCTATTCTCTAGATCAAAGAGTCTCTTGCTTGTTTGTAATGAAACACTTTGACTCTTACCTAAGTTTCCTGTTCAGACTGTCCAAGATTCAAGTGTTTCATTATAACAGAAGTGAGAGATGCTTTGATCTACAAAATAAGAGGCTTCAAATCTGTACTTAATAGCTGGCAAAGTTAATTATTCAAATAACAATAACAATATAAAAGTCGAGGACAATAAAATAGTAGAATATTAAATAAGTCATAAAAAGGCACGAGTTGATATATGCCATGCCATATTCTCATACTAATAATATTAATTACGAATAACAGTTTATATTATCATAACGTGTATGTGCGTGAGTGTGTATGAGTGTAACGGACTTCTACCCCATGAGACCTGATTGCGGGCTGAGCCCCAAAGTATTAGGCAAAATAGAAGGATGGTGCCTGCTCCTAAAGCCTAACAACATAAGAATAAACCAAGAGACAAAAGTGGGGCACAGAAAAATGGATGATGGTGTACAGGGGAACATAGGATGATACTGAGCAACAGGACAGGCAGCAAATGAAGAGCCTAGCAGTAGTAAGGAAAAGAGGGCAGAGAGAGTTTCGCTGTAGGATGGGGAGGAGGATGCGAGGCAGCTTGCGGCTGCTTGCAGGATGGTCCTCTCAAAAGTGGGGGGCAGCAGGGAGGAGCTGGGGATGCAAGATTGGGCACCCAGCACGTGGGCAACGGGAGCTGGCATCAGGGTCACCCCAGCTGGCAGTACTCAGCAGCTGTTGATAACTGAAAGTGGAAGTGGACTGTGACAGAGCATGAAAATGAGGATGAACAGGTAACATTTGGTGCAATACAGAAAGAGGAGATGGAGAAGAGATGGACAGAAAACGGGAGATTGATGGGCTAAGAAAAGAGTGTTTCCAGTGTCATTTTAAGTGGGCACCAAAAGGCCAATGTTGCATTTGTCAAGGCCTGATACAAAAATGTGTTGCGCTAATTGAGACATAGAAGAGGCTAGACGAGAGCCTTAGCCATGGGGATGGATAGGAAAGGCGACATTTTAGAGATGATAAGCAGGAGCAGTCAGTGGGATTATGCCATAGCCAGGGTGTGAGGACCTGAGAAAGAATCTGAGTCAAAGATGACACACAAATTATATGGGCCTGAGTGACAGGCAGGGTGGTGAGGTTGTCCGCTGTGATCAGAGAGAGGACTAGCAGGGAAGACATGAATTGGGGAAGATTAAAAGTTCTGTCTCATCCGCATTGAGTTTGAGTCGACTGACGGTCGTCTACATGAAATGACAGGGAAACAAGCCCAGAGCCGAAGCTGGCCAGAGGAGACAGGTCGCGAGCGCGCAGGTAGATCTGCGAGTCCGCCACGCAGAGACAGCACCTGGTTGCGTGTTTGCAGATGAAATTACCCAGAGATGCAGAAAGGTGCAGAGAGAGAAGGCAAAGAGGACTAGGTTCTATAAAACCACCACAGAAAATAATACTGCTGGTGACATAACGTAAAATGAGGTTAAAACAATAAATACACATGAAGAATTTAATTTCAAAAGTGCTTCTAGTTTGTGATTTTATCTCATTTTCCCAAATAGAATTTTCCAAAGGATCACTTGAAAAATATTCTTTTTTTTTTTTTTCAGAAAATGTCATCAAAATTAATGTAATTTCATGAATATGTCAGTTTTGACAAAAATCGTATTTTGCAGTGGAAAAATGTTTCAACAACAAAAACAAAAATTCAGAGTGGTTTGCTTTTAGCTCTAAACATAGATCCTACTACTGTCAAGTAACATCTTTCATTATCTTCTTTATGTCTCAAACCACATTAAAAAGAGTCTAGAGGTTTTGCTGATTCTGTTGTAATCAATCCTGTCAGAGTTGTTATTGGATTTATCTTGGAAACTGAACACCAGCATTTTTCATTGTTGTTTTAGATTTGTCATGATTGTACAGCTAACACAGTTAAGAGTATAAGAAAATCTAAAATATGCTAAGTTGAACAAATAAAATTATTAAACGACTATAAAATTATCCATGAAGCTTTCTTGGCTCTGAATAAACAACAATGACTTTTATTTAGTGGACTTTAATGAAATGCAGGTCTATCCAGGTACGAATTAATTTTAAAATTATGCCAGAGTAAAGCGGGCTCATATTTACCTGGCTTCATTTGGTATAGAGGTGTTTAAACATTAATCAAAATAAAAGCATGCAAGCATAGCAGAGCCAAGCGACATCGCAAATGAAATCAGGCAAGATTCGAACGCTGCAGAAAAACCCACCCAAACCTAAGCACCACACGTGCCTCAGCCTTCCAGAGCCCTGTATAAAACTGCTCAGCTGATGCACAGCTCTGTTTATAAATCATGCATACATCTTGTAGGCTTCAGTGCAGTATGGACAATAAAAGGGAATTAAGATGCTTAATGAGGTGAGATGCTTCCTACGAACTGGCGTCTGTCTTTCCTTCTTTCTCACACTCTTTGGGATATAATTTTCATTCTTTTTCTTCCTACCTTTCACCATTTCTCTTGCTAACAAGGAGCCCAGCTTTTCCTACTGAAGGATGTGATTAGCTACAGCATTAGGCACATGCAAATCATCCATCTTCCTGTTTCTAGTATGTATATGTGCCCTTCATAACATTACCACCCTCATTGTTATATATGTTAGACAGGTTTGCATAGGCTCTCTCTCCTATTGCTGTGATATTCCCCCAAAGCATATGCAGTCGGTTAAAATTCCCTGACTAAAGTTGTCCTCACCGCATGCAGGGGACAGAAGCCGATCTGCCCAGCATTGCCCGTGGGCTCGCTGTCCCCTCATTGCCTACGTGTGCCGTTACACGGCGTCACATATAATATCATGTAACTTGCGTCATTAATAAAATGACAAAATAAAACTTGAATTACCACTCTCGGATGTGGTTTACTGGAGCATTAATACATTTCTTGGGCTATTGAAGTTATTCAGCCTTTGCAGTCATGGCTCACAACGCACCCGATGTATTATTAATGTCCCAGTAAAGCACACCCTGTCGTGTCTTAATGCTATGGCATAAGATGCCTGAAAAAGTAAGCAGCTATGTAAAGCAGAGAGTGGTGACTGTTAGAGAGATGAATGGGGGGACATTACGGTTTCGCTCACCGTGCCCGTGGCTCCGGCAGTCTCAGGATGCCTCGGTAACGTTTCACTGTGTATATTCTACCGATTATTTTTTCCTGAGTGTTTCCAAACATATATTATTTATAAACCACCGCTGCTCTGCATGATGCTTCACGGGTAAGTAAAGGAAATGTTTCCCGCCCTGAGGAGCTTACGCTGGCTGCTGCCGGTGCTGTGGCCACGCGTGGGGCCAGCTGGGCAGGCAGAGGCGCAGGCAGGGCTACCGTCTGTCCGCAGGCTCCGGCCCCACTGCGCCCACCGCCCCGCACAGCCCACGCCGGCCCCGGCAGGGAAGGGCCCAAATAACCCAACCCAGCAGCGTCACGCTGGGCTGCCGTCATCTCCATACTGCTTATGCAGAGTCTACATCTTAGATAGTCTGTACCTCTCTGAAACAAGTGCTCAGATAATCTGTATCCTCATGTAATTTGCTGCTACAACTGCTGCCGCAGCTGCTGCTACACAGTTTTCTCCCTCCCAAAACAGCTGTGGATCCAGCAAGTTTCTTCGGTGTTGGAAGACGGAGCCAGCGGGTGGGAGGGAGGGAGCCGGGAGGCAGAGATGAAGGGGACGGCCGGGGTGCTGTGCAGAGGATGGGAGGGCAGAGCAGAGAGGAGGAAGGAGCCGCTGCAGGGAGGGCACTGTGTGCACTACCTGACACGCATACAACCCACGTGCCGCCTGAATCAAAGCATCTTTTATAAATAACCCCTGGGAAGAAGGTCTCCACGATGACAGCTGAAAAGATCCAAAGCAAAACACACACAGGCAAGGCAGTTCTGTTCCCAAATAGGAGAATTTCCTTTACTTGCTTGATGATGGGTCATAGATGTCCCTAGAATTACTCAGAGAAGCCTTTTGGAGAAGTCTGAAACCCCAGAGTCGGGAATTCATGAGAAACATGGACAGCCGCCACCTCCGAGGCTGCTGATTCCGCGAGCAGGAGGGAGACCATGTCCCTGTACAAGCAGCGTAGGATTGTGCCTTTGAGAAAAGCAAAGCCGTTGAGACACTGCTAATATCACTTCTTGCAATTTTTTTTTTTTTATATTAGTGATTTTGGCCCAGTTTTTGAGTTAATGCGCAGTCCTTTGGTAAGGAGACTATAACTTTCATCTGAAGGAGTCGATCTTCTAAGAAAAAGGCAAAATGCAGAGAAGGAGGGGAGACAGATGACTAAAGTTTAGGGGTCAGGCTGTGAAAGAAACAGCCAGTCTGTACGTTCAGTACAGTTGGTGCATGTCACCAGTGGCTCACTGGGTGGAGCTGGGAAAATAACACAACCTTGAGTTCTGCTACTGAAAAAAACCATGGGGTAAAAACAGTTCAGATCAGTCAGATCTTGTCATTCAACTCAAGACAAAATTTTACTTCAAGTATGGGGTTATTTTAATCCTTTTCCGTCATTTTTTCCCCTCTTTCAGTTCAGTTTGGAATTGAGAAATGCATTTCAAAGCAAAGAATCAACAGCCTCGGGTTTTTTTGAAATGTCAGACTGAATTGTCTGAAGGTTTTCAAAATCTCTTGCCACCTGCCACTTCCCAGATATTTCTTCCTTGGCTGAAAATTTATTGAGTCTGACCCTAATTTGTTAACAGTTTTGATTCCCCGGAAATGCTATTTTCCAGAAAATTTACTGTTTATCACAAAACAATGCCAATCTGCTCCCTCCTCCCCCATTCCTGGGGGCGGCTCAGTGCAGTCCCTCCACGCTGCCCCAGTCGCTGCCCTGGGCCTCCCCGCGGGGCAGAAGGTGTTTCAGCACTCCTGAAGCTCAAGCAAAGATCTGGAGAGGGGTAGAGCTGGAAAATTTAGATGTCTTTCTAGAAAGCTTTTCTGTGCTGCGTATATTGGAGTGGGAACATTGCGGCCAAGTGCGAACAGTGGTGGGGTGAATCGTAAGTCTGGGTGCTAGTGGGGAGAAGCCTCCGTGGGGAACAAGGGCAAGCGGGTGGCCAGCTCGTGAGGACGAGGAGGCAAGGGGGGGGTTGGAGGCCGATTGTAGAATAGGCTTGAGGGGGACGACTGCGACAGCCGTGGAGGGAAAGAGATGACGGTAGTTGAGCCAGGAGAGGATGAGAACCTGGGTAAGAGCTTTGATGGTCTGGAGAGGGAAAAGCCTGGAACACAGAGGGGTTATAAAGGAAAATACAGTACAGGCATGACCTCCTCGGTGAATAGAGTGCGTGGCAAGGAGACAGTCCACGCTCCATACTGTAAAAAATGTTGTGAAAGAACTGCTGAACAAATGCAATGATTAAATCAATATATTCTTCTCCTATTTCTAAAGCCTTTGCTTCCAGTAGTTTTCTAGTTCAATAATGTATGTGCTGTGACAGATACAGAACAGTCAATATTAACAGCCCCCCTCCAGCTACAGTTAAATTTATTTTAAAATCTCCACATTTTCATATATGAAGTAAATGTTTAAAATTGATCAGAGTTTTCAACATATTTATATTAAAACAGATCCTGTTTTATCAGGCGGTTGAAACTGTTCTGATAGTCAGAGCCATGTCCTTTAGCTATCAATATAATTGTCCTTTGACAGGTAACCGATTGCCACATATGCAGCATCTGCATGCAAAAAAAAGGCCTTCACTCCCTGCATATCCCCCTTCTTTTTAGCCACTTCTGCAAGAGAAGAAGCTCGCGGCGCTTCTGCATCCTGCACTCACGAAACAAAATGGCGCAGTGCGTCCGTATAAAGGGTGAATCGGCACCTCGCATCCCTCCCTGCCCTCCTGTTGTGCCGGTCAGTCCTCATCCTGACCCTTTAATAAAATACTGCTTCCAAAGAGCAAGGTGCAGAATAAGTGGCATCTGTTAATCTTTGCAGCGTGTTTGTGTGCTGCCGTAGCCTAATCTCTATGAAAATCAAAATGGTGTCATTTTTTCCTTTTAAAGTACCAATTTGGCAAGCCCTTACCCACCACTTTACTCTTCTGCCTACGCTGCCCGCCCAGGGCAAGATTTCAGCGCCGTCCAGGAAATCTCGGTCTGCTACTAGAGACGAGTACAGGCTACTACAGACTGCCTGTAACTTCCAAGTTGCCAGGACAAATTGCAAAGATCACTAAACTCTCAGAGTGACAGGTGATCGATATGCTGAACAATTAGTATCAAATATACAGTAAATGATGCATAATATCATTGGTGAAAAATGTTCTATTTAGGCAGAATGTAGATTGATGTCAGAAAATGCTCTTTAGTGTTTGGAATAACCAAGTCAACTGCTTGATGGATGTACTATATAGTCTATTTACATAGCTTGGATTCAATACACTTACACGATATTTGCATTAGAAACATATCTATAGTCAACCAATGGGAAAGAATACATGATTTTACCAACATGCTTATACATTAATAATATTACTTGGCAATCTGATGTTTCAAGACCCAGGGTGAATTACTTATTAAAAACCCATATACAGCTATCTGTCTTTATCTTTCTTTCTGTGTGAGCCATAATGGCCCTGATTGTTTTCAAAATTACATTTGGCCAGGATATGACTGTTACATGAAACCTCTTAAACCAATATCATTTCCCTCACTGATAAAATACATTATACTGCTGGGTGCATTGAGCCAAACCATTAACGAAGGAAGCTTAACCTAACCTTTGTGCTTCTGACCAGCCGTTAGAGCAAACTAACATTTCAGAAATTGTTTAAAAAGTGGGATTGACATGATTATGAATATTTATATTAAGTTCACTCATTTCTTGGAGCTTCTCCTATCACCCTCAATTTTAATGGTTTGAATTTTGCAGGAGACTTAGTTACTTGGGAAGATACAAGGAAATGTACTCCATTTAGCGTTGTTTAGAAACGCAGGCCCGTGATAAATTAGCTAGATAAGGTCAAATTAAGCAAGGTCAGTTTTAAAACTTGAATTCAGGATGCATGAGAAAAATCAAATACGTGTATTCGGTACAAATTTGAAAAAAGAGACGTGATGGAAGTCATAGTAAAACCTCAAGTCAAATTCTTCATAATCATTGTGGCGCTATTTTAATAAACCGTCTCAAGCCACGCCTGGCTCTAACAAGAGGCAAGGCTCCCCAGACCTCCAGGCCAAGATGACAGAGCTTGTCTGATAAGAAGCAAGTGATGTAACGTCAGTGAGAAACACTACTCTCACAAGGAGCTAATGAAGCCATTTTCTGAAGTTAATAATCAACTAGGTCCCAGTGCTCCTTCCTCTCTCCTCAGGTCTCCATCATGACTCCTCACAACAGAGACAGGAGGCTGATCATCATTTTTGTGCTCAACAAGATGAACCACAGAGCAAAAGTAAAGGAAGAGCAAGACTTATCTGTAAATGTGAACAATGCATAGCTTCTGCATAGCGCTTCTTGTCTTTAGGTGTCCGGTGGCTTTACAGAGTAGGTCATGGCCTATAAGACCCTGGGGTAATGGCTCGTTCGTGGCATATACCAGCGGCAGAGGTACAAGTGGACCATCTCGGGATCACTAAGCGTGCGAAGGCAGAACTGGGGATCCTGGAAGAAATGCTGTGCAGTTCATCGTATATGCGACCTGGCAGGCACCGCAGCGTAACGCAGTCTCACCAGAGGCGTCTCAGCCCACCAGTCTGAACAATTTCCAGAGGAAAACCATTTCAGAGGCTTGCTACTCTTAATTTTTTTCTTCCCTTGTTTCTCCTATTCATCTACTCATTTGTCATTTCTGAAAACACTGAAAGCACCAAGTATATTCCTGATGTAGGCAGATGTGAAACAAAGCGATGCACTGCTAATTGTAGGGCACGAAAGGTACGCAGCAGCTTCCGTGCTTGCCAGGACAGAACTAATTTTAGTCTGTACAGCTGCAATTTCATCGGTGTAGACACCCAGTTTACAGCAAGTAAAGCACTGTGGTTCTGCCTTATTTCCTTACTCTCTGCATGGGATCCTGCTGTAGCAGGATGGCTCTGCAAGCATGATGGGAGGGAAAGCCAGAGCAATGAGCTAAAGGACAGCGGTGTCATACAAATACACAGCTTTAACCTGGCTGTGGATGCGCGGTCAATACAATGGTAGAAGAGGGGTTCATCACCTGACATCACCTCCCCAGCAGGAGACATCCCTGCTCCTAAGGAAGATTTCTTAACCTATACAGCCACCATTTGTTCTGTTTCATGCTGCATCAGCCATCTTTGAAACTGGTGGCAGGGGAGAGTGGTCTTCAGGGACTGCAGCAGTCCCTCCCCTCCCCTGTACCCCCCTATAGGCACAGGCACCATGACACAGCTGGGGCAAAGATGCGTGGCCGAGCCCACGAGCCCAGCCATCGTCCCTGCGTGGTGGCATGCCGGAACAGACAGGCCCAGGGCCAGGGAGGTGGCGGGAGGCAGCAGCGAGGAAGGAGCAGGCACCTGGGGGAGCAGGGGGTCTCCGCGCAGCCAGGGCATCACGAGCAGCTACCTGGCAGGCTGGAAACCGGAGGCACTCCCCATGCCACTCTTCCTCCCGTGTTCAGAGGAACTCACCTTCTTACACCGCATCAAAGCAGCACCTGATCCCCTCTCTGATCTGTTCTCCTGTCTGGAAATAATGCTGCACATCCCAAATCTGGCTAACAGCTCCCGCTGAAATGGAGCGATGCTCTTAGTGCTCTAGTTAGTGCTGTCAAGCAATCTGAAATGGAAGCTGGCAGTTGTCCTTCCAAATGGCTATTGCTACATGTAGCCCAGGAGTGGTAAGCTAAAAAATCTTTTTGTATTTGAACTCCTTCCAATTTCATTCAGCAGGATACTGGCAGGCCACTTTCTGTGTTAATTATTTCTGTCCTGATTGCCTGGCCACACAGAGCACTGGATCGACAGTATCACACTTCACCATTTGTTAATGCTTCCAGCTGAATGCAGAAAGAAATTGAAATAAAGAAATTTCACCTAGAGGCAAATCTCCAAAAGTCAGGGAAGGGGAGAGAAGGTGCCAGTGGAGTCAGAAGAGCCATGTATCTCCCAGATCTGCATCAATCCTTCCGTGATTTTAGAAATCCTTAAGAGCAGAAGAATGACACAGTATATTCCTCATTGGAAAACGCTTAATGGGTCTGATGGTGAAATGAATTACGCTGGCTTAAATCTGGAATGGCTCCAACAAAGTCAGAGATTAATCAAGAAGAACTTTTAATGCCTGATTAGGAAAGACTGCCTCTGCATTGCTGGCAGGTACAAATGAGAGGACCTAGGCATAAAATTACCTCATTGCTCCCACAAATCAGTGAGCTAAATGGCTACATCTTGACATTCGCACCAGCAGTAAATTATAGTCAGGCGCAAAAATCTGGGAACAATTAAATGTGGGTGCAAAACTGAGACTAAAAGCCAGAGGGTATTTGAGTCCTGTTAACACAAATGTTACCTTCTAATGCTCTCCATAGCATCATGCCTTTGGAAGAGCACAAGTGAATGCAAGGGGCAATGGTGTCCAAAAAAACCACACTGGAATTTGCTTAATAGAATTTTCACCAGGACTTTCCTGTCCTTGGCTTCTCAGGCAGTCATGGACTACTGCGATATTCCCAGAAAGGGCAAAGGAAATTGGAAAGTTTTCAGCCATGGGAGCTGTCTACATGAAGAGGAGAGTCTCCCTTTGTATGGCACTCACAAGCCCAGGTTCTGACTGTACCTGCAGACCAAGGCCAGTCTGAGAACATGATTCACACATGCCACAGCTCTGACATTTTTACAGACTATACTACTGGCCATTGAGATAGACATCACCTGAGATAAGTGTGTTTGTCACACAAGCCAGGATTGTTTGTCCAAAATTAAGCAAAATTATGTAGGGTCTGTGGCGCATGCCCTGCAAAATAGCAAGCACCTATAAAAGGAAACTGTGCGCCCTGTTCACACGCAAAACCCATGTAGTAATGAAACTACTTCAAAAATTGGAGGCTAATCAGCAGCATTCTGAATAAGCAAAAAAAAGCAATTGGATCCTTTCAAAACAGACATAATTACTGATGCTCTCAATAAATTTTAAAATTACAGTTGAAAGACTCTAGTTAGGATGACCCAGCCTCCCCGTGAAGCATGAGCTCCTTGTTTTGACAATGCGTGGAACAAAGTGGCGGCGAAGAATTGGCAAAGAATTCATTAAAGAGTTAGTTAAAGCAAACCCATAGCCCTCAGCTTCATTGTTTTGGGGTTAAATGGGACATTTTTGAAGAACACAACTCAGAGTCTTGAAAGAGACCTGTTCACGTGTAAGAAGTCAGGCATACACTCTGGCCGAAGCCTGAAGAGTCTCTTTTGGAAAATCTAGTGGAAGCACATTGCTGTGCTGTTGCATCAGGACTATTCGCTTCCCCCACACAGCTATTGAACTGGTGCCGCTGTAGTGAGAGCACTCCAGAAGTTAATTGGGGAAGATAAAGAATAGCATGGTAAAGTGCCAGGAGCACGCAGCATTGGGCTTCCTCACCCCCAACGCTTACATTGCCAGTGCTGCCCTTTGAACCAGCATTTCTGAAGGAGGTTTATGTCACAAAACCAGAAACTTGCTTTCTCTTCTGCTTGCACAGTAATTCAGCTGAGACTGTCGACAGTAGTAATCTGGGTGATAATTAATCATGACTTTGCATGCAGTTGCCAGTAAGGAGGCACAGAACCCATTGCTGCCCCACGCAGCCCCTTCCTGCAGCCCTATCTCCCACATAGCACACGGTCAGTCCCTGCATCCCCTCTACCCCAAACCCCAATGGTCTCGGCACGGTAGCTGAACAAAGACTCGTGTTTAGCTAATAATAAAAAGAAGAGCGAGGCGCCTTGGGCAGCAATGGCACTTACCGCGCCAGCACAGGTTTACCGGTGTCCAGCCAGGGGCATCCCTGGCACACTGACGTATCGCCCAGCTTCCCGGCATGCAACGCCGCCCCGTGACGTGTGCGCGCACGTTGGCGTGCCTGTGAGGTGGAGATAAGCTCGTTAACGACCGTGCAATGCGCATTTTGGTTTAGGAATTTTGTGGATACTGAGGTTAGAATTTCATCTCTTTTCCCTTCATGGATTTAACTAAATCTCATCCAGGATTTTGAAACATGCCAGGATTAGAGAACAATCTCTTTAAACACGAGTTTATTTCTTACACTGAAATTTCTCCAGCTGGGATCAGCAATCACAGCAACAGTTTTAAGGTCTCCATCTTCATTGTGGCTGGTATAACAGGACATACAAGCTGGGTCTGGGCAGCCTGGGCTTTGACTGACTTCTGAGCTCTGGGTGCTCATTGTGGTGAAAGCCAGTACTTAACTGGCCTGAACCTTCGATCCGTAAGTACACACTGTTTGAGGAGAAACACCATCAGCTAATTAGGCTGTAAGCTCCCTTCCCTGGGAAATCTTTTTTATCTCAGTGCTTAGGAGTTTGGATGTAGCATGGTTTGGTTGCTATCACCTAACAAATAGGGAATGTGAGTTAAAAGTGGGTCCTTGTGAAAAACCTGTGGGCACAAACTTAAGAACACCCTTGAAAAATGTAGCCAGGATGATACACTGTCTATTTAGCTTAGTATAGGAAACGTGCCTCATCCATCAGGTGAAATGAAACCACAGTGTGAAACCTCACTCATGGAAAAGAAAAACAGTTGCAGCTTCACAGCCACAAACAGCAGGCTGGAAGGTGCAGGTTACACTGGTGGTCCACGTGTGCCTGGTAGCAACTGGCCTTTTGTTCCCTCTGGCTTCCACTTGTGTGGTATCCCTGTCCCATCAAACTTCCTTGGAAGTAATGGCTAATTGGCAATGGAGGGTTAATTGCCATGTCTTAGTGTGTCCAACAGACCCTGCTGCGCCCAGAGAACTGCCCTGGGCGCCTGAGGGCAGGAGTGCCCAACCAGGCAGGGTCTCTTCCCTCAAAAGTGACACCTTCCAGACCTTGGCTGTACCTGGAGCTGCAGCCCACCCACCTTTAGAAGAAGGAGACAATGGATTTGGCTGGATGCAGACCCCACAGTGCCTGGTGCTGAGGCTCTCCCGACTGCCAGCTCCTTGCAGACGAGAGGGGAAGGCTCAGGAGGTCTCACCTCACAGCAGAAGGCAAGTCCAGTCTCTCACCACAAAAGTCTTTCTGTCTACTGTCTTGCACCCTTGTTCTGCCTTCTCTGGGTCTCGGGGAGAAAAAGCTTTGGCCTGACAGCTCCATGCGGGAGGTCTGAGCTTCAGCCTGGGAGAACAGGAACGGGTAGTGCAGTATGTACTGAGCCACTGAAGTCTGGTTCAAACATACTTCAAAGCTTGTGGAAGCCAACAGGGGTCTTATGTATCGCTACTGATATTCACATCAATCCGGAGCACTTTGTCCAAGTCCACACAGTGGGATCTCTACAGAGTTATAAATAGACCCCAACTCTCAGGACTCCCACTCCCCTGCTCTAAGTCCTTCTTACCATTCCCTGGCTATACCTGACACTCTTGGATATTGTGTCTTACCTTTCCTCTGACTACAATTCACTTCTTTCTAAGGAAAAAGGAAAGATTCATAGTTCTGCTTGGACACTGGCTCACCTTTTCATCAAGCTTATCCTTCTTTCCAAGAGCATGCCAGGAAGTGGACTGTCGGACGGGCAGCTGAAGGAGAAAATCTCATCAGAACAGGGCATTGCGTCTCTGAAATCTCATGCAGATTTGCTCACAGATCTTTACCAACTTATATCTGCTAGATATCGATACTCTTTTCCAGCACTCTGCATTTGCTGTTACCACAGGTTCATTTCATGTCAGCTTCATGCTGTCCGTAGACCAACTCCACACACGGCCAAACCAGGCGTCTCTGTTGAACAGCCCAGGATACACCCTGTGGCTGGATGCCTCGGAGTCCGTAGCAATGCTCCTATTGTTTTCAGTGAGATGAGAGCAGAGCTCTATGTGTTCATTATACCTAGAGCTAAGCATAAAGCCTAACAGCAGAAACAAAGAAAAAAACATAGTGCAGCCAGTTTTATCCAAATTGTTGTAGGCTTTTACGGAATCATAAAGATCAGTAAAATGGTCTTTGTGTAACATACCACAACTCCAAACATAATAAAACTAAAATCAATGAACATTCTTTAAAATGAGTGAATACACCCACACAGTTCAAATTTCATTGTGTTTAGACATGCAGTAGATGTTCTGATACATCAACTTTGATTTTGCCTTCCCCTCCTCCCAGATATTCTTTTTATCAGGTTGCCTGTACGAAATGCATTGAACACAGTGGGGGGGCGGGGGGGGAGCAGTGTTTGGTTTCAAGCATTCATTAAACAGCTGTAGGAGTTAATACAAAGGAAGAGTCTTTGAATAAATCTAAAAATTAGGAAATTGTACTTCTGATCTTGACTTCATCCTCATGCATCAATGAACACATTTTAATTTTGTTCATCTTTATTGTGTTTAAACCAAACACTGAAAACAACAACCCTCATCCAACTGTTATATATCATTTCTAATGACAGGGTAGCTTTTGTTCTAAATGCACATGTAAAAAGACTTTCGCTTTAATATTCCAGTTCTCAGCTCTTCAAGTTAAAATAGTGCTTTACAAGTGATCTCTACTGATAATGACATACATTTACATTAGAATTCCAACTTGATTCTCTACCTTTCATAATCTACATATATCTTTTGTTTTGTTTCAGATTCTTTTTCTTGCAGGTTATGTAGATTTGGCTGCAGTAGATTTTTCCCCCAAAGAATATCCAAAAATACACGTCTGCATAGCATAAAGTTGGAAGAACTGTTTGTCGCAGTCTGCTTAACAAAACAAGTCGTTTTTCTGTTTGCAGATTATTCATGAGAAAGCATCCAAGTTTTACAAATGCATTCATTATTAGAAATCATTCTGCGAATTTCATAATTTAGAGCCAAAAGGGACTATTAGTTCGTCTAGTTTGACCTCTTGTACCGTATAGGTTACTACATTTCACCCATGC
The DNA here is from genome assembly GCF_035582795.1 of Mycteria americana. NCBI lineage: Eukaryota > Metazoa > Chordata > Aves > Ciconiiformes > Ciconiidae > Mycteria > Mycteria americana. The sequence continues at coordinate 49,175,570 of NC_134371.1, read as the reverse complement.
AGTAAACTCAAAGACTTCGTTAGACTAAAGTATTTCAAGTCCTCAGATTAAATTGTGCTCCACTGGTTGAGAACAAGACAAAGCTGCCAATAAGCCCCCTGCAATAGCAAAGAATTCTTTAGATGAGATATGCCCAGATCATCCCAGCAGGTGAGGCTTAAATTTAATGAGCAGTAGGACCTACACACCTGAAGAAGGTCTTAGGAAAGATGATACTCGGCACCAGAGCACTCATCCACTCTGGTCCCAGGGCAATTAAGGAAGGATTTGGGTCCCTAACCATAATTGTCTAGTGCCACTCGACACTTCATGTGAGGTCGCCTGGCGTGTCTGAATGCAGGGCAGCACAGCAGCAGCAGGGACCCACACTCCCGGGAGCGTCGGGTGAAGGCAAGACATGCGAGGCAGTGACGAGTGGGAGTACACCCTCTGTTTTACAGCTGCATTGAGTCCTGAGGATGGGATTCAGCCCCACACTAGGACACCTAAGTCTAGGTGCCCCACACATGGCTCTGGCCTTCATTTGCAGTCTGTGGGGATTTACACAATACCCCAGAGGAGTCTAGCAAGCTGCTCAGCCCCCCCCCAAATGCAGACACCAATGTTTGGTGAGCTGGCAGACTCCCTGGGCTCCTTTCTCTGCTAATTAGCTCTCCGTTGCCCAAATCTCACCCTGGAAAGCTCTAGGGCTTCAGAAGGACACGAGGAAACAAAGAGCCCAGAAAGATCTAGGCAGGTATGCGTGCATGCAAAAACTGCCTTCCCAGGCCACGAAGGTGCCTGACCGAAGCCCTGAAGCACAAGGTTTCATTAGACACACTATCTTAACCCAAGAAGTGGAAATGTGAAGTTAATATTGACGGCAATGCTGGCAACCCCACCAAAGCCTGTGACAGGACTCACCAAAACTCACCATCCAAGCTGGCTGCCCGCAGCCTCCCCCAGTCTGCTTTAGCAAATGGCTTCTGGTGCGTTATCACCCACGCAGCGGGTAGTTTATCCGGTATATTGCCTGCCATAGGGCTTGCTGGGAAAGTCTTTTCCCCTCGCTGTTTCCAGTGACAAAGAGAAATCTCAAATATTGCCAGTGTCCTAATTATACACCCTTAGCCTCTACCTCAGGCAGATCACAACTGGCCTTGGTAGTTTGGTCCCTGCCTCTTGTAGGCTTTGATATTTCCTTTCCCTTTCCTTTCCCATCGTGCTGTCAGGGGTTTGCAGACCAGGCCTGGGAGAGCACAAGAGCATGCCCATCCTTACTTAAGAAACACTGTTTCTTCATGGCAAACAGTCAAATTTCACATTGTCTGTGAAATCCAAGAGATGTGAAAATAGCGTAGTCTTGCACAGCTCTCCTCTCAGAAGTGCTAAGCAGAGAGCAGCTCCCCATAGCCCCCAGAGCTATGCATTTCCATAAAAAACAGGAATCGAGGCCTTACCAAGATTTAGAGCTCTTTAAATCATAGGTAAAACTAATCTGTATTCCAATTTGAAGAAAGTGTCTGAAAGGACAAAACATGCATGTTGATGGCAGAGAAAAAAAATCGTATGTCTGCTCATTGGGAAGAAAAAAAATCCAAGAATATTTAATGTGTGAAAATAGGACTCCAGTTATGCTGTTAAGAATAATGAAATCTAGGGTGCTAAGTACTGTATGTGTCGCTGTACAAGTTAAGCTGCCTGAGGCAGTTTTAATTTCTCTAGCCAATTTTTCTTAAATTTTCTTTAATTTACGCACCAAAGTATTCATCACCTTTAGAGGAGGGGGCTGGACGGGGTAAGCTGCAGAGCTCTTCCCTCCGCAGCCAGGAACGCTCAAGGCAGGGGCGTCGGCGTGGTGCCTGGGGCGCGTGGCGCAGGGGAGCTGGGGGCTGCTCTCTGAGCTGGGCGCGGGGAGCAGGGCTTGCCAGGGAGCCCCGAAACCAGAGCGGAGCCTGGCAGGGTGCACCCCGGCTCCTCTGAGACCTGCTGGGAGCTGCCCCATCTCTGGTGTGACGGATTGTAGTCACAGGCTCAACTATTCCTCCCCCTAAAGAGAAACGCTGGGCTGGTCGCGGCAGCCCAGGAGGGAGAGGGGACGTGCCCCTCACCGAAAGAAACAGCCTTGGAGATAACCTCCAGAGCCCAGGGCTGGTACTGATACACGTCCAGACGCCGCGAATCAAACCAAATAGCATTTGTTCCCAGGGTTTGGAGGGAACAGCATGGCCAGAGAGGCTGAGGGGAAGGAGGGCAGAACGAACGCGAGGGTGGAGCAGAGCCAGCAAGCCATCAGCCTCGCTCAGGCTGCAGGGTCAGCTGCTCCAGAGGTTTCTCTGGCTACATAACCCGTACGGGGCTGACCTGAAGTGCCGTAGCCATTGTATTGAAGAGCCAGACAGGAAATACCTAGAATAGTCTTAAATTGCTAACCTAGGAATTTTTACTATTGTTTTATCTTTTTTGAGGCCCTTTGGTTTAGCCTAAATGTGCCACCTTCCAACAGCACATAAATTGGCTGCTCCAGGATCTTCAGTCATTTCTCAGCAGAGTAGACGTTATGTTCCTTTCTCTGGGCAAACAAGATACACTTCAATACTAACATTTTCAATAGTCTCGAAATGTAAGTAGGTTGCCGTGCAATATCATGCTATTACCTTGCTGGAGCATTTCACTCCTCTTTTTTCTTTTATTCCTTGTAGCTACTTTCCTTGCCAAGAACAGGCTGAAATTAACTTGTCAAAATTATTAAATTTGAGAGGCAAACATAATCCAAAATTGGATAGACAAAAACAAGTGACAGCAGCAGGAGTGTGCACTTTAAGGGACTGCACCAGGCACTTTTGCATTTTACTGGCGAAATATGTATTTACCTCTGCAAATCGCTGTGGGGCTTGCTGTAGTTTTGCTTCCCAGGAGTCACTGAGTTTAAGGCAGGTTTAAGCCTGCGTACAGTCAGGTTCGCTCTGGCCTCTGCCGCGGGTGCCCTGCCAGGGCTTGGGAAAGGGTCTTCAGTCACCTTCAGTCTCCACTCCGTACCTGCAGCTGTAAAACGTTATTTTAGATTTGCAAAGTCTTCACTGTTTGTGATCTACAACACTGAGCTGTCACTGGCTGCGCTTGACCCCGTACACGGATTAAAGTGAGATAGCTGCGGGAGAAACAGCGGTACGTGCTGCGGGACAACCCACAGGTACGCCCCGGGCAGCAAAGGCTGGTAGCGGCATCCTTGCAGGGTGCTCCATGCTGGGATCGGAGGCTTCCTGACCAGGGAAAGCACGGGGATCAGCAAGCGTCCTTGACTTTGCGACAAAGCCAGGCACGCTGCTCGCTGGGCAGGGGGCTGCCTCCGGGCTGCCGCGCGCAGGCGAGGTGCCAAGGCCGCGCAAGAGCCCCATTCTACGGTCCACCAGCAGCAGCGACGCTGAGGAGCTTGGCTTCCCCCTGAACCCCTCTGCCGTCGCTGCCCGCGAGTGGGGCTTTCATTCCCAGCAAGCGAGGGACAGCTACGCACAGCGTGGTCACATTAACACACATCTCACCCGTCAGCAGCCAAGCCTGAAAGCACCCGATGTTCTTTTAGCCAGCTCTCCATATTTAATAACTACAAGTCAACAAACTATCAGCGCGGCGACTGAAAAGCCCTCCCTTTTTTCCTCCCTCCTGTGTTCAGGTTTCCCCAGGCACACTGCAACTTGCAGGAGCTTCGAAAGGGCTGCAGGCAGGGCCTGCCCCGGCCAGGAAGGGCAGTGCAACCATCTCCACCGAGCTTCATTTCAGGCACCGTTTGGGTTACAGGGCAGTGGCTCCGCTTGCTTGAGTTGCTAAGCCAACCTCAGGTGGTTTAGAGATTAAGCAGGAGCCAATTTTTATCTTGTTCTCTGGAGAAAAGGCTGCTTTTTCTGTGCTGCAAAATAATGGCAGGGTCTGCGCCGTGTTCCTGATTCACATCCGCAGTCGGCAGGCTGGGTCGCCAGCCGGACCCTCTGGACGGCGTGCTGTCGCCCGTCTCGGGCACAGCACCGGCAGGCAGGTCCGGCTTCTTTCTCTTCCAGAGGGGCAAAATGCACAACCAGCAAAGGCGAAAGCTGCTCTCTGCCCGTGCCTCCGCAGCCCCTGCCCGGACCCCTCCTGCCGCAGGGGAAGCTCCTCCCCGAGGGCGAGCACCGGGGTGGAGGTTGGACCTTGGCCCCCGATGGTAACACCCCAAGTTATTCCCTGCCAGCCCCCAGCCGCTGCCAGATGGAGGGAGGTGGCAGCGGGACAGGAGCCTAAAAAGGTGCAAAACCAGGCAAGGGGACCTTCCTGGGAGGCCCCTCTTCAGCTCTCATTTTGTGCCAGAAAAATTACTACACTCATCTGCCTCTGAGGACAAAATGCCCGTATCTGCATCCTTCATCTCCAAGCCTTGCACTTTGCCCAAAAACTCTGTTTGGATTTGTCTATACTCCGTATTGAGTTTGGGCACAAACCAGCGCGGAAGACCAGATACACCACTGGCATAGTTTGACTTTCATACCTTCTTAATTTTTTTTGCAGTTGTATCCAAATTACAGCAAAGATGGGCCTCTTCCATGTCCTCCATTTTCCAAACATGAAACTCGGAGCGAAACGGATTGTGCGTGTTTTTCTCCATTTCAGTGCAAGATCCTCTCCTCTTCCCTGCTCCCATCAGCAACCAAAACTTTGATGGAAAGATAAGACACGTGAGATAGTATATTATTCTGAATGGAGTTTCTGGAGCAGCCAAAGTTTTGAGCTCATCTACTGCTCTCTCTCCAGTTTGATTCAGAATCTAATTTGTCCAAAATTTCAACCGTGGTGAACTTTCCCAAAACAGAAGCAGCAAGCTGCTTCCCACCATCACATACTTGGCCTGTATCCCGTCTATCCATATGCAGCAGATGTAAATATAATTTACTGGCACAAGCAGCTTTCTGCACATGGCATCTTTCTAAGTCTTCTTTAGTATCCATGTGAAGAAATAAATGATTTTATTGATGCACTCAGAGGCCCCAATAACACTTCATAATGACCTATAAATGGAAGTCTTTCTTAATATGCATCGATCAATAACTCACATAATTATGTCACATATCATTTTGCTGAATTGTTAACAATTCTAACCAAAGATATAATGATTCCTTATAGACAACATAAGTCTTCCAGGAGCCGCATTTTGCTGGCTTCCGTATATTGCCTATATACAGATTTAGTGCAGGTACCAGTTGCATCCGTTAATTTAGGACATGGCCTCTTCCAGCTGTGCCCAATCATCGCAAGTAAAGCTTGCAAAGTCTCCCACCACATTAAGAGATGCTTTGGAGAGCAGATTGGAGCAAATACAGACAATATTTTTTTTTTCTATCCTGTGGAAATAAAATGGTTAGTAAGATGGTGCTTTAATCAGGGAGAAGACGACTATAAAGTCAGAATGAAATATTCTCAGTGGAGACAACCTGTCTGGTGGCAATGGGAAATCCTGCATGTCAGCACATTCATTCTTGGCTTTATCCTTGCTCACTGGATGTGACTCAAAGGAAACGCTGGGCTTCAGTTTCTTCATCAGCAAAATGGGGATAATATTTCCACTTATGCAAGTCACTTTAAGTGGAAAGCACTGCATTCATGCAAGATAGCTTTATCGTGCCAGTACACCGCAGAGTTTTTCACTTTCTGCCTGGAACATTTCATAAAAATCCCTCCACATATGGAACAGAGTAAGTATTGCAGACTGCAGAAAATGTGATTTTTAGGGAGCTGACCGTGCCACTTACATTCGTGCATTTTTGCTGTTCCAATACAGTCAGGTCTGGCAACAAAATTCACGATCATCTGGTGGCTTTTATGAAACGAGCTGACCATGCCGCTCCAGGTTTCGCCAGCCCCGTCACAACCCTGCTCTGCACCAGCCCCGGCCCTGGCTGCTGCCCGGGCAGCAGGACGCGGCTGGCAGGCGCCGAGCAAAGCCCCGAGCCTCGCACACGCGTCGCGGAGCGCAGGCAGATCGTTTAGCACTTTAAATTCCCCTCAGCAAGACTGTGCTGCAGCATCGATTGTCATTCCACCGCTCGTCCGTAGCGGACAGAGGAGACCGATGCTCTAGCACCTCGCTGCTTTGCTTCACGGAAACGGCGAGACCCGGGGCTTCGGGCAAGCTGCAGACCCTGCCCTTCGTGGTGCGGCCCCTCTGTACCCCGGCACGCCCTCACCTGCCCATCGGCCTCGAGGGACAGGTTGCTGTCCCCGGCCCAGAGCTGCGCCGCCGAGGAAGCACGCGGCCCTGCCTGCCGGCTCCCTGTCCCCTTCTGGTGTTCAGTACAGCGCTTTGGTAGTGCCAGAAGACTGATACGTGCTTAAATAGTTCAACGGTCTGCTTTCCCTCATACGTGAACTTGGAACAAGACTGTAGACAAGTACCGTACATCACAGAGCTATCAAAAAAAGAAGAATTATATTTTAATTGCTGTATTTATCTCGGAGAACACAATGGTTAGTTTTTCTGATTAAAATAAATGTAATAAAGGCTAACGGACTTTTGGTAGTAGAGCCATTAAATCCTCTATCTAAATACGGTCTAGATATCTGGGGTGCAATTAGGACAGCCGCGCTGAGTGCTTCTCAGGGTAAGCGTACGGATGCACTCTAACCTGAATCTAATTCTGCTCAAAGGCCGAGGCAGAGAAGCGCTATTTGTGTTGTAATGATTTAGTAGAAACGGGCAACGTTACATTTCTAATGCCTTTTGGTCAACGAGCACGTTAGGACTTTCAGTGCCTGCTACTCAAGACCTAATTGCTTTTAGCAACTCTTTCGCAGAAAATACATCATCACGGCAAATGCAGTGCTCGCGTGTGAAGAAGTCAGAGCCAAAGCAAAGCGGTGGCTATCGGGAGGATAGGACACACGATACAAGAGCTTTTGTAGCAAACTGCAAAATTCAGACATCAGTATTAGGCCTCCACTTGTAAAAACAGAGCTGAACAAATAATTCAAAATGAATAATTTATTTGATTAATTTTGTCTCTCCTTGCTCGGGGAATATATATGAGCCAATCACACCATCTTGAATTTATTTGTTATTCAAATATATTCAGTGACTTTCTTTTCACTATATTTTTTTACTCTATGGATTAATCAGAATATTTAAAATTAAAAATACACAGTTTTCCTGTGATTGGCCAGACGTGCCACATGACACTACTTTTCTTCTGTGAGCAAGCGAGTATGCCAGCACTTCTGGAGTAATCCTTATGCATGCAAAATTGAAAATTCAGTTTTGACAAATATTTGCATGTGCATCTTTGGAATTCACTTGCTGCCAAGAAAACTGTCAGTAAAATTCAGCACCTCTTAAATTTGTAAAATGTGAGAACTAAAACATGCATTTTAACATTTGCATTTAATTTAATTTTTTTTTTTCAGTTTCATCTGGAAGTTTTAGAACATTGTATTTTCCCTGAAAGGATGCAGCATTGCCTACTAGGACAGAGTTATGGTTTTGAGCCACTCGCCTTAATATCACTTGGCTAAGCCAACGGTCTGTTGTCCTAAAAGCCTGTGGTTTTCTAAATGGGGAAATGCTACATGCATTGTGTGCAAGGCAAAGTCAGGGTGGTTTTGCCTTGATGGATGATATGTGCATTATTCCTGCATCAGATAATCCCTCAATTATCAAATTATTCTTATTCTGTTGTTAGGAAAAAGCAGATTTGAGAAACAACTCGGTGCAAGCATAAATGATGATGTTAGCATCAAACATGGCTGAAGGGGAAAGCCAATCCACCAGAGAAAATTTTCTTCTCAACTTTTTGATTAAGAGCACTTGTTAGAGGAGCCTCCATTTATCCGATGTGTTATTTTGTGCAGCACCCTTTTTCAGGACAGAGCCCAAGTTAGGGATTCCCGGGAAGCTCTTACACTACCTCAGACCTCAACCCCATGTATCTGCAAACATTTACAAGCACGCCTACGTACTTCAGGTAGCAATTGCCCAGCTCTGGTGTAACAGATACAGGGGGCTGTACGTGCATGTGTGTGTTTGCCTGAGAACTAATATAACTATCCGCAGGATTTATGTGTTAATATATCCCTTGATTTATTCTTAAAACAGCCTCCAAGTGTTCATGTGCACAGACATGAAAAAAATTTAGGGTCTGTCTAATCTTCAATTACATCTGACCCACTGTTGACTCAGGGTGGGAGTGAAACAGAATATACCCCTAATCACACTTTGCAGCAGTATTTAGGTGGAAATTCTGCCTGTGGAGAGGTATTTGTTAAGGCATCTGTAGCAATCGACAACAGAGCTTGGCACGGCCGCTGCTGTCCTAACTGCACCCTGCCACCCACGCAAGGCCACCGTGTCCTCTCCTGCCCAGGAGAGCTGGTCCTGCCTGGCCAGTGAGGCAGCTGGCACACTTTGGGGCACCGCAAAATAGCAACAGGCGAAACCTAGCCCAGACAGCGGGAGGGTTATCTGCTGGTAAAGACAAGCAGGGGGACAGCCAGCTAGCTCTTTTGGGCCAGCAAGGACCACAAGCGCAACTATAAAACTATGGTGGCTAATAGGGCATTAACTCATTGAGTAAACAGAGCTAGTGCTTCAGTTACCAAACAGGATGATTTAAATGGCTTAATTTACACATCACAGCAAGCTTTTCCTACTGCAAATCAATAAATTTGCATAGGTTCTTAAAATAATCAGCAACATGCTCTTGCATATATTTTTTAAATAGGTACAAAATTCCTTAATGAAAGCCAGAATCCCATCATAAGCTCAGTTTTTAGTTCACCTGCTAGTTACATTTACGAGGAAATATTAAGGCCTGGAGCTAAGCAGCAGCTTTGCAGCTCATTTCTGCAGACAGTAGGACTGCAGGTTCTCAGGGACCCAGGTGTAAAGCCCTCTCCTGCTGCCCCACGGTGCCCTGGCGTGGGCAGAGCCTGCTGAGCACTCACGGCAGAAGCAGAGGAAGAAACGCAGCTGAGACGTCCTCTCTGTACACCTCTGCCCAAGGGATGGGCATGCAGAGGGAGGGACAGACGACGGACAGAGGTCAGCTTCTAATAGGAACAGCCTTTACCCAGGTCCAGCACGTTTTTTCCACATCGGTTCTTATTTCTTGTTCTCCTCCTTCCCTTCATTCTGGCTGGGATCAGAAGTAGAAGCTCCAAAATACCACCACCAGCAAAGCTCTCCTGGCAACGGAGGTGCGCACAGCTCCTGACAAAGCCCGTTCTCACCAAGGTACCAAAGCGATATTGCCAGTTGAAGGTTAAAAACATTTGACGTAGGCATCCTGGCACTCAGGGTCTCATCTGAGCCAAACCAAACCTCAGATGTCGTTGAGTTACCCCCATAACTGGCCAGGACAGCTGTAGGGCAGCTTTGCGCTTGCACTGGCTTTTCTGTTTCCCCCCTCATTTCGGTGCCCCCGTGTGTGTAGCCACAGCAAGGACTGACCCCTCCAGGGCACAGGAAGGGGCACAAGCTAGCGCAGAAATCTTGCAGCTTTGCTAGATCATGGAAAGACGCTGCACCAAACGGGTCAGCTGGGCACGAGCGGGGCTGTCCCGGGGTGTGCTGTGGCAGCAGGGCGTGCTTCCAGCAGTGGCTGCATGCAGGCACGGCCCAGCACGGGGTCTGACTACAGGAATACGCTGGTTCAGTCCAGTCCTTCTATGCCCCGCTGTAAAAAAAAAAAAAAAAAAAAATCAAGATTAGAAAAGCTTGAGAGGGAATACTTCTGTGCTTGTAGCTGTGCAATGACTAGGGGCTTTGAAGTCAATTTTTAAGCAGATTTTTTTTCCCTCTGCTAAAATAAAAAGCAAGGTTTTTAAACAGAGAAACAAAATGAGGGCAGAGGATGGAAAAAACATGGATAGTCATGCCAAAAGCAAGAGAACTGTAGGCAGGGGTCCTGCTGCTTTTGCTGCTGGAGCAGGGGTGGCCTCTTGCTCTTGGGCGTGCAGGGCCAGGGGAGCACAGGGGTTTCCTCAGGCTTGGCATGAGCCAGCCTTAGGTACCGACCAAAACTTGAACCCCTTGGCTTGCTTTCTCCTGCTTTCCGCAGTGCATGTCATGATGCTGTGGGTTACCACCAGGCATCTCAGGGGGAATACAGGCATCTCCTTATTCAGGTGTAGTGCAAGACCTCTTCTGAATACCAACGACATCCTTTCTGCCCTAGCAGAGCTCTGGCTAGGAGCTGAGGAGCTGGAGCAGACTCAGATGATCATCTCTCCTCTCACCATTGCCTGTCAGGACTGGTACCAGCCTCAAATCTTGGAGCAAAGGCCCCTCGCTAAACACCAGTGCAGCAGCCCTCACTGTCTCTGCTGGGATGGGGTCACTGCAGTTCCAGTTAGCCCATGCTTTACTGGACTGGCCAGAGAGCAGGTCTGTGGGTGGAGGACCATAGAAGCACCTCTGAAGAACAGCTCAACCTTCATCCTGCTCCCTGCCCTCCGTACATGGCCCCATAGAGAGCCTGACAGGCAAAGCCTCCTAACTCGGACCACTGTTGCCATCTAGAAGCGATGCAGATAATTAGTGGATGTGGAAAAAAGGCCCTTATTACGGTCACGTTTCCTGGCAAGGTACTATCCTGCTGTCCCTCATTTCTTTGCATTTCTCATACTTAATTTGTTTTTTATTTGATTGGGATTTTTTAATATTTATTACTCATGGCTGAATGTTGGGTTATGGTGTGTCAAACTTGACAAAACTTCAAGCAGAGGGAATGATAAAAAGTATCTTGAAAATCATATTTGCCCCTTAATAATTTAATTCTGTAGAAAGGGAAATCAAAGCATCACAAATTGATTGCTGTGAAACAAATTACAATTATTTCCACACATCCAAATAAATCTACTAATTTTAGGCATCTGACTTCAGGCATTAGATGGAATATGCAAATGCACATGTTGAAATGATGGCCGCGTCTCTAGAGCTGCTCACGTATTTCTCTGTTCTTACTAGATGCTCAATAGTTTCAGACTGCTATTGAGACATGCAGTAAATTAGCTGCTCTTAAGCATCGCCTGTTAAAAATATTAAAAAGCATGGCTGTAAAGCACAGCTGACAGTTTTAGGCATCCGACACCGGCTCTTCCTTTCTGGAAATGAAGACTCTAATGTCCACCATTGCTCTCCCCACATCTGCTTCCAATTAGGTCATTCTGTTCTAGCAACCATTAACTGAAGCCTTCTGGCCTGCTCTACCTTTTGGAAAGAGAACGGCATGCAATAAAATGTCCCTGTTGAACACAAGTTTTCCACATACGTTCTGCGAAGTGTACTTGTTCAGCTGTCACACTGCTTCACATAAGAGAAGTCATCTGATATTGTTACTGACATACTAGTCTAGTGTGGCATTTAATATCAGGCTTTATATAACTCACCAGGATGGCAGAGCAATCTCAGGTAATCAAAATAAATGAAGACAGCCTGAATAATGCATTTGTTAAATCTAAATAACATACAGTGGACACCTTTAAAGTGTTTTCCAGGAAAATGTGACTCAGGTGCAATATTGATTGAGAAGATAAAGACAGGTGTTTTCGATTCCTATGTTATGGAAGCAGAGAGGACTTTGATAATGTAACAATCATCTTTTGTTATTTTGCTGCAGTCCAATACAGCTAGAATCAATTTTTCATTGTACTCATTTACTGGAAAAGGGGATAATGGCAAGGACAACACAGCTTTAATAGAAAGAATAAGTCATGATTTAATTCAGATGTTGTACTACAGCTACAAGTTGGAAGATATATTTGTATATACAGAAACAGTACAAAGGAGCCTGCATGCTTTCGAATAGAAGTCATGGCTCTGCATTTCTATTTATTGGTAGTTAGATGGAATGATGCAGCATTATCCTGACAGCAATAAGCAGCAAGAACCTTTTAAAGTGGAAAAAGATAGCTGTAGGATTATGAGCAATCTTTATAAAAAAATAAAATAAAGGGCAATAGTAAAAGGGCACATTTAGGTCTTCATTAAAATCTGTATTTAAGTAAAAATGACAAGCAGAAAAATCCAAAGAAAGGCTAAGTTCAGAATCAATGTAATGCTTTTCTGCACAACTGAGATCTTTCTCAAAAAATCTCGGGCATTTTTGATAAATTTTGTTCTCATGGAAAGTACTCAGGGTGATGATAAAAGAATGATTTTTTTTCTGGCAAAATAGATTGCTTCATGACTTCTTGAATGAAACACAAATCTAAGAGTGATAGTGTTTGGGACTGGATTAGTCTCCTGGGGTTGCACCCAGTGTATGAAATTTCATAGCTTTTCCAAGGAGTTCAATAGTGCTGTTCTCTGTGGCGAGACACTGCTGAATGACCCCTGGAAAAACACCCCACAGACCGCGCTTCAAAACATTACCACTGAAAGCTGCCAGGAGTTAATTTAGCCCAGAAATATTCTGCATGGCATATTTCTGAGCAGTGCTCATTAAGCCAGTCTAAATCTGAATTTCAGCACAGACTTTGGAGGAAATCAGGATCCAAAGTCAAGCTTTAGAGCTGGTTTCTACCTCTGTAATAGACCTGCAGCTGAAACTCAGCCTCTCCTTTTAATGAGCATCTTCTACAGAAAAGCAGACAAAAGGGGTAAAACCCTTCCCTGGAATTTCAGGCACTTCTTTAAAAAGGGACTGGTCTAGTCCTAAGTCCTGGTAAGCTGAGCCCACATTCCTCCCTGAAGAGCAAAGAGAAAAAGAGTAAAACAAGAAAAGTCAGAGAAAAATTAACCCCTTCCCCAGCAGCAGCAACTTCTCAGCAGCATTTCCCAGCCTCTTTTTAAGCTGATGAGAGGAATCAGACTCAGGTGCATCTCAGCCAGAGCAGCTCAGGGAGACATTGCCAGCCTCCAGAGGGCACCTGGGATTTACACCAGTGACCCTGCACCAATTCTACAGCTCCCGAGATGCTGGGAGGCCTTGGGCAAGTCCCTTTGCCCCCTGCCAAAGGAAGCACCTGCTGGGTTATTAGTGGGCAAGGCGCAGGGAGCTGCAGGGCTCTGGTCACTGGAAGTCCAGGGCATTTCAGGGCAAACAGAAATGCTCCGTAATGTGCAGAAGGTGCAACATGACTGTCCTGGTTTCGGCTGGGATAGAGGTAATTTTCTTCCTAGTAGCTGGCATAGTGCTGTGTTTGGATTTAGGATGAGAATAATGTTGATAGCACACTGATGTTTTAGTTGTTGCTGAGCAGTGCTTACACTAAGTCAAGGACTTTCCAGCTTCTCATACTGCCCTGCCAGCGAGGAGGCTGGGGGTGCACAAGAAGCTGGGAGGGGGCACAGCCAGGACAGCTGACCCCAACTGGCCAAAGGGCTATTCCATGCCATATGGCATCATGCTGAACAAAAAACCTGTGGGGAGTTGGCTGGGGGGGCATGGCCACTGCTCAGGAACTGGCAGGGCATCAGTCAGCAGGCGGTGAGCAATTGCATTGTGCATCACTTGTTTTGTACATTTTTTTATCATTATTATTATTTTCCCTTCCTTTTCTGTCCTATTAAACTTTCTCTCAACCCCTGAGTTTTACCTTTTTTCCAATTCTCTCCCCCATCCCACTGGGGGGAGAGAGTGAGCGGCTGTGTGGTGTTTAGCTGCCTGCCAGATTAAACCACGACAATGAGGACAGCTTGGGAGAGTCACAGATGTCCTGCCAGGCAGGAGCAGAGCCATCCCAGCTTGGCATGGCTTGCTGCTCAGGGCTGATGGGGGCACTGCACTGCAAACACCTAGGACCCCAAACATAACAAGGCTGACCTTAGACCAAAATGAGTTTGCCCTAAAACTGCTAAGATTTATAAGCAATCTTAAAGAAAACCTGTTTTTCATTTTCTTTATTCTGTGTTTCTCAGCCACTAGGCCAAGACTTCATACTTTTCTCCCCAAGGCACAGGGCAGGTGCTGTGTGAAACCCTGACCTCTGGGACTCACCTGCACCCAGCTAGTCTGACCCTGGCCAGAAATGTCCCAGAATGGCAAGATCCTTGAGGAAGCCACGAAAGCTTTGAGCTGAGCACTGGTGACTGCAGATCTGCTGACTCTAGAGTGAGGTTAGGATAACGGTACGAGGGTAACTGTTGTGTCTGCCATGTCTTCATAGCCTTTGAGCGTGCTGCCATGGGAAGAGAAGCTATTTGATTACATTTTCCCTGGGCTGAGAAGAGACCAGTATGTCAATAGTCCTATACAAGAGGGCAAAAATGCAGTCTCATTGCCTACCCTGAACTCAGCAAGGCCTTCATCTCTGATCCTATAGCAATCCATGTTGCTAGACAATGAGGAATGGTGGCTTATCTACCACCTTTTCCTTACCAGCACAGTCCATGGCTGGCTGTCTCCCTGCCACACATCTGCAGGGACAGACTGCTATAACCCCTCTTCACATGCCCTCTTCAAGATCCTGAGGCATCTGGAGGAATGAGCTCTTGCTCACTGCCTAACCAGCAGCTACAGTAACACCTGACAATGGTGAATGACCTTTTATATATGTGACATATTCCTTTTAACAGGGAAAGGGAAAACCTGCTCTTCATCTTCATTAGAAGGGAAATTCCAGCATTCTCCATTTCCCCATCCTTGTAGACAGAGGTGTCTTTATGGGTAAACTGCATCTCCTCTCCACTCGCTTTCCCTCTTTTTTCTCCCCTTTATTTTTCAATTCTGTCTCCAATGTCTTTCTCCTGGTTAAAGGTTTCTTGATACAGATGCCTACTCTTTACTTTAGAATTACATGGTCCAGCTAGGAATTCCCTGTAAAACCAGATCTTTCTTCTTGGGGAGGAGGGAGCATTTAGGGTAGCACTGATCAAATCACATGAACTCACAAGTTAGATTTTTCTTAGTCCTGTCTTAGTTTAGAGGAAGTATCTAACCAGCTCTGATCTAGCAACCACGTGAGCATGGTGAAAGCCATGCCCTTCCAAAACACTGCTCTGAGCTCCCAAAAGACTCTTCATGCCCTATATAACTAAGAGTTAGTTTTAAGATGAAACTTAACACTGCAATAGGAAGACGGGGTAAAATCATTAGCAACCTTTTCATACCTTGGTTCTGTGCCACTGTGAATGCGGTCTGTGATCTGAAGCATGTTAGCAGGCACACTTCTGGACTAGAAAGAATCAAAGATTGACTTCCTTACATATATAGGTGTTTCAATTTCCTGGCAAGAAAATAAAACTGATACAAAGCACACAAAGGACCCCAATATCAGCGAGAATGTCACTAGTAGAGCAATGCATTAAAGAAGATCATTGCAACAAATCAAGTTCCTAAGCGTGACTTTCCCTTTCATGCAGAGAATGGACTGATTCGTTCCCCAAACAATGGAAAATTTCACGGAGGCCCTGGAACAGATTGCTCTGTTTGCTCCATTACTCACAGATCAGCTTGCCACATTCAGCAACAAAGGCAAGGGCTAAACTCATCTTATTTGTTGTCCACAATTTATGAAAAAATAATCTAGCTCATAGGAAATGAGGTGCTTCAAGAACTTGCTGAAGTGAAAGCATTTCTCTGTCAGCATGGATTCAGCTTCAATGTGACTCGTATGATCTGTGCACTACTATTTTATGCTATGTTGTTCCATCTAGGAATAATTGTGAAGACTTTACTGGATTTCTTCTACTGCTAGAAAAAACACACTTAAGCTGTGCTCTCTGACTGTACCTTGACTTGAGTTATAGATCTCAGGAGGACATGGCCATTGCATTTTTGGGGCATGGGCAGGCCTGTTGTATGGCATACGATATCAGCAGTTCAGTGACAGTTCTCGGTCCTGAGAGGAAAGTAACATTTCTGCATGC
Organism: Mycteria americana; assembly: GCF_035582795.1. Taxonomy (NCBI): domain Eukaryota; kingdom Metazoa; phylum Chordata; class Aves; order Ciconiiformes; family Ciconiidae; genus Mycteria; species Mycteria americana. The sequence continues at coordinate 49,159,762 of NC_134371.1, read as the reverse complement.
ATAGCATTTCCTTGCATCCATGTCATACCCATTTTTGATAATTTTTTTGGCTGCCACCACTTGGCGCTAGTGGACCATCATCTAAACATGTAAAAGCAAATGAAGTGTATTGTATGTAACCCATTCAATACTATCAGCGTCTAACACCAGTGCTTTCTTACTCACAGCTTTAGGAAACCTTCAAAAGGTCAGCAAATGGCGTGGAGCCGCCTGAAACTGCAAGGGAAATATCTCCAAAGCCTAGCATACATGGATCCCACAGGGCTTCACGCTCGACTCCTTCCCACCATGGAACCGACCAGCCATGTAGCATGAACATGGCAGCTGCTGCTCTGCAAGGGGAGTCCACATCAGCCCGCTCCATGCAGATACTCCCACACCAAAGGGACTTCTTTTCACAATACCATTCACAGGGGGAGATTTCAGGCTCCCAAAGACCAACCACCTCTGCATCTTGTTTCAATAGCACTGGAGAGACTACGGGAACATCAGCCATAAGACATTGCCAATTGCCCTTTCCCCAAAAGATTTTAGTGAAATTTTGTGCCTAGGAAAAAACATATATATAAGGAGATCATTCTTCAACCTGCTTAGGAAATGGGCATAGAAAAATGGGATGTTCACTTTGATCAGAAGAAAAAGTCTTTCAGAGACAAGTTCTGAGGCTCTTAATCATATTGAATATAGTATAATCCTAGGAAAAATCCCATGGTAATCCATGTTTTTATTCAGAAGAACATTTTCATTGTTAATACATCAGATTTTGCTTTTATCTGACATGCTCAGTGATTATAACATAGATATAGTGTTTGCATATGAAAGTAAGAAAGGAGTGTGTGTTATAGTCTACAGAGGAAGGACCGAGGATGGATGGATGTTTACATTGGTAAATAGTATTAGAAGTAATTGTTTTTAAAAGCATTCAGGTGCATCTTGTTTTGCTTCCCTATAACTAAAAAGGAAGCAACTGATTTGCAACCTGGGATTTGAGATAGCTGATAAAAAGCCAGAAAATCATTTTTGATAAAGTACTTGTTCAACAGCTGCAGCATCATGCAGTACCTGTTGGGCAAGTGCCAGGCTACCTGCTTAATGTCTGGAGATTGATAACTGTTAGGAATTTGATGAATGACAGGTTGAGAAGGTACACACAGTGGCCGGACTACAGACAGGCCTAGGGAATTATATCCTTAAAAAAAAAAGAAGTGCAAGTTTTAAGTTAATTTAAGACTGTAATCAACAGTCTGCTGTATTAGTCATTTGTTATTTTGGGGTTTCTCTACAAAGAAAAGGTCCTGAAGGCAGCCTGGCCAGTGCCCACTGATAGCTTTCTTGAAAAGAAAGCTTTTCTTTGTCTTTGACGAATTCTGGACAAAGTCCTTCCTGAGATATCCAGAGAAACCTGAAGCATCCAGATCTTATAATAATCCCATATATCCCAGGCATCCTCGTCATAATTCCCTGCTCAGTAACACACAGAACATCTGTGTTCTGCACAAGGACCGGAGAGGAAAAAAGAACAAACACAAACCAAAAAACCCTACCACACACACAAAGCTCCCTCCCTCCTTCACTTACTCTGCTCTGTGTGCAAGGTCCAGAAGCCGTCCTGCTTACCAGTGTTTTTCTCCGAGCCCCACATGCCAGCCCCACAGGCTCCTGTGCCGTCCTTCCCCCACGCTTTGGACAGACCGACCTGTTCTCCACACCCTCCTCCTTGGCAACAACACAGCTGTACTTTTTGCAGAGGACACTGGTGACATTAAAAACCAATAGTGCTTATTGCTCTGTGGATGGGATAAGGCGGATACTCACAGTGCCAGTCCCTTAATGCGAGTGCCATTTTAGGAAGACTTGGTCTCCTTAGCACATAGTGAGCAGAAAAGGCTCCTTCCATAGATACCTGCAGAAGAGCCTGCATCTCTTGACTGACTCTACAGGGAGCCCAAGGAGACTAAACTCCTATTTTAGGCTTGAGTGCAGTCCTTGCATGGACGAGTTTGACTGCAGGCTTCCCGCTCAGTAGGGCTACCTAGCAAAATGAAGATATGACTGTGTGCGGGTAGGCAAGCCCACGTCTACAGCAGTTGGGCTATCTCAGAGCACAGCACAAAGGTGTCACTGTCACCAGCAAGGACCAGTCAAAGCACCCACCCGAGGCCCATATGGTGTGCAGCACTAGTGCCTGTGTTCCAGGCTGCTCCTTGCACAGCTGCAGGGGTGCTGACAGGGGTGAGGCTAACCCAGGTGCTGTTGCACTTTCAATTTATTGTGCAGACACAAACCTGATGTTATTTCATGGGAATCCTGTGGCTGCCCTGACGAAAAATGCGAGTGGGAGACTTCAAGCGTTTTGCATCTGGAGCTTCACCTCAGCGTAACTCAAAATACAGACGAACCAATACCAATTAAAGAAAAGATGGCTTTAAGATATGTATATATTTATATATACATGCACGTATATGCACACACAGAGCAGCTTGGGTGAAAATTTGAATCCAAAGGACTAAAGTCTCAGCACCTCTGGATTTTTCTTCTGGAGAGCACCACCACTATTTCATCAGAACAAGCAGCCCAGGGAAAGCTGCCTGACTTTGTTGGTATTAACTCATGCTTTGCTTCCCTAATCTTTTTGTTTTCAGTATTGTCAAATAACAGAGGTGCAGAGAGAGATGGAGAATTCTAGCCTAAAAGTCAGTTTCCTCTGTTACAGCAAGTGTTACCCCTGAGGTCAAGGATTGTCTGAATCAATAACACACCAATCTCAGTAGCCCCATTTAAATGGTGAGTCAGTTCACATAATCCAACTACATGTCAGATGAAAAAGAATGGTTTAGCAAACGCTTTGCAGTCATCTGTTTTTTAAGAACTTAGTAGTAGTAAATTATTGGATATCAGACTATTGTTGCAACTATATATCTTTACACAATAGCAATTTTTCTTATAGTTTTCTCCTGCTCAGCTGCTTATTGAGTATCTTTATATACCCCATATTTATTTTCAAATACCATTTTAAAATATTCACTGGAATTTTTCCATCTGCAGAAGTTTTAAGGGACTAAGTCCAGCCAGAGTTCACAAGAGTATTTCTCAGGCAAGGAAAGCTGATACAAAGAATTTGGCTGCCCCACTAATTCAGAGCACAAAATGACTTACCTCTGGTCCAGTCCTAATTTAGGAACAGCCTTTGCCTCCCGAGCTAACTGCATTCGACTGGGCTGTCCTAGCCACGCATGCTTCTGTTGGGAATTTTAATACATACATTGGTTAAATGAAACAAAATTCATATATTAACTATTTTCTATCAGAGTAAAAAAAAAAATAACCTTACTGTATAGTTACACCTCCTCAGCACCAAGAGCAGCTGAATCCCGCTGGCTGCTGGGGCACAAGGAGGGGTGGGAGCAGCACCCCAGCAGCACCCCATGGCAAGACCTGGGGGCGGTCAGGAAGGCAACTTGCACTGGAGAGGCCCCCCAAACACATCCTGCCCCCTAACAGGGGGAAGGGGCAAAGCCCACCCAGACGCCCCCCGTCAGGCACAAACCTGCCTGGCCACAGCTCCCCCTTCCCTACAGCAGCTCTGGGGCATGGCCATACCTCACCCCACAGACAGAGGTCACTTGAGGAAGTTTTAATGCCTCTCAGGTGAGGAGCGTGTTAAAATCAGTAGCAGGTGGGGAAGGAAACACTCATTGAGAGATTTAGCAGATAAACCTTTTTTCTACAGAAAAGGCCAAAGTCTAGCTAGTGGCCTAGAAGTCTTCTACACCACCCCACCCCCCCCACCCCCCCCAAAAAAAGCACCAAAAATTCTAAAGCAGTAAAAAAATATATATCCCTGGTATCATGAAAAAGAAATTATCTAAAGCTACTTTTATAACTTCCTCTTTCAGGGTTTCTTTGGGCTTGCACAAAGAAGATATTGCCAAGCCTTCATTTATATATTTGTGGATCACACAAAGGCAGAAAAGCAGTCAGTGAACAGAATGACAATAACAACCGCTTTTTCTAGTACATTGTAACCATGTGTGGTATGTGTTTAAGGATTTGCTCTGGCATCACTCTGAAAAACACATGTGAGTGTGAACGTTACTGATGCTCTAGTATAGAAAATCCCACACTCGTGCCGGAGCGACTCCGAATCAATAGTCTTTACAAACACAAACGTGTTTAAGATTTGGCCTTCAGCAGCCAGTGTGCTGCACCTGCATCGCCAACAAACAACAGGCAGCAAAACAAGCTGGGGGGAGAGAGCAGCTCCACACAGCCCTGTGCTCGGGGCTGGGAGCATTTGCCACTTCTGAGGAGAAAAGGCTGAACAGGGGGTGAACCCTTTCATACGGCACGTTTCTTGTGAGGGCAGGCTTTCAGTTGGTACCATGTACACGACAGCACGCTTTCTACTTACTTTGTACGATATAGGTAAACCAGATCCCTTCTTAGAATTGAAGAATTTTGGCCAGCCACCACAGAGGGGCTTTAAACAAAGGAAAAACCTAAATCAGTACCGGCTGTTAAAATATTGTCAGAGAAAGGAGCAGCATTGTAATGCATGTCATACAGCACTGGACATCTGAAGAAGTGCTGGTTTTTTTACAGGAATTGTCTTAGCAGTTTCATGTGAAATAGCAAGTTAAACTAATACTGTGTGGTTTTTTTTTCCTCTAAATGGCTGATTTTACAGGAACATGAAACCTCATGGGAACCAGTCAATGCATAAGTTACTGCTTCCCTGTCGAAACTTGCCAGCAATGGAATATATTGTGACACCCTGTCTCAACCAGACAGATACCAAAACTGACATTAAATACGATGCAGGGTCTGACTAGTACTAGGTGAAACCTGGCACAAACATCAAACCATAAGGATTTTCAAAGTTGTGCAGGCAATGCAAAGTTTGCTAGGAATGTTATGTCTTTAGTGTGGATATCTGCAGGCATGTGTTGCACTTGCACCACAGCCAGGTCACTGCAGCCCTGATTTCCTGCTCATTTTCAGCATCTGTAAATCCTAGAGATTAGGAGCTGCTTGGTAAAGCTATGCTCTTACCTCTCAACTGGCTGCTGTGGAAACAGCAATTACAAGTTAAATTTCATCATGCTTAAAAATCCTTTTTTTTCCCTCTGGTCTAAGGTTACCAGTCTTAAAAGAAGGCAGCAGACAATTAGAAATGAAGGAAAGCAGAGCCTCAGGCTGGGACGTACATACAGTCTCTGCTCCTCCTGCTCAGGCGCTGCCCCTTGGCTCCACCAACATCAATAGCAACTTTGTTGGTGGCGGTGGTGGAATCACAGCTGAACTTCAAAAGTTTTCCATAGCTCCCTGTACCTCCATAATGGCCAGAAATTCTCAACATTGTAATGAATTTCTGGACAAATTAATATCCCTAGTCACATTCCTGCTATGGCAGCCAGAAGAGCAGAGCCACTTGAAGAAGCACATGGAAAGCAAGAAGCATGAAGCAGCACTCCAAACCAAAGCAGGCCTCGGACAGTTCTGCATGTCATGCTGAGATATTTTCTGTTGCACCATCTTTGTTTTCAAATGTATCTAAATAAAAAAACCAAACCAGTTCTCTCCCTTCTCCCAGTTACAGGCATCAAAACTGAAAGGCACAAATGAGGACACACTGGTTTGGCCTCTGGTGTTGGTAGACTGAGGAGGCTCATTGTATGGTTTGAGATGTTGCAATTCCATCCTGCTCTTCCAGAGACTCTTCTTTCCTAAAAGACAAAAACAAACTTGTAAATATATGACTTCAGGCAGACAAGGAATATTCTGCATTGATCCCTGAATGGGCATATGAAGGAATTTGAAAACAGGAAGAGTTTCATGTATTTGGAATCAGATCATTGAAGGCAATTCTTGTTAGGAGCTTTTAGATGAAACTGCCCCATTGCTGCTTTATGTTTTCTGTCTGCTTCTTTAAATGAACACTTTTGGAAAAAAACATGCATTACAGTTATACCTTACTAGTGTTTGAGGAACGGAACACAGGCACTCTTCAAGCTGGTCTCAAAGAATAAAAAAAAAAATTAAGAACAAAAAAATCTCTTAAGGAGAAAATCATTCCAGCTCTTGAGAAGTACGAGTGGTGGTAAGACTGGTATCTTATATTTAAAATAACAAATTACAAATCCTGATCTTAACACCCTGGCAACTGAACTAGGGACTAACATCATCAGTGGGAATCTGAGCAGAAAGAATAAGTGCCTAGACCAAGGTAACAAAAGTAGGGTGAGGAATGCAGCCTCGTGACTTTATGTTGTGTGCTAGATTGCAAGCCAGCTATTTAGAGTGGTATTTTCTTCTTCTCTCTCAGCTAAAAACATCTGTGTAAAATGTAGAGTCGTAGCATCCTTAATGGCTGGGCCACTTTGTCTTTTATGGCATGAGAAACCTCTTGCTTCCTTTTTCTTATTCCTAAGGCATGTTGAAATATTATGGGCTCACACATAAACTTCAAAACAAAAATATGAAGTTGTCTCAGTCTTTACAAACAACTTCACTTTTTTACTAGATTCTGGCTTCTACAAATTTGCCCTGTGAAGAAAGGAAATGGCATTAAAAATCATCACCACTCCTTCTGAACTCCACATGGTATAGATTATTTAACAAAGTCTTGCTGCTTTATCAATAAGAACCATTTTGGAGAACAATACGGGGAGAGCATAAAATTCTCTTGCTTTACAGACTGTGTGGTACCACAACGTCCAATTGCTTCTCAGGAGCTACCCATATCGCTTCATCTCCACATCACTCTGAGAAAAAGACGACATAATCCAATGTTTGCTACTTGTGCATCTTGGGTTGTTGACTCTTCTCCAGCTAGACAAAACCGAGGATGAGCACATTTCACATGTGAGCTTCGTGCTCTGCAAGGAATGAAAGGTCAAAGGGTAACAGGCAAAAGCTATTTGCCATTCAGTTCTAATTTCCCTCATAAATTATTAAACAATCCCTTATGCATTTCCATCTTTGATAGTCCTGTGGTATGAAGTGTAAGTCAATGGATAAGCTAATTGCAATAAGCAGAAGTGGTATTTAATGCACTGGACACTTTCAATAGCAAAGTAGTTCTAATTAGTGTTTCTAACTGATGTGACAGCAGTTTACAGAGTGCCAAAATAGTTCCTCATTTGTCAAGTGGGTCTGAAGCTTATGGCAGCTTTCTGATCATCTCCCTTGCCGCAGGACCTGAAAGCACCTTCAAAAAGCTTTCTCTCATTGATCTTTAGTCAGATGCTGACTGAAAGGCACACAGCTTTGCCAGAAAGAAGATAGATAGATGCTGCACCAGCATGAAAATGTCACTTGCTTAATGAAAAAGGGTATCTGTTCATAACCCCTCTGTATTCATGTATATGCACACACATGCACATACACAAGCCCAAACCCAGAAAGGCTGCAAATAGAGGCACTTCTATTAAGCATTTGAATGTGTGTGTAAAGTACTGTCTGCATAAACTTATCATAGCAGATCATATATGACATATCCTTATATATACACATATATATGCACACATATGACATCCCACAATCTATGACTGAAATGCAGAGATTTTAAAAGGTGCATTAAGCTCTTCCCTCTAGACTTTTCATTGAGTGTTAGGCATGCAGTGCATCGGATGAACTACACCATTAGTTTCAAAATGTCAGAATTTACTTTCCTTGTCTATGATTTTTCTTCTAATATATTGATAGTTCAGCTATCCTGCTGTTCTCTGAGGGCTGAGGGAGTAAATGATGGTGTGTCAGATAAAGAGCAAGTATTTGCTGAATACAGTGTCAAGAAAGTTCAGAACAGTTTTCCCTTTGTTACACTTGTTTTATAGCCATCATTAAATAATTAAATATTGTGGTTAGTTATGGGATAAGCTATGACATTTTCCTATGTAGCTCAGACAACATTTGAAAGGGCCCTAAAAGCATTTGTGAGAGGGAAGGAAGGGGGACTTCTGAAAATGGTTTGTAAATCCACTGCCAAGTGGGTCTATCAAAAGCCACTCTTTATTGAAATATGTGCACTAGATACCAGGAGCTGTGCTGATGTGGTACAACCAGAATTTTTTTTGATAGCACCGTGAGTGAACCATAACCTTACTTGGGTGCTGGAGATCCATGACTCCTTGCAATGCACGTTCCAGAAATCTCCCAAATCCTGAAAACGAGAAGGGGATGTGCAAAGAATTGTAACAAAACAGCTGGGTGGCACAGGCACTGCCAGGCTGCCCATCTCCCCAGTGCCCACACTGGATGGCTTCTAGCCAGGTACCTTGGCTCCTGGGGTTGTTCTGGCAGCCAAATACCTGGTACAAAGCAGCATCCTCGCCTGGCTGTCTTTCACCAGCAGTCTTTCCATGCTGGGTTTCTTGGGAACAGTGCTCAAAAGCCAGCAGATACTTCAGAAGTGCTGAGTGGAGCCTCCACCAGTCCATTAAGGGAGGTTTAGGACTACTTTTGGCTCCCTGCCTTAGCTTAAGTCAGACTCGAGGGATACCCTGTCCCGCTGTCCAGCCTATGTGCTTCCTTAAAACAAAAGCTGAATTTAAAATGCATTATTTGTACCATGTAAGGGTCAAAGCAGTAAGAAAGAAGTTAAATAATGCAGAAAGAATAACCACAAAATCTTTTCTTGAGAAAGAAGAGAGCTTCTGCACTACGTTTTATATCCAGACTGAATCCTGAAAGGGCAACTGCTCTTTCCACAGGCAGAAGACTCAACATCTAGAAATGGAGACCAAAAGAATAACAAACAAAACTATTTTCTTTCAGCACACCAACAAGCTTTACCTCAGTGATTTTTCAGACTCCAAAGGTCTGGTGCAGTCAGAAACTACTTGACTGATGTCAACTTTCCTTTCCCTCCTAAGGCTTACACCCAGCCTTCAAAAAAAAACCCCACAGGGTAAAGATGACTTCTAAGTTTTCTTGATTTCTAGGTATGGCCTTATTTTAATAACTACTAGAGGCTTGATGTTTCATTGCTACTCTGGCACTATGAACAGCTTTGAAGGGAGCATGATGGAAAAGGACGCCCAGCTGAGGATAATGCCCGCTGTCCACAGAGGTGACCACTGCCTCCCTCTGAAGTCTATCTCTGTAAATATTCCATAGTTTGTAAATATGCAGTTTGACCAGCTGAAGTAACAATCTTTTCAGATCAGTCATGGAGGCTGATACAGATAATTCTCTCCTCTTGCAGGAGACACCAGCTCATAAAAGTGCATGGAAGGCGATGTCACTTAGTGCAGCACAGGCAATTAGGAGTATGGAAGGGACTGGGTCAGAACACAAGTCAGAAATAATAGAGAGTATGCACTAATTGGAGAAGCTTTTTATTTTATTAGTGCTTCCATGTCAAATTAGTCAAATGGGTTAGGCACTTACAGAGTGGCAGTGAAGTATGCATGCTGCGTGCCCGCCCAGCACAGAGCCGCATGTGGCTTCACATCTCTCTACCTTTGCTTTCTTCTCCCTGTGCTTTCTGGACTCAGGACCCTGGCTCTCATGCAGTTACTGTCAGTGTCAGCCCGGTCACCTTTCAGAGCAGGTGATTAAGTTTACCTAGTTAATAAATGAGAAAGTTATTTGACTAAGGCACCATCTGGAACTCATTATTGAGCCAAATCATAATGACTGAACCCCGTTAGCTTTGCAGTCTGGCTTCACTGCAGTGCAAGGGAGGCAATGCATCCTTAAGCCCATAGTGCTGCAAAATCTGCCTGTCCCACCCCCAGGCTCTGCACACTCCATAAGAAGAGGTGAAATCAGTAGCATTTTAAGGAACAACCTCCCAACAGCCAAATTACAAGGCACAAACCTGGTCTGAGCCAAGTGAGCATGGAAAGATATTGTCACCTCCATCACAGCACAGGCCCTTCAGAGGCAGAAGAGCTAGTGGGGCAATCTGTGGTTACCAAGCAAGGACTTGCATTTGCCCTGGTTTGCTCTAATTTAAGGCATTTGCATGCTAGCTTTCAGGCTAGGCAGAGCACGACCAGTAATCCTTCCTCCCTTTGAAATCCTCATACCGGTTTTCTAAAAGTGATCCAGAATGCTATCCATCTTTGTTTAGATTTAAAAACATTGCCAGAAAACTTGCTTTTGTAATGGAAGTGTGCTCTTTGCTTCTTCTGATGTTTATGGCTTTGAAAAGCAGATAGACTGTGGGTGATAGAGCAGGGAAGCCTGTTTCAGGCTCCCCTGTTCTTGCTTGTCATTTCCCAGAGAGCTTTGTATCACACAGGACAGAAGCAGCCAAAGCACCATTGTTTTACTATAGTTTAGGATACTGTTTTGGAGAGAGCCATGTCACAGGGGCCAGTCATGGAAGCCCTGCTATATAACTTGCATTTTCCATACTTCAAAAAGTGTTATTCTCCTGTTTAGGTCTCAGACCTCCATAACAGTTGTCATCTTCCCAGCCCCTATCTTAATTATTGCTCCTGTATTTTAGAATTTGTCCTTTTCTCATTTGATGCACTTACCAACTTATTTTCCTGATCCCATTTTGTGTTGTCCCAGCGAGCCTCCCTATGCTTTTATCAACTAATGCCCTATACTTTCACACTAATTTCTCACTAAACAATAGCTCTTCAGTTTCTTTTGTAGCTCTAGATCTGTTATGAATATTAATAACATCTTGCAAGCTCTATTATTTGTGGGAGAGTGCTGGCGTTTGATCTGTGGCTTTTTCTTGAATATGCTAGTATCTCTAAAATTGGGGTTTGGGTCCCTTTTATGTTTTCCTACCAGATTCCTTTCTTCATTTCCATCTTTCCCTTTTATTGCAGAGTTGGAAGCTGTGGAGGACCTTTAAGCATTTTTCTTTATTAAGCAAACCTTCTCATACTGGCACAGTCTATGGTGATTTCTGCCCTCATTGTGGACTATTTCTGTACATCCCCTAAAGGCATCAAGCCATTCAGGTGGTAGCGTGTAATTTGTTTTGTACTGTGGAATTCCTGCCATGCCTATATGTATTTAGACCACAGGCAAACCAATAAAGTTGTCATAGAAACAAAGTATTTCATGAATAAATCAATTCATAACAAACTTGTAAACTTCGAAGAACCCACTGTGCTGTAACAACACATCTATTATATATACACACTAATCATGTTTGTAATGAACAATGTACATATGCTACACATGTCCATTTGTTTTGTCCTGTTGGGCACCTTATAAATATTTTTTAACGCTTTCCTGCATGTTGTGCATGTCTCCACAGTATGGAAGAACAGAATTGGATGCTTGCATGATAACGTAGTAGCAGCAGGAATTTTTCTGTTTCTCTTTTGATGTGCGAGGTGGAGGTTCAGTAAGCTCTGAATGCCTTTTTTACAAGCCAGTGAGGATTGAAAGTATCAGTGCAGTAATTATTTTTCTAGTCACAGACAACTTAATAGGACTTCATCCACTCTTCATGTAATTAGAAAAAAGCCCAGTCGATGGGAGCCTGATAAAAGAAGCAGATAATATTGCTGAGAGCTGATAATACAAGCGAAAGTTCAGAGGCTGAGAAAATCCTACTTTCTTTTACTTCAGTTTAGTCTCACTGAAATACATGCATCTGAGGTGGAAATACTGCTAGAATTGATCATAATACAGTCTTGATACTTCACCACTTTGCACATCGTGCTTTCACTAGCATTTGTGTGAAATGGGTGCAAAATACTACCCGATCACCACAGCGCTGTTTGCCTGGCTGGGAATGGCCAGGCCAAACAGGATGGAGATTTTTTTTGGAGTGTCTCTGCCTAACAGTCCCCCGATTTCAAACGGATATTCATGCAGTAAGGTCCTATTTGTTGCGAGTTGCACAGTGCATTGGAGCTCTTAGCTCTCAATGCAAAGCCAAAGGAGAGGTTGTCAAGCATGCCTATGAGAAACTTGCCTATGAACAAGATGAAAGGAAAGGAGTACATGTTTCAGGATGCAGGGGGAATAGAAGAAACAACACTCATCGTTAGAGAGGAATGGTTAGCATTCAAATTCAGGCTGGGTATCTTCCCCTTGATAGAGGCACACGATTAAGACACAGTCCCATACAAGGACAGCCTTATGGGGCCTGTCAATATGGGGGCTGAGAGGCCACAGCAGGTCTCTCCCCAGCACCATACCTCCTCTTCAGTCTCTGCAAAGGGCAAGCCGAGGTGTCTGTTACAGGGAAACGCCTGCCTTCTCCATACAGCAGCACCAGTGGGAACAGATAGGAATAACGGGTTAGCCTTAAGCATCTATCCCAGAAAATGCATGCCTGAATGACAAATTCTTAACAAATTGGTAGTGATACATCAGAGCATATGAATATGACAGATGCAAGGTAGATTCTCATTCTACTGATCTCAGTAATTAAGCAGTCGGTTATAGTTCAATATCCCTCTGTAACCCATTAATGTTATGTAAACTTGGTTACAAGTACCATTAACTATATATACATCTCACTTCAAGGAGTTATTCTGAAACGGCAAGGAAAACCCAAACAAATCGGAGCAATATGCTTTATAACTACAAGTTCAAAAATGTCTCTCCTTTGCAAGCCATTTAAGTGCTTTTTCTAGTGCCTCTAGGATATTCATTAATTGCCTGGTAGTTAAGAAAGTTACAAGAATGTAGTTATATTCTGGGATATGTACAGGGAGACAAACGAAGCAAGAATTTTAAAAAGAAAACTCTGCAACACATTTAGGTGGCCTGTTTCTCTGCAGAATTCTCCTCTATTCACAACAGGAAGGCTACAATAAAGAACTTAGCTCAGACATATGCTGCAGGTTGGGTGATTTTTTTAGTGTTGTCTGTGCACAAGACAAAAGCTCCCAGTCAGTTAGTGCTGTCCAGGAATATGCTACAGGGAGCACAACTGAAAAGCAAAAATCGTCTGCTTTTGAATTCACAGTGCCTTCTTTTATCTACATATTTTACAGATATGTTATTTCCATAGAACAATACATTACCCAGTAATTAGGTTCATTTATGGAATCAAATCAAGGCTGTCTACATTTCTGCTGGGTAATGTTCTTCACAAACAATCCTCTCTCCTGGCTCCTCTGATTATTTTATGATTCCTCTTGCTTCTTGTCAGTACAGATTAAAGGTAACACATACTGCTGGGAACAAACATAATTTTCCAGCAGTAGCATTTTGTTTTCCTTAATAATTAACAAGTGCTGCTGACTAACCTTCCAGTATAAAATGTGCACCTTTTCAAAAGGGAGTGGACACAGGTTAGAACAGCTCACTTGGGATATCAAAATAAGAAGTGTGATTAAAGCATTAAAGATTTAGAGGTTGACATTAAGGGATGAAAGGTGGAATTACTGTAAATATAAAACTGTTCAGCATTAAATGGAATGTGTTGCACTTGAAACAGTCTTTCAAAGTGCTAACATTTCAGCATTAATTATTAATAGAAACTGACAGCTCATTTTTAATTTGAGCCTAATGACAAGGTTCCTTAAGAGATAAATACAACACACTGGCTCAGAGGGTTTGTGGATCTTTTGAAAGGCTCTCTAGGTCTTAATCTGCAGATTTCTTATAAAATAATGCACTGTCCTCAGAGGCAAACACAGCCCCGATGAGCACCAGCCTGGCCGCTGGCTGGGGACACCAGCAGCACCTCTGCAGGGTGCCACTGGCAGCACTCCTCCTCTCTGCGGCTGGCCCCGATAGACCTGGAGAGGGTCCCAAAGGCACACCGCCAGCCTCTCCTCGCCCCCTTCCCTGCCAGACAAGGGCTTTGGGAAACACGGATCTAGCCTTCCGAGCGCTCTTCTTATCAGACCACAAATAGAGCGTTCAGCCACCACTAATCACCTTTGGGTCTTTAGGGCAACTGCTCATCTCCATTTCCCATTTGTCATCGTTGAGTTGTGTCACCAAAACAATGAGTTTTAGGACTCGGTTCTGATCCCACCTCAGTTGCCATCACTCGGGGTAAAGTCACTGCCATCAGGGACACCATGAAGAAGACATATGCCAAAGAGAAAGGATAGGGCCCCAGGGTCAGGCTGGGTAGAAGCACTTTTGCCAAAAACTGCTGTTGCTGCATTTCCTCCATTGGTCAGAATAAACTTTTGAAGTGTGAACTATCAATAAAAATACCATTCTTTTATTTCTGCTATTGAAACTTATTACTATATTCAATGCAAAAAATGCAATTTAGATATGAAATAGAACAATATGTTCAATCTATATTACAGAAAAGCATATTAAATAGATTTTTTTTGTTAATAGAAATATTTGTAGTAACACCTCAGATGCCCCTTTGGGACATTAGAAATCTGCTAGGAGTGTGAAGTTCTAAATAACCAGCCAGAATGAGGGTCAAACTTAGCTCATTAGCTTTGGCAGGTGTAAAGGCTCATGAGTGACAGTGTACTTTCCTTCCAGTCATGCAAACAAATTGCAGCAAGGGGACTAAGTGAAGATACATGGCCATTGCATTCCTATAGGGGAGGTGAGAAATGGGGAAGATGGAAAGAAATTGGATGGGGCAAGGAGTGGGGAAAATAAAATGAAAGAGAATACCCTATGTTTTAGGATATGGTTGAGAAAAATGTTCAAAAGTAAGAAAACAGAGGGAACATGCTGATGGTTTTATCTGCTCTTACTGACACATTCAGAATTCCTCAGGGGATGGAAAGAAATGAGGCAGTTTGCAAGCTGGGCTTTCACTATGCTCAACCCTGTCGCACAATGCGACAGGAATTAACTTGTGTCTATGAAAAAGCAATATTTGGCAAAGAAGGGCACTGAGGCCATGAGGCTGTCAAATTAAAGGACGTTCAGAGAAGAAAAGCACTTGTATACTGGTTTAATTCAACCATCAGGGTAAATGAAGAGTAAATAAGGGTAATAAGAGAAGGAAGTAAGAGAAATCATTGCTTGAAAATACATTATGATTTCACTGGAAAGCCTGCTGATGTGAATCTTTTTGGGCTTGGCTTTTCTGTTTACTTAGTGCTTTTGTTCTGCATCAAAGGAATCTGTGCTAGAAGTAGCATGTAAGGAATATCAAAGTCACAAGATGACTTTTAGGAAAAACGTTTAGCTAAAATACCCAGAAGTTCACTTCTGGTGCTATCCTGGAGTTAGTGTTCACTCAGTTACTTTTTGGCACATGCAGCTCCTTCAATAGCTTATAGGAAACGTGATGAAATCAGATGCTTTCCCCATTAGTGCCAAACAATCTAATTCTACCTGCTCATGGTAGTGTCTAGGTACAGTGTCTCTGGAGTAATTAAAGATACAATTTGGGAAGCAAGTTTTTTTGGTTTTGTTAAAGTGTCTTACAGAGAATGTTCCTATGCATGATCTCACCCAACAACTAAACACCTGTATTCTGGCAAGTCGAAAAGCTGAGGCAAGAAAAGCTTTTTGGTTTATATACAAAATAAAATTGCTAAATTCACCTAAATGAACCATTTAAAGCAATTTGCTTTCCCAGATATTACTTAGGACTATTTGCCATTTAGGAGTTGTTAGAGAAGTATGAAATATGCCTAATGAAATACACAGCTATACAAAAGTCAAAGCTTTTTTATATGTCATTCTTTAATGAAAGATGAGGCATTTTCTTGTAAAAGTGTTGCCAGTGTGTATATTTCTAAAGCATATTAAGAAATGTACAATCAGAAGCAGCATGCTGTTCTATCTTCTGCTCATTTCCTTGAAAAAGTTACTGTCACAAATAGAAATGGCATCTGAAAAGACTCAGTGAGTGCATCTTTTCTAGGAAAAAGAAAAGATTTCCTCTTCATTGGAAGATTTGATTCCAGGGATGACAAGGCAGTTTGCCATTTCAGCATGTCTCCTGACTTTTATAAAAGACAGGAACAACAGCTTCAAAGGCCCAGCTCCCAAGTATGAAACCCTTTAGTAAATTTGCCTCTTAACTCCTAAACGTCTGCTTTAATAAGCTAGTTTCTATACATACATGTTGTTGCAACATGAGGATCCACACACAGGCTGGATAGTTGTTCTGACAGCCTCATCCCACCTCAGCTTTCTGAGCGCCTTCTGGGTTTCCCCATCATGTTTTACACATACATCAATCACAAACCTAAACTGCAGGTTTCCTGCACCCCCACACAAAGGCACCTCCCCTACATAATGGGAACACATGTGCTATGCCATGTTTGGAGGCTACTCATACTACAGCATGTGTCAGTATATTCACTTGCTACAAGACAGGCTTTAATCTGTATTTTGGCCACATAAGATGCATACCAGGAAAAGGGCCATTATATACTACCTACACATACTTCTTGGAGGCTACACAGCCTGCTCCTGCAGAAAGCGTAGACGTCCCATCTTCATGACATTTTAAATAAGGGCAGCAAGTGTTGATTTTGCACAAATCTTACTACATCAGAGCCCTGCAACATCCTCTTGAGGGCTTTTAAACTAGCAACACATACTGTAAGTGATCTGCTTTGCATGCAGACTACAAAATATGCCACATTTCTCACCTCTCCTTCCCTCTTCCTAACCTCACAACCACCTCAACTGAACTTCTGTAGAAGACAATAATGTGACTTTGAACAGACAAAAGAAATGGCAAACTTTACTGTCTCAAGAACTGCAACAAACCTTAGCTGGCAGAAACTTGAGGTCCTTCCTGACTTTTCCACTACACAGGACAGACTACCACCAGCAAATCTCATGTGTACTTACAGGGTCAGGCCTCATGCTAGGATTGAGAAGACAGCAGCAGCTCTAAGCTCTTGGGCAACAATTTTATTTTTCTAACAATATATTCATCAATAAAACAAATATGAAGGGTAGTTCTGAAAACACAAAGCACTGTGCCCAGACTTCTCATTTCTTTTCAGTGAGATCCTCTCTTGTGTTTCTTCTATATCTGCAGTGGGTTTCCATGAGAGGTAAGATGGCCTCATTAGCTATCTCCTTGCTTACATTACACAGTCCCCACTCAAGACCAGACCTTCAGCCAGCACAGACCCAAGCTACATCCCTTGATGTTACTGGAGCTTTTCTGATGTGCTGCAGATGGGGATTTGGCTCCTGCAGCTCTGGTGTACGTGATAGCCCTTTTCAGTACACGATGCTTTATAGAAGCAGCATTAATGCAGACACGACTCCCTGCTCTTTGAAAGGCAGACACATCTCCTACAATGTGACTCCAACAATTTATACACCTGAAGGGACCCAACTGAAATGGCAACAGGGACCTTTTTTATTATTATTTCATCTTGTCAAGATTAGAAGATTAGAAGGTGTGCATTTTTGAAGTGGCACGCAAAGGCTATAGTAGTGGGAGTTTAAGAGGCTCTGCCAAGGAAGGAGAATGCAAACTGCATGTTTGAGGCACTTGGCAATAGGCTATGCAAGTCTCCAGGAAGCAGCAAGACATGGGGAGGGAGAAGGAGATGAAACCAAGACATTGCAAGACGAGTCTGAGCCCTGAAGACAGGCAGGGAGAGGCACAGGGCATTAGCCTGGCAGGAAAGGCAAGACGCTGAGCCCCAGCCTGTGGCATTGGAGGGCAAGGGGACACCAGTGTGGAGATGTCTGGAGACAGCTGAAGCTGAAGACCTTAAGATTTGGGGTGGAGTAAAGAATAAATTGATTGAGTTTGGAGCTGTCAAATAGGGGCAGCAGGTTAAATCACATAAGAGGAGCTGGTAGGGAAAGAAATGGTCCTGTAAACCACAAGAATCAATAAAATAGAGTTTAAAAGGGAAGATCCTGCTTATAGCAATGCTGACTAATACAAATTGAATGGGACAATGAAAACCAAGACAGAGCAAAGCAAATATGAATCACTGCATAAATAGGAAGATCTAGTACGTATCTTCTTGGAGACCAAAGGCAGGCCAACACTCAGCTAGTGTAAACTGGCACAGCTCCACTGAAAGCCAAGGATACCCTTCCCATCTCTGAGTCGCCCCAGTGATGCCTTCAGACTTCTCTAGGCTTCTTGTGCCCTGTCCCCCAGTGCTATATCATATCACATGTGCAGGCATACAAGGCTAGCGCAGTGGTCTTCCCCCCAACCTTAAGAAGTGTCCATAAATTGTATTTGAGGTAGGTGGTAGAAGGGGGAGGAAAATATTCATATTGACTTTTATCCATTACTGAGAGATGCTCCCATAAAGAAAAAACTAAGGAGGCTTATTGTGTAATTGTTCAGCACAATGATTTACTGCGCAATACAGCAAAGCTTACCATGTAACTTCATTGTGAAACTCCCTGATTTACTGTGAACACAGCAGAGCTTATCATGATGTAACTGTTCTGTGGGAAAGACTTGGCACCAGCTTGGGATAGGGTTTCACAGACCATTAATGATGACTGACAGGTTCATTTCAAATGAGTTATAAAAGAGTTCACTGTACCAAATCATCACGCTGTCTCTGTGATATTCAGATATTTTAACTTCAGTGCTGTATAAACACTCCTTACCACAAGAAATTACCAAAGAAGCACATATATTATGAGACTGGATTGGTTTACATTTCTCTTGTGTTTTATATATTATCGTTAGAGTCAGCCTTCACATTTTCACGGTCTATACATGAAAAATTGAAATATTTCACTTTTCCTTCAGATTGGACTGGGTGAGATATGTACAACCCTCCAACCCAATTATGAAATGTTAAATGCTCTCAGCTTAGGTAAAATATTTTCAAAATCATAAATCTGCATTTTTGAAGGCTGTAAAATGTAAAGTGAGTGTCTGACAAGTCAGATAAAGCCCAGCATAAAAATAATGTAAACACCATTTAGTTAACTGTTCACCTGTTTTCCTTTTGCTTGGCTGGGCTTAGCAGTGTTGCACATTAAAACTTGGACAAATATGATAAACCCCTGATCTTTGTGGAACTCCTATGCTTGAGGGGGTCCTGCCAATAAGATTGGAGTCAGGTACCAACTGCTGCAGGTAAGAGGGGAGATACCATCAGATTTGGGTGGCTCTCAGTCAGTGCCATGCTAGAACTACACAGAAATAACAAGCCTTTTAATAAAAAGTACTGAAAAAGAATGGGTGAAAATACCACTTGAATTACATGAACAGTATGTTGAATGTTAAATGCAAAACTGAAGAGGTCATCCAGCAGTTACCACCAGTTCAAGCCCATTCACGGTCAAGTCTTGCATACAACACAAGGAGAGAGGACTGAATGCTTGCTGAAGCAGTCTGCAGGGGCCAGCAGCTATTTCAAATACACATTTCCCCCCGCCCCACTTTGTAAACAGTAACTTGGGCTTTACGTAAGATCAGTTCTTCATCTCACTTAGCTACACTATGAACTGTGCATTATTCTACAGTGGAAGAGCTCATGCGTTAATCTTGCTAGCATGAGTACCGGGAAGATCAGAAAATGCCTAATGCCCAGTTTACTTCCCACAGCCCAGTCCATGTCATTGTATAGCACAGCCATTGGATCTTCTCTTCTGTTGTTCAAACAGGTGGATGCTAAGATTTTCTTTCCTTATTCTAGACAAAAGCCAAACCTGTTGTAGGCCATCAGATGCTCTCAGTGCACACTGCACTGCTAAGGCTGCCCACCTCTGAGACCCCATGTATCAGGGCAGGCTGCCTTTCCCACTGCTGAGGAGCCCAGAGCAGCCTTACAGGGAGCAAGATACAACCCAGAGAACAAATCAGACACCCCCACAAGATAGGCCCCAGCAAAACCCCCACTCCTGAAGACTGCTCAGTGCCGACATGAAAAAACCACAAGCACAGCCCTGGGTTTTATACCTGGTCTTTTTCATGCTGCTGTAGCTGTGACCATCCATATTCAGTCAGGTCTGAACTTGGTAAGTGGATATGGGCTGTAAAAGCTGCAGCTGAAAATGGAAACCTGTGTGCATCTCCAACAACTCCATGCTTTTGTAGAAGAGTTCAACTTAAGGTGGCCCCGTAAATACCCCACAGCTGATTAGTGTGATGAGAGGCACAGCAAAAGCATGCTACTGGCATGGAGACTCACACAACCCCAAGACCTTGGCGAAGAGTAGGTTTGCTTTAGAAACAAGCTAAATTCACCACTAAGGTGTTTTCAGATCACTCTATGCTAGCCACACCCACAAGAAGAATCTTAAAGCAATTTGTTTCTAAAAAACCCCAGTTCTCATTGTTCCTGTTGTGAAAAAGCATTAAAACAAACCTTGCACTGTTACAAGCAAAGGGCAGTGAGCCAGCAGAGCCACAGAACTGCCCAGGCTTTCTTTTTTCAAGGAATCAGCAATTTACTTTTCTTATTTACACTGGAAAACAGCAGGATCGCTAACTCCTGTAATTATCTTTCAATACTGTAAAAGGCTGAGCACCTGATTCCACTGACTACAAAGGGGACCAAAGCACATGCTTCAGTTTAAGCACATGACAAACCGTTCCAAGAAATCAGGGCCAAGGAAGCGCGCAGCAACGTCTGCTGCAGGTGCTTCCATAGCACCACTCGCCCTCCAGCCTCCTCATCTGCTAACATGATTCACTGCTGTTTTGCCACTGGACTGGCTGACCTATTAAAAATGTATCCGGACATACAGCTGTACCCTGCGATGTACAGTTAACTCTGCTCCGTCAGATTGATTTAGGGAACAGGAATATGCTTATCGGGAAAGGTAAAAATCACAAGGCAGGAAAGGAACAGCTGGCAAGTCTTAAAGACAAAGGGGAGGCTCTCTTCAGACACTTTTCTTGTATAATTTATGCTGTAGACATTTTACTCTGTCTAATTGCCCCATTTCAATCTAATGTCAGTTAATCAATGACTTCTGCAAGCATGGAGGTGAACTCTGGATGCAGAACAAATGCATAAATTTGGTCTGCCTTTTTGCAGGCTCTACTTACAGAGCTTCATCTTTTGCATTTGCTTTCTGGAGTTGAAATTTCTTCTCTTTTGACTCATCCCCAGCAAACACCCACGCTCTCCCTCTTTTGAGTCACAGTGTTTTTGTATTTTTAAATCATGATTACACTTCTGTAAAATGTAGATTTTTGAAGTACCTCACCACTGCTTTTTACTATTATTGTTTTATTATCCTGCTATTTTTATTTGGAAGGTCTGCTTCTCAAGCCTACCCAGGTGGTAAGATCCCAGATGTATCATGAAATGAACATTGTGACTTTTTGCCTTGCTTCCAAAGTCTTGTTTTCATGCCTTTCTTTCCCTTACTCAATATATTCAACAGTACTTTTAAAATCAGAATATATTAGCCCAAGTGCTTGGAGAAACCCACAGGTCTTTTTTAATCTGCTAGGCTAATCTATGTAGAGCAGTTGGAAACAAAAAACATTTAGAGATTATGTCAATTAACCCCACGTGTAAAGGACCTGATTTGGCAGGTGCTCAGGCTACAACTTTGTGGGATGAAGCCCATATTCTTCTATTACCTTCACACTAACACTACATTTAAACAGACACATCCAAATTCACTTGCAGATACCCTGAAGGAGGACACTGCACCTATCCCAGATGGGCAGACACTTGCCTCTCCCTCACAGTCACCCTATCAGAATCTAGCAAAAATTAGATTTTTTTTTCCCACAGTTCCTGAGAAATCAAAACTTTTTGGAGGAAATTTGGAAAATCTGCCAGAGCAATAGTTTAACTGTCTGAGTGTGATCCTTGAAACCAATAGGCAGTTTTCCTCTGTCTTCCTCCAGAGGCTAGATCAAGCCCGTATGGAGTTGGACAAAAGGAGATACTTTAGAGTATGGGTGAAACAGATGACACTGTTGTCCATATTTTTATTCCAAATAGTGGGGAAACTCAACATAAGGTGTTTTTTTTCTTCCATTTCTTTAAATGGTCTACACATTTGAGTTGTTCTGCTTAATGTCTGAAATAATGCCACAGGTTTCTTAAGAGCTGGATATTTATTGAGGAGAGGTATTTAGGCAAATTTTAATCTGATCCGTTCTGCTACACATCACTGTAGTTCTTCTCTTGAAACACTCCATGGGATTTGGATCCACTCATTGCCTAACACGCTGTCCTGAAGAGAGCAAACAGACCAAGCATCCAGCTTCTTTTCAGCTCTCAACCGCCACCTCACCACCACCACACCATCTCTTTTACCATGACCTGCCCAGGAGGGATGGAAGCCAGGAAGCTCACGTTTTGATTTATGAAATTCCTGAACAATACCTTGGGTTTGCACACAGCGTAGGCAGACAGAAGGTCAAGCAGGTGAGCAAGCAGGTCAGCACTTATGACCACAGAAACCCCTTGGCCACACAGGAGGCCAATGGAGAGCACGAGCTCAGCCGCGGCTCTGCACCAGCTCAAGCTTCAGCCAGCTGCTTCCCTGGAGGAACTGCAGCTCCTGTCCCCATGTTTCTGCGGCTCAAAGAGTCTTGAAAACTAGATATGAAAACTAGCTCATGTTCACAGGAACTAACGTGGACACAGCAATTGCCCTGGGATATTAAATCTAGCTGCTTTTTTATTCTCCTAAGAAAGTTCAGCCTTCTAATATAAAATAGGGGATAGAGACAGGCTAAGTAAACTCTATTAACAGTTTTATTTACCTTGACTAATCCATGTCTTGTCCCAGCAGGACAGGGAGGCAGGAGCTGAGGGCAGTATCAGGGCCAGTCCCACAGGAGCTGACAAGGAGAGCAGGGCAGCTTCAACCACAAGCCCCCAGCATCAGGCAAGTTCACAGTGATGACACAGGTCTGGGGCCAAGCTTGGTGGTCAATCCACAGGCCAGGGTCAGACACATTCCAGAGATTGCCAGACAGGTCCATAGTGACAGGACAGGTCCGCCACCAAGCCAGGAGGTCCATACGCAGGCCAGAGTCCACATCAGCAGGGTGCATGGACAGGGGGCTGGAGACCAGCACTCCTACAGCATTGCTCAAAAAGAGATTGGTGGCCCAGGGCTGGGCTTAAAGAGTGCTCCTGGGCCAGGGGTGGGGTGGGAGGCCCTGGTGAGGCTGATCAGGGCCATTAACACCTATTAGTGCCTCAGGGCACCTGACACCTGATTTATTGTTTCATTTCATTTCTGTGCACGTTTACAGCAAGGTGGGGGCTTAGACTGCATAACACAACATGCCTAAAAAGAAAAAAACACCAAAACAAACCCCAGCTACCCTAGTGAAATTATTGAGCGAGGCCTCTATTAAAAATACCAGCTGTGATATGGAGCCTCAGATGGGATTTGAAGTTTTATTCAATATTTCCTAGTCGAACTCAGCATTCTGCTCAGGGAGCTACAATAGTGCACGATCAAAACCTCCTCTTATTTACCACAACAGACTATTGTACTGCGTCACATTGTTGCTGGTACAGAAAGTATTTAATATCAGTTTTGTAGCTGTAAATTACAGCTCCGAAATTTTCCATATGCTTTATCCAATGCATATCGAACTGTTATGTTCATTGTTCCAAATAGGTGGAATTTGCCATAAAAGGTCTGATCAAGATCCCACTAACTTAAAGCTCCTTTTTTCTTCTGCATGAACAGAATAGGACTACCTGGGGATATTTTTTCCATTGCCAAAAGAGAGAACCAGACCAATGATAGTTTGGCTCATCAGGAAGATGTATAATGTATTTTATCTTCAGTTTTTGAGAAAACCCTGTGTCAGAAACGTGTGTTGTAGGTGGAATAAATTCACTGCTGTATAAAATTAGAAATCATTCTGAGATCACATGTAAAACAAACATGGTCAACAATAAGGTTGTTTTAAAAGCTATTGGATTTGTGGTAATATTCCTTAAAAGCTATTGGATTTGTGGTAATATTCCTCTTTGAATACACTATCATTAGTATTTTATTGATCTAAAAGTTCTTGGTATTTCAAAGGCTCTGATTACAATTTTCTCAAAATATAAGAAAAAAATCTATTGTACCAATTATATGAGCAATCTGAAGTCTGTAGTGTGCGTCGCCTTTGCAGGACAAAACAGTAGCAAAAGGAAATAAAAGCCAGTGTCAATCTTCGATGAAATTAACACAGTTTAAAGCTGCTCCAGGCGAAACAATGAAATCTGTAATTTATCAGCAGTGGATAACATCACCAGGGGAATTATTTAATGATTAACTACAGTGGGCTGGAGCCTGGGGTGAGGCGTGGTGTCTTACGGCTGCACTTGGAGTGTGTTCTGCCTCAGAGCCGAAACGGCCGTCCATTTCCACGGGAGAACAAACCCCAGCAAGGGCTGTCATTACACCCTAGCTGTCCCTCTGCACGGGACAGGTCTGGGGAGAGGGAAGTATGGGGATGAGCTCTCCACCAGCTTTGCAAGTGTACAAGTGCTCTGGACTGGCAACAAAAGCACTGATGTATTGGAACAGCTTTAAATGCAAAACCAATAAAGCTACTCACCATAGGAAGGGCAGAAGCTGCTCTGTCGCTGATGCAGATTTTGTCACCGACCCTTGTAGAAGCAGGATTTCACACCAAGTACTTTTTGCTATAAAGAACTGAAAAGGTGAAAGAGCTACATGCTAGTATTTAATATTGTAGTGTAAGTACTGGCAAATTACATTTCTGCGCTTCATGGAAGCAATCTGCTTCTGTGACTAAACAGATTTCTGTGGCAGAGCTTAATGACGGGGCTCAGAGTGACCGGGGGAAGCCATGGGGAGAGGTGCCACGTTTGTCAGCCTCCCACGGGGCACAGAAACACAGACGGTGTTCCAGAGCTGGAGACCAACAACCTGTCTGTACCCTCAGAAACAAGGAAAACGGGACTAACTATTAAGCTACTGAAATCACAGACAGGCAAAACTGATGTAACCAAGAGCAGGCAGCCTCGGGAATGATCTAACGTCTTTTGCACACGCACGCTGCCCTCTTCTCAACGTTGCAAGCGGCTGGGTAGCTCAGCCCTGGTGGCCGCTGCCGAGCGCTCCCCTTACCGCTTCTCACTGCGTGTTTCCCTGCACGGGTGTGGGGAGGCTGAGTTGGCCCAGCAGCGTGGGAGACCCACAGCCAGCACCCTGCGGGGCCGCCCGTGCCCCGGCCGACGCCAGCACCGGCGTGCTGCTGCCGTGGAGCACAGCGTCCCAGGGGCTCGCGTGGACGGCTCCCCTCTGCTGGGCAAGGCAGAGAGGTCTGTCCCGAGGCCGCCCGCACAGCAGCTGCTCTTGGGGGCAGCTGGTGTGACATTTTTAGCAGGAGGTTAGATCACCGAAGACCTGAAAGACATTAATTATAAGCAGTATTTGGGAAACTGAAAGAGCCGTTGGCTTTTCCACGTGGCTGAACTGCTCCCAGCTGAAGTCCGAGCTTCAGGCTTGGCCCTGGCACTGTCACTCTAGTTTGGCTGCAGGGCCACGTGCGCTTGCCCAAGGCAGCTGTCTTGGTCCTGGCCCCTTCCTTGTCACACAGCTTTAGGATGGGGATTCTGATTGTAGGTGTGTGGGAGACTCCACCAGGATGGAGCCACAAAGCTTTGGAGCGAGTGCGTTTCCTCTCCTGGGAGCAGCACTCTGTGAAGCTCTGCCTGTGCATGGCTTTCTATAGCAGATGAGCAAGGGAGACACCTAATTCCCTTTATTATGTTTCATAGCCTGAAGACAGTGGAAGTGTTGAGCCAGAAATATCCTAGATCAACTTCTGCATCATGGTAATCAAATAGTGCATGGGTTGTTGATTTAATAATGCATTTTTGCTATAGAGGTACTAAGAGTGTGTATAGTATCTCTGTTTTTAAGTATTATAGTAATTATAATCCATTGGGATGTTAACTGTGTTGCCTTGGTCATTTTGTGTCTGGGTTCTCTTCAAATTTGTCATTTTTATGCATCCCCAGAAATGTTTTCAAATTGGCAGATCCTTTGTCATCGTAACTGCTGTGATGAACACCAACAAAGTTCTTGTTGCTACAATTAACAAAAGTAAGGCTGTGTCCCCAAAGACTATCTACAATAATATCTACAACACAGATTGTACTATTCCCCCTCTAAATCTTGCTGCTGATTAACAGGGTGGGGTTTTTTCCTGAAGAATATGTTGGTTTTCTAGTTTGCTATTAGCCTCCACAAATGACTGTGTGATGCAGTTTTGTGTCTCCAAGCCTACAGTAAATGAGAAACATTTTGTAGAATTTTCTTTTGCTCTTGAATTTTTCAACATGCACATGGGATAAGAATGTAACAAGACTCCAATACAATTTTATAATTGGATCAAAACACAGTTCACCCACATATGAGCTGGATTGGTTGTGATAGATGTCAGGAGAAACTCTAAGGCAATACTAAAGTTCTTTTATTCCATAACTGCCAAATAAAATAGTACTAGAAGCCTGTGAGCAAAAGCCTCCTGGTTTGGCTGGGTTTAAATAGGAAAAGAGCAATCAGATAGTGGATGGGGCATCAGTGAAATCAAATTATGTGAAGCCAAATGATAAGATTGCCGTACCATCCTCCCTGCCTCCATTTCTATTTCAGTTCTGAACACATTAATCATGGCTAGATCATTTGCACCCTGAATCCAAACCAGGTATGTATCCCATCTTTGGAAAGAACCAAAGGCTGAGACCTCTTTCAACTGTGTAATATCTGCATGCGGCTCCTCCAGCTGCCATTAAGACCGTATCAGGTCTGGTCTGCCACCCAGACGCAGGACTGGCCAGAGCATGCATGTCCTTCTGGTTTTTTTACTCTAAAGCTGAAATACTGACTTGCCTGCTTCCAAGGAAGAGGCAGTGACCTTGCCTCGAGGGTCTACAGGAGGTTACCTGGCCCCACCAGCCTGGGCTGAGGGGCCCCGCTGGCCCCACACCGTGGAGCTGGAGTTTCCAGGGTCCCCCTGCACCAGTCCTGCCCCACAACCAGAGCTGCTGCCTACCCCCAGCCCCACTGCCTGTCCAGCAGCCCTCTGGCACCTGAGCTCTTTTCTCTGCACCATGCACCCCCCAACCTTGTGCACTGCCATGTTGTCCCACACAGCCCCATGTGTCCTGAGCCAGGGAGCCAGGGTGGGCAACCTACAGGTAACACCCCTTCCTACACTGGAAAGCCAGCCGCCAGGAACTGTGCACTGAGCTGCCTTCCCGGTCTGTCCAGGACCTGTCACCAGGGCGTTGACCTCAGCTTCAAAAGCATCCGTGGAGTAAGCCAGCAACGACTAAAATGCTCCCATTTCTCCACGAGGCACGAGGAGAAGCTGTGCTGAAGCACCCATGGTCTGCAATAAACCCCCTCTGAGCAGCATCCTTGGAGGAGGCCGACGCAGCGTGGTAACGCGGGAGACGAGGATGAGCTCATGCTGTGCCGCCCGTGGTGTGCAGCAAAAGCCTCGTCTGTTTGTATTAGCCTTTCCTCAGCGGAGATGTCGTCACTCTGACCTGCAGCCCCCGAGGAAAGCAAACAAAAGCAGGGAGGGCAGAGCAATCGTCAGGTCCTGCCGAAGCCCCCATGCAGCTTACCATTAAGCTGTGGTGCCTAGATTTTATGTCAGCGATGCAACATAATTAATTAGATTTAAACTACATGAGAATACATTAGACACAGTGAGACGCTATCTTCCTGCCTGTCCATCCTTGGAAGAGCTGGGCACAGTTTCTTTCCTTATGCATATTCCCTTAATAATATATTTGTCACAAGGATTCTTCCTACACCCATCTGGCATATAGATATTTTTCCAAATTTGTCATTTTTTATGTTCCAAAACCTATTTTACTTCAGATGCTTTCATAATGAAGCAGCAAAAGCCTGCCATAGTTTGATATATGGAGCAGAAATCACATCTGTGCCAGGCTGTTTTCTAATCAGATAAAGCACTGAATACCTGCAGTGCTTTTTCTTCTGGCCTTTGAGTAGATGTACCTGAGTGACTTCCAGTGCTAGTCTAGCCTTGCATTCACAATTAAACTACAAAATACCATTCTTAATTTTAGCTTTCGGCTAATTTCAGTGCTTTTAAAGCAAAAGAAAAAGAACCTTTAGAATTGCCTAGTGCCCCCCTGCACAACACAAACCATGGAAATTCATTCTGCAACTTGGGCATCAGCCCGAAAACCTGTGCTTGAACTAGAGCGTACCTTTCAGAAGGCATTTGCCCTCATTTCTCTTTTTAATGCTATCATTCACGCCATATAATTTAGACATCTGCTACGAGTGAGCACTGGAAGTGGGCAACAGGGTGGGGACTTCAATAAGTTTGTTCTTACCAAATTTGGGTCCCAGACGGAAGGAGAAAAGAGCTGTGATGACCTGTTTTCATCAACCCCATAAGTCTATGGTGCAAGGAACTTCACTTAACCCAACAGAGTCACAGGGAGGTGCTTCTACTTTTCTCTGAGCCTTCACCTACCCTGCTGTGGCTTGGCTCCTCGCCACTGCCTGGCTCCTTTGCATGCACACAACCATCAGGCGAGATGGATTCTGCAGGAGATAATTTCATCCGAAGCCACATTAACTCCCCAGACACACTGTCTGCTCCTCATGGTACATCCCAGGAGAGGCTGCTCTGGCACGGCAGAGACAGGAAGGCTGATGGTTTGTGGCACTCCCCTATGCCAAATCCCAGGAGAGTTCCTCCTACTTTGAATTTCCTCTGTTCATATAAAACAAAAGGACAATCTGAGACATTGCTCTCAGTACAGTTCAAAACACAGTTTGAAGTGTGAATTTTTCAATATTTGAAGCATTGGCTTTTATGATTTATTTATTGATATTCCAGGACAAGCATTGCAGAGTGTAGCTGGTGCCTACTCCAAATATAACAACAATCAGTGAATGAATATCAATATTTTTATAGACATTTTGTCCATTCCTATGCAGATAAATTTCATCTCTGTATAATAACACAAAGATATCAGCAGATAAGATCAAGCATTTTGGAGAAACACTAAAAAAAACCCCAACTCTGAAACATAATAGTTCATATTGTTTCATTTCTGACAATAGTATGTACTTTATGAACAGAACCTGACTTTATACCGGGTGTGACTCAGGCGTAGGAGGTGTGCAGGGTTTGCTGTCTCTTATCCCTTGAGTCCACCTTGTAATATTGCTGGTATCCGTGTGTAACAGATAGTGTTGTGCACTGGGCTGGAAGATAATAAATAGATGTGAGCTGATGATTTACAGGAGGGTGCTTGGAACTCCTTGAACCACTAGGGAAGGGAAACTGTGCTGGTACAAGGTTGTGCTGTCAACCTCGCAATAGTTTTTCCTCTCTCCTGAGGGCAATTTCTCCAAGATGTAACTTGCTTCTTGCCTCATCATCTGGAAATACACAAATCAGAGGAATTGTGGTTAATTACTAAAATGGCTGATCCATAGATTCTTAGCTGTCAGAGCCTGGGGGGAGGGGTTTAATTGTTGTTTTTCTCTGAAAGGATTTCTCCTAAAGTGATGAAATAACTCACATTAATGAAGATTGCAAATAGAAGACTTTTGTGATTATTTCCAGTTGTTGAAAGAATTGCTTATTTAAAATGCATTGCTTTCTTATGTGAAGAAACTTATATTTCTCCAAACAGCCGGAATAAATTTAGCCCTAAAACATTCATAACGAAGGATGAATGCATATTCAGGCTAACACTGTATGTGATCTCTGATCATACAGTAGTTAAGTTATACAATCACAGTGATTTATGGTACTAAACTGTGGAGCCTCATATCTGCAGGGGTGTGGATAAAGGGGTGGAACTCTCATCCATCAAAAGACTATACTTGTTCAGCATTGGGATAATTAAGGCAGACAGTAAAAAAGCATGAAATAATATTAAAAAAATGAAATCAGAATTTCTATTTGCATAGTGTTATTAAGCAATACAGTGCTGAGCCACCTTTTGAAAAAGCTTGCCTAGAAATCCAGTTATTACCTTGTAGCACTTGATATATGTGTTCTTCATATTCACGCTGAGGGTATTTGTAGAGTAGTTATATAATACACACACTGTCCTCAACTTAAAAAACAGGATTACAAATAATGGCCATCTTTCCACTTTATTCCAAGACAGAGACAAAACAAGAAGGAAAAAAAACAGAAGCAATTTTAAGGTGCAAATTTCTGAAATTTCACTCATCCTATTGATTGTGCTTTTCTTCCAATTCACCAATATCAGGTAGAGACAGTCGGGCATGATGAGGGGCTAGCACAGGGGAACTGTATTAATCAAACAATGTTCAAAAAAAAGTTTAATTAACTGCATATTTTGTAAAAGCCACATTTCATTACTGTTTGTTAGGAAGATGGAAGCATGCACTGGAAACACTAATTCTAATTATTACTTCAAGTGGGAGTTTTTGGCACAAGGTCAAGGAATAATAGAAGAATGTGTGAATCTGTGCTACAGCGTAGCAATAAGACTAATCATTTGAATAAAGCCAGTTGCTTTTTCTTGGACTGTCTGTGTGCTGCTCAATGTTCTGGATGAATCTAACACAATCAGCCTGTTCTCTGGTGTATATCCACTTCCTGCTGACTCAGGGCAGCTTGCCTCTTCTGCCATTTATTAAAATGAAACATTCCTATTAAAACACCATTTTTCAGAGAGATGACCAAATAGATATTAGTAATGACATTATTAAAACTATTTTGTTTAAAATGAACTGTCACACTTGTGTGTTGCAAAGCAACACAAACAAATATATTTCATTTAGTGAGAGATTGCTTTGAAGAGCTGGATTTCTTTCTTTCTATTAGAAGGTATTGCAGAGGGGATGTGATGTGTGCTCCAGGAAACCGCCAGCTTTTATAGCTATTAGAAAGGAGGAATACTGTTTCTAGTACTCTCCATAGCAAATAATGTATAATTCATGGCTTTCATTAACATGCAAATATGATCCATGGTCTCCTATGTTTATATCTCCTAATAATCTATTAATGGTTTTAAAAGTAAAGGGTAATAGAAACATTTTCTATGACCAACATTCACTCATGGTTCTCTCTGTTTTCCTCTAATTGTATAGTATAAGCATGTATAGAATTAAAACAGAAACAATGGAAATTAATTAACCTATGATTCTCAAATAAATATTTATTGAACATAAGGTCACACGCCCAACAATTTGTGATTCTGTAATGAAAGAACCTATTATCATTAGATGACAACATGCCTTAGAAAAATCTGTGCTGGGGGGATGGAAAGGTACTTGTATCAAAACTACTGCTTGAAACGACCCCTAGATTTGGAATTAGCATTTGTATTGAGATTTCAGCTCCCCCATCAAACATGAGTGGAACAAGAAAACACAGAAACGCCAGATTCACCTTGAGGACTTGGACTTTTTCAGTTTTCTTTGTAATAGCAGAAGGATAGGTAAGATGTCATCCTGAGGCAACCTTGTCTAGCATTTTAGGATCAGCTACTCTCCACTTCCATATTCTAACTGAAACTTAGTTGTCAGTCTGAAAAAATAAAAACCCCACTTCTTGCTATTGTCGGAGCAGGGTTTATACGGCATTGGCAGGCAGATAGATCCAGATTTTGGGTTTTTTTCTACTCTGGGCCCTTGCTGCTTGCAGGTTTGCATGCTTTTCCTCCTACTCTCTGCGGTACCATTGCACAACCCCCCGTGCCCGAGTGCTGCCACCATGCCGCCCTCCCCTGCTTCTCCCTATGCAGCCGGTACCCCAGCCCCATTGCCAACCCCTCACCTTTCCCTCTCTGAAACTTCACAGGGGGGATCTGCCCAGGTAGTGATTTCACTTCTGTGTTTATCAAAAAACACACAAAGAGAAACTGTGCAAGACATGGGCACATCTGCTCTTTGTAAAAATATACATATAAAGCAATGGTGCTGTAGGCAACAACAAACCATTTTAATCAGCTCATGCCAAGGACAGTTTTGATGATTTTCATATTACATCCCATAGGCACTGGACGGTATTTTAGACCAGGGTCAAGGACCTTTTCTCTGAGGCTGAAGAGTTTGTCTGAGCATAAGGAGGAAAAAAAGTGTCAATCCCCACAGCATCTCTTTATTTTTAATAAAAAATGTTCCTCATGTCACATAATGATGGGAGGAATGATGGACTTCTAAACATTTATTAACAAATAAATATCGTGTCTTTTTTAAAAAAATGAATACATGATGTAAGAGCCCTTTATTTTACCAGCTACTTCCTTCCGATGATGCTGATTTCTCAGAGAAATGAGAACAAATTACTCTGGGCTGGAAAACACAGGCTGGACTTTCACTCAGCATCCTTAGCTCACCCCTTTGCGCTCCTCTCGGTAACTGCGGCAAGCAGATCCTGACCACAAGCTTGTGTCAGTGTTTTAATCTTCTACTGTGATGACGTTTTTCAGGTTAACCGTGCCTAAAAAAGTCAGTCTTTTATCCACACTCTTGTGTGTCACACCTCTATTACATCTTCCTTCTCTCTGAAGCACGGAAGAACACTTACGTATTTGTAACCCTTCCAGAAATGAGAATTGCCTGAAAGCTACAGCTGCGTGAATTTGGGAAGCTGGGTGGTGGGTCCACCAGGAGAGAGGCAGTTCAGAAAACAGTTTATACGCTACTCATATTGACCTATACATGTAGAAAAAAAATTGATTTGTTTAGTAGAGGCTACCTGTCAGTATAAGCAAACACAATCACATTCACAATGAAAATACGCCAATTTTACACAACAAAAAAGCCTGTTGGTACATACACTTCACAGTTCGTTACAGATTTCCTTAATTAAATGAATGTAACAAGTTGATTAGACTTTAGAAGCTCTGAGAAAAGTCAGATCCACTTATACTGAAAAGTAGGACTCAGAAATAAATTATTCACAGTTGATTAGACTAAGACAAGCATTTCTCAAACATTTCTCAATACTTCAGAAAAAGCGACATATTGAACTCTATTTTACTGTGAGGCTCAAAATGGCAATTAACAGTCCTAAGCTGCATATAAAACCCAGTATGAACCACGTTTACAAGAACATTGTGTGTGAATCAAATTACGTTATCTTTGGTTTGAAGAACTTAGGAATAATTGCCAATAAGTATTCATGTATAGGACCAGTTTTTTGAAACAAGTTATTTTAATTACTACTAGTGTCAGGAGTACGTGTAGGCGATTTTATTAGACTTAATGTGTTTAGCGAAGCTCCCTGAACTGTAGCTGGTTTATTTCTGTAGAGGATGAAATATTTAATATATCTTTATTATTCTTACTTTCTAATATTGTATTTATTTCTAAATGAAATCCCAACATTTGATGCTTTTGTCGCTTTCATAGAGAATACCAGTATGAAGCACAGTGATATATTATCATCAAAAAACTATGAACATCATGTGGATTTGGGGTTCTATATACCACACTTGTAACATAAATACCCTTCAAACTGCATGTATTTAGAGCCCTCTACATTTGTACCCACACCTGGACCCCTAAATGCAGTGATGCACGGGAGCCCTTCCATGAAAGGATGTGACTGGGGAAAAAAGGGAGAGAGGGAAAAGGTGCCTAAGAGGTGAACGTCTTGGTCCTGAAAAGTGATAGAAATCCTTGCTGCTTTTAGATCATTCACTTAGCAGCTTTTTCACTTGTAGCAACATTTTTCTCAAATATGGAGTTCCTTGAACCCTCCACATCCAAATTATTTAAAAAATTATCAAACAAATTATATCAGCAACTCTGCCAATATATTAATACAATGCTAAGGTCATTTCGAGATATCCATACATGCAAATGATCAAAACTTAGCGCATATGTTAAGCAACCTTTCAAGTCATATGACTTGTGGATTTGCTTCCTTTTCTGTTTTTCTTAACCACCGAGGCCATACATCCACGCAATTTCAAACATTGCCGTGACAGTCAAACTGCATTGAGCAAACTGCAGAGCCCGTGACATGCCAGTATGTTGTGCTACAGCTGGGAGATGGGCAAGGCCACGTCCTGCCTGGCACAACAACATGCAGCAAATGATCACAGGCACGACGCCACTGCCTCCTCCCTCACGCAGGAGCAGACCCAGCTGGCCCTACACCAACAGGCCTGCTGGAGGAGTAAGGCAATAAAGGTAAAACAATGTGGCACTTCACGTTAATCCATATTTTACACCACCCAATTCCAAAAGTAGACTAATTCCTTAATATGCATTACCCTGAACATGTCAATCCCATGTGAAGGTTTTACAGACATCTGCAAACATTCATACTTCAAGGAGCACAATACTTATGCACTTTACTGGTGTGATATAAATTAGCAGTTTCCCACTCTTCATTGCCACAATAAATCCACACAGAAAGAACTGTTGGTACATACAACAACATCAAAGAGCCTGAAATAGAAGTAGTGAATTGCAGTTATAAAAATAAATTTCTAAAAAGAAGAGAGAAAAGGAGACGAATGTTCTAATCTTACCTTCATCATAATCTTATTAGCATTTCTCAGTGAGTAGTTCAAGTATCAGTCTATACTCTTATGAATCTGTCTCATAAATATGTCAAGTGCAAAGTATAGTTATTTTAATAGTCTGTGTTGGTGGGCCATCATGGATTTAATTAAGAGACAACTAGTGTATGAAATATGACACAAAAGCACCAAACTAAATGGAGAAATGTTTTACTGCAGATTTAAATCAGGGACACAGAAGTAATGATGATCTGGCCTTAGAAATCCTACTTAAATTTAATTAATGCAGACCAGCACAGACCTGTTCATATAGGAACAAAAAATAGAGGCATTAAAAATAATGATTTAAGCTATACTCTGTTATTTATAAAGACATTTGCATTATCTCCAACTGCATTGTGTTATTTATAAATGTGTGTTGGTTTGTGGCTCTTAAATTAATTTAAAGAGGCTGGAAATGCAAGTCCAGTAAAAATTGTTAAAATATTACTTTCAGCTATCCGCTTTTCCAAAATGAAGCCTTTATTAAGCTTCCTGCCTTACTTTGAAGGGTCTCAGAATGCTCAAATCATTCTGCTACAAAATTGCCAATATCCTTCTAAGGTTGCGATGAAAACTGTGTTATTTTCCACCCAAATCTGCTCTTTCTTCATCTTTCTCCATCTTCTCAAAAAGCAAGAGCATAGCCAGCACTGTGAGTATGCAGGATTAGATCTTCAAGCACCGCACAGTCCTTCCTGCTGTCATGCTGGTGCACTGTTTTGACTTCGTAGGAGATTTGGCAAGATACGATGTTTTTAAGAAGCAATGCAAAAGCACATCTTTTCACGTTGAAATTCCTTACTACTTATATGAGTTTAACACTATTTTAGAAAGAAAGAATCTGATAATTCCATGAAACTATTCCAATATCTCAATCCCATCTTGCAAAATCATTGACTGGCAACAACCTCAGTTGCACTGAAGTTGAAAGCAAGGCTTATTATTGATTTGTAAGAGCACAGAAGCAGACTGTGTTTGTTATAGTTAAGTATATGCCTGTCTGGCTGTAAGAACTGATGCCTCGGTCAACTATACGGACTACATTTATACATGATTTTCATGTCTAAGACTTTCCATTTTATTAATCTGATCCAGCAGGTACTAGCTATTGCATGGTAACTTTCTCAATTCAAGTGGCTTCCAGTCATTTAGATTAGAATAACCTTTAATTGGTTGGTTGCTCTAGCAGGCAGTTAAAGTATTCATAGATTTTATTAACCTTTTATTACTAAAGGAGAAGAAAAAAGGCAGTGGCCAGAAAGCATCATTAAGTGAACTTCCTCCCTATTTTCAGAAAACTCAGAGCTGTGGACTCTAGCTGCTCTCCAAACACCATAATTTGGACTGCCAGGAATGTAATAAAAACTGTAAATTGACACAAAAATGAAAGTGCTTGGGAGAAATAAATTCATAACTACTTTTATTTTTTGGTGAAGAAAACATCAAAGGTTTGCAACTCAGCCTGGAAGGCAAAAATGGATAAAAGGATAGTGCCTATAGTTTCAAAATATTTTTCTCTTTAATGAACAGTTGAAAATATCCATAAATCTCTTCCAGTATCACTGTATTTAAAAAGCAGTCAAGTCTTTTGTGCCTGACATGTTTATAGTAAATCTATTCTCATCTGTCGTGTTTGCATAAATTGTCCAAAAGTTCATCCTGTCTTGGCTGTCTTTCAGTATTCATTAGTATTGAAGTCATTTTTGGAGTAAATGAAGGGAAAAAATGCCCAGAAATTGAGATAATGCATAGAAAGAACCAGACTTCTGATGACTAACAAGAACAAACACAGCTTTATTCAGCTAAATTCACAGAAATTTGTTTCTTATTGCCAGGGATGAACTAAACAGTATGAATTGTGTGTAAGTGCATAATAAATAAATACAAGCAATCAGGATGGAATTCTGAATAATAAGGTAGTCCCAAATAGGTACTTATATGGACACCTAACTAATCAAATAGCTCCTGTCAGAGGTCTGCTGTGAGCCATCACCTGGATTTAGCATACCTTTGCACCTTCCTCTGATAGTAAGAATTACCGTGCAGAAACACAATGTCAACCCCAATCTTTCACCTTCTTCCTCCATTAAGGAGACATACATAACAAAAATGAAGAAAGTAACATTGAAGAAGTACTGCCATGTGGGTACAGCCTGAAATGCCGGGCTGGCTGAAGCCCCTGGGGAGGGATGGAGGGAGGGGAGGCACTACACAGCAGAGAGACCCCACCTTCCCATGGGACAGAGGATTTGGGTGCCCCAGCCTCCAGGCCCGTCCTGGCTTGGCTGTCCCCTCCGTCTGGGATTTTCCCCAGCACCCACAGCCTGGCCATTTGCTCTCCCAGCCACAGCAGTTGGAGGCATCCCCGTGTCCCTGCCTCGCCGTGCTCGGCTGAGCCTCGTGGGTGTTTGCAGGAGGCAGTACGAGTAGGGCCCCTTCCCATCTGGGAGGCAGGAACAAACACGGAGCTTTCATCTTCTCAACAAACACTCCCAAATTCAAAAGCTTCCTCTCAGGAATAATTAGAGCCACTTTGGGCGGCATTGTAACTGGAGCATCTAAACACATTTTAGGTTACTTTTAGCACAAAATAGTCGCTTGATAAGAAGGGCTGAAGATCAAGGGCATCATTTGCTGAGTTGCTCAAGTAATCAAGAGGTGAAAAGATAAGAACCAACTGTTAGACTTGCCAGTGGCTTTCCAGTCTAGACTCCTGTGGAATCAAACCTGAAGATGTGCAGGCAGAAATTTACCCCGGTCTACTCCCTGCACAACATGTTCATTAGATTTTAAAATAACAGGGCACTCATATTATTTAAAATAATAGGGCATCTCTTAGCCTCAGGGCACGGTTTCTGTGATTTCCATTAAAAGTCTTGTTGACAGTGAGGTTTGTTCACTGAATTGCGAACACACAATGGTTTTGCAAAGAGTTTTATAGAGTAACTTACATTCACAGAAAGCTACCCACACCTCTGTATCAAAAACAATTTGCAGAATTAAATATTTAACAAACAAGTTTGAGATCTGCAGTGATTAAATTAGTGAGATAATTAGAATGATATTTAAGGTTAATGTTCACAAGTAGGTTAATTATATCCTTTCCGAAATTTCTGTTTTCATTTCGCTTGACGCATGTTGCAGTAACAGTGAAAGTGAGGCCACACTTGCAGAGATGGCAGGCGAGGCAGCACGCATCACCAAAGGTATCAGAAACTAAACGCACGCTTCTGAGGGAACTTTTCTCCAACATAGACTTAGAGCTTTATATTCTTCATGTCCCAGCAGCTCTCCATCCTTTATGGTGAATTCCCTTGAATAACACTTCAGATCTGTATAAAGAAACGTTTTCTACAGGGCTTGTGGGATTTCTTAGCTTCAAGACTTCATACAGCTCTCTACTGTTAATTACAAAGAGACAGCGTTTAATGCTTTATACTGAATTCAGTCCACATGCACACCTCCTATGTTCAAGACTGCAGACCCAAAGCAATGTAGAGAACTGAAATTCCCGCTGATTGGACTTCAGTGAGGTTACTTCACGTTTACTCTAATGAAATTAAGAAGAAAATTTGCTGCAGTTATCAGCAGGATGGTTGTAGAGAATCAAGCAGGGAGTCAAGTACTACAATAAAGTTTAAAAAACCCTATTTAGTAGTTATTTGTGCAGAGGCAATAGGACACGGCATCTGGGTTAACTTACATACAGCTATTTTGCAAATATATCAAGCCAACATGACCACGGGCTCTGAGAAACCAGGAAGCACAGCTGCATACATGGCACAGTCCTCTCCGGCCTTGTGTTCAGTGACAAGCTAACGCTCTTCGGAGGAAACGTGCTGAAGCTTTCTAGTAGCAGAGCAAACATTTTTCAGTGTGTCTGAACACTGTTCCCTCTTCTGCCTGACAGAGACTGTCCATTTGTCATCTCCTCAGTGTACCAGAGCCCAGGGCCAAACGTCCCAAACCCTGACAGGAGGGGCCGATGGAGTAAAATCCCACATATGGGGCTGAGCTTCAAAATTTTAACCTCTAAAAACAAGGGAAGTCAAGACCCAAATACTGCCAAACATTATGGTATTTCATACACGGATCTTATTTAGACAGCATGTGTAATTTGTAATCATTACATCCACCCTAGCAAATTTTACAAGGTTTCCGCCCGTGGTAACCATATGAGGTGTAGGCCGCTAAAGGCCTCCCAGCCTAGCCGCCCTCCCCCGGTGACATGCAGCCTAGTAAAAAGTTCAGCCAGCCATTTTTAGCATTCTTCCATTTGAAAAGATGGCTTCATTTCACGTTAGATTCAGGGCTGCCGGAGGCGGCAACGCTGGGGCGCCCGTGCTCACGAGCTGCGCAGGACCACGTCCCGCCCCAGGCCCTCCGCCCCAGGCCCTCCGCCCCAGGCCCTCCGTGCGAGCGCAGTCGCCTGTCCCCGCACCGTGAGGGGCGATTCCTGAAGACGTGCTACCGGCTTACCCTAACACAAGCCCTGGCGTTTTTATCTTCTAAAAGAGGGTCCATTTCTCCCCCAGGAAGAGGGTATTCCCTGGCTTTTGATTTACATCTGCTTTCCCTGATGTTGACTTTTCGCCCAGCCTTCCCTCACACAGACGCCTCAGCAGCCAGGCCCAGCCTGTCCAGCTCCTTGCTCCCTTCTAACGTGGGGTCGTAAAACTGTTATTGGAAAAGGAAAGCAGACTCATCGCTCTCCAGGGGAAGAGGGAAGCCATGACTGTAAGGGACAGCTGAATAAAATGGTTTGTGTCAAATTTTCTCCTGCTACCATTTTGCTGAGTGAAAGGATGGATCCGGAAGTCTTATCACTATCTACAGAGGATGTGCTTTTATATACCGCTATGACTATAAAAATCAATCTCCTGAGCAAAAGGAGTCACCTTTTAAACTAGAGCTTGCCACGACAGCTGGTTTTCAGGTTCTGCAATGTAAGAAACTCACAGCACACTATGTTGAATATTTGAATTTTTTTCTGAATTTTTTAAGCTGCAAAATTTTACTCAGCCTTGGGGTATTTTTTTTTTGGGGGGGGTGTTAATTTTATTTTTTATTTTATTTCAGTATGCTGCTGTTATTTGCTAAATTATTTGATTATTTTGCCACAGCATTAACTAACTTGCTGATGCCTGCTGGACCCTGCTGATAAGGAGGCTCACAAGAAAGGAGCTCGTGAAAATCAGTCTCTGTCCTTTTGAAAAATTAGTTGAAGTAATTTCACATTTTTACTTCCCCAAAGAGACACTGCAACCATTTCTCTTCCTTTCTTATTTATTGTTCACACCACCGCAACATAAACATATGCTTCTCTATCCCACATACCTACTGCCACAGACAGCCCTCTTCTGTACGATTTCAGTGGCGAGCACAGAGGTAGGGATGCTCTGGGCTGCAGTGTATTTGCACAAGCGACTGCTGTGAGTATACATGCAAGTAGAGCAACTGATTTTTGAAAGGCAGTTAGATACCCAACCAGTAATTGTGTGCACAATTACTGTGATTACACATGTAATCATGGTCATTGTGCTTCCAAATGATGCATGTGCTATTCTAAAAATTCACTGCTGTATTACTAAAATTAATGGGAGCTTTGCCGTCAATTTGAACTGATGGAGGATCAAGCACTAGCAGTAGTATTGTAGCAGTAGTCTTGATATATCCAAGAGCAAATGCAATTTTTGCATCCAAAATGCTAAATTTTCAGAGTGTATTGAAACAGTAAAAGAGGAATGGAGACATAGTTTCTTAGTATATCTACGTATATATTCATTGTGCATTCATTAATAAATTATCATTTTTGAATAGGGTTCTGGATTTGATTCAAACTCCACTGACATTAAGAGAAAACCAGGGCTCTGGATCAAGACTTCTTCCTTTAATGTTTCCAATTAGCTCGGGTTATACAGCTGTGTGTGCATGTGTTCGTGGCAAAATCTTTGGCTTTTGACTGCCTTGTCTTTCAAGAGTTAAACAGGATTTTGCAGAGAAGATGCTGTGCGATACAGTAGGTATGGTGATATGTAGTATTTCACATCTAGTCTTTGTCCATGTTCTAACAATGTGCATTAAATGTCTTACTATTGTCTCTTTTTCAGATTAGTTTACAGCCCTGTAGTTCCAGCTGTTTTATTCTGAAACTCTAAAACCCTATCACTAGGGAGTTCTGTGTAATTGCCCATAATATGCACCACATTATCCATTTCAGGAACTGTGCTGAAAGACAGCAGCAATAAGGGGTTTTCTAAAGGCAGTCTGGTTTACACTAATGGATCTAACAGGAAGGAAATGCAATTTGAAAGAAGCTGATGCATATGTTCTATTGTTGAATATAATGTTTGATTTAATTATTAACTGTCTGTGATGGAAAGTCAGATCCTGCTCAGTTCTGCTTACAATTTGGTACTCTGCTACCAGTAAAAACAGACAAGATTCAGACTGAGGATTTAAGAGTTCTTTGTAAAATACTGACATTTAATTGTGCTTTTATAAAATATCAGCTGAGGAACCTCAGTCGCATGTTTCTTCCATACAGGCTGGCTTTCTTTTATCAAGCTAAATATACAATATAGAAGCTGACTCTTTCCTTTGTCACTTGCGTAAATCAGGAGAGTCTCAAAGTTAACGATCTGCTGTAATTATTTAAATAAATATGATCCAAACTGAGTTCATATTCACTGCTATTCATGACCTATTAATTTTTATTTTATTTTCCATTTCATGTCATACACATAGCACTGCAGTCGATCTACTTCTGTATCACTGAGGAAGTACACAATGGACCCAAGTGAATTTTTAAGAAGGAGTTAAAATGTGCTGGCATGACTTTACCTATCCTTCTTTTATCAAGGACGGAGGATTTGGCAGCCAATTTCAGTCCAATTCTATAATTGGTGTTTTGTGATTTCTAGTAAATTGTTGCATTGTGTTACAAAGGTCCCTAATTCCATGTGTGGGTGTTAACATGGTGTAAGGAATGAATTCATTATGAAGAACTCTTACCTGAAATTACATTATCCTTTCCTCACCATGGTGACTCCTATCAAACTCATTCATATAACGTAATCTGGAAAGAAATAGGTATTGATGCTAAACTGCTGCATTTTCAGAGGAGTTTGAAGGTAGAAATCATAGCTCTCCTGCATGATTCAGACAAAAACAGTAGTTTAACACCACTAGTAAACAAAATAATTGAGCAACGTAATTTCAGTTTTGTATTTTGTATCTGTCTGGTGAGATTATTATCTTTGACACTATCTTAAGCAGATGCAGGACTGGAGTTGAAATTAAACAATAGTAATGATATTTGGAGTGCATCCAGAATGATCTTCATTGTTTGTGAGAGTGGCTTCCACATCATTATTTGATCCATAATTTCTCATCTTTCATTAAACATATCTTTCTACATGTAGTGCACACAGCATTAGCTCTGTGGGACACATTTTCCTTTGCAAACTCCAAAGGGATTGCTTACTTTTGTCAGGAGGGTAATAGAAAGAAATAAAGTTCTAAGGAAATACACTGCCACACCTCAAACACCCAATTGATTTAGACAGCTTAAGAAAAAATAGAGACCCCTTCCACAGCATATTTGCATTCTTGGTGTCAGTCAGCAGACTTCAGTCAAAGAGTATGAAAGAGCCACTGCAGCAAAATCCATCTCAGATTTATCTGGAGACTTCTGGTTGTAATCTGTTCTCTGTTGTAAGGATCTGAGAAGATTTTAGGCTTTTTGAAAACCTCAAACATTTGAATATTTTGGTTTAGAGAAGTACCTGAGAGCTCAGATCAAAATATATCCAGACTGCTTTAGCCCATGACTCCCATCAGAGCAGATTTCTGCTGGGTCTTTCCTGGGTCAGGAGCATCATAAAACCAATCTTTCTTAGGCTGTTTCAGGACTCCTGCTTTCAGCCTTGCCAGAAACCAACAAATGCTAAGGTGTGCGATTTCTTTCAAAAAGTTAACAAAAACCTGCAAAACAGGTATGAGCTGAGGTCAGCTCTCGTTTTGGCTAAAGCTTTCTCTTAGTTTCACTGTTACTCCTACTCCTAATTAAAAGTTTATTGAAGCACTTTGCATACTCTAGTGTATTGAAGAAGCAATTGTTGGAGTGAAAAGAAAAACTGTCAGTTCTGAAAATAGCTTGGACTGCTCACGTGTCATTCTCAGTATATGCTGAAATATCCAGAAAAACGTGGCTCACACTGTGGATTGCATCAGATACCCACACATGTATAAGCAACCCTCTCCCCACCTTCTCCTCCTGAGGCTCATTTTAACAAAACACATGGTTAGAACTGAGCTGTGCTTTCTGCCATTGGAGTAAGCTACAATGGAGCAGAGCACAAAGGAAATGTATTCCTCTGGCGTACATAGGATCTGCCTGTACAGCTCAGTGTGAGAATTAAGAGCAGACGCTTATGGTAACCAGCACGCTGCAGGCGCTGGGGGCAAGCAGGCTGGTTCATTTGCTTGGATTCCATGACCAGACCTCAGGTAAGGCTACGTACGTGACGAGTGTCAGACCATTTGCAGATCAGGAATGCCAGCTTTTCGCCCAGGTCCTGGGAGCTCATCCTCCTATCTCAGCCATGCCAGAACCCATCCAGCCTGAGCATCCCCAATGGACCTGCACAGTAAGAGCTGTGCGATCAGTCCACCCACCCATTCCCTTCTCCCCTTCCCAACATACAGCTCCCTGCACTGTTCATGCTTTGTCTCCATCCTGAAGTACCACCCTGTGTTTGCTGGCTTAGGCATGTCCAAGAGCGAGGTTGAAAAGGGTGTCAGTGGCTACACAGAAGGGCAATTGGAAAAGGGTGCTGTGGAAATCATATTCATAGGGAGAAAGAACTGAACTCATGCAGATGTTTCTCCATTTCTGCTGTGACTCCTCTAGGCAGCAAAACAGGTGAGTTTGCTGCATGCTAATCAGGAAAAAGAACATCTGAAATATGCATCTGCACATAAGCATCTGTGCAGAGTTTCTCCAAACCAGTTCTCAAGTGCATTTTTTTTCCTGTGTGGGCCTCTTTTGTACTTTGTTGTGCCAAGAGGCTTACTTTGTATAGGTGGGGAGACCCCTATCCACCAGCCATCAGGGAGTGCTATTAATATGCAACATCTTGAATGCATGAGCTGAATGACAAGCTGGCAGAGTCTGAGACTGTGTGGTCCAAGTTTATGTCTCTCCCTGAAGAGGCGAAAAGCCCCTTCCCAAACCCTCTGCCAAACTGCGCAAGAGATGAAAGAAAGGAGAATGGGCAACCTATTTTTCTGCTTCTCTCTTCCTAGTATCTTCTCGCTATCATTTCTTTCCTCTGGCCACAGTTAATGTGAATGGCCGATTTCACATAGTTTGCTGCTGAACTTCAATGTTGAAACAGAATATGACAGCAGAGCTATTGAACTTTTTTGTTAAACTGCCTTTGGAAGAAATCAGAAATATTTATTAGAGTTTTTATACATACATTGTCTTTTGGATTCATGTAGATTCATGTATCGTTCTCTGTCTTCTGTCTGAAATGTCCCTACAACAGTGAGTTAAATTGAA
This sequence comes from Mycteria americana, assembly GCF_035582795.1. Lineage (NCBI taxonomy): Eukaryota > Metazoa > Chordata > Aves > Ciconiiformes > Ciconiidae > Mycteria > Mycteria americana. The sequence goes on along the minus strand of NC_134371.1, from coordinate 49,115,890 downwards.
GTCCTGAATTTAGGCATATTTGCACTTTGGTCACGTAGTGCCACCGTGCCAGGCTCAACTCAGCGAGTTTTTCAGCCTGGAAAAACTCACCGAGTTTTTTATGTGCCTGAGTAGGAAGAAAGGATACCAGTGTGTCTCATTATGGACTAGTTACAGTTTGATCTAGGAAGAGTAAATGGGTGTTTCTCACCTAGAAGATGGGGCAGGATGCAGCGAGAGGAGGAGGAACCAGACAGCCACCATCCCCAGCCTCAAAACAAGCTGCTGCCTGTGGCTGTTCCGGGCCATTCGGTGGGGCTCAGGAGCTGGACTGTGCAGATGAGCTGCACCTGCCAAGATGTTCACCTGGGTCCTCCTGTACCAAAGCACACTGGACTTTGTTATCACATAACATAACCGTGCTGTGGTTTGTTTGTGGAACTGGTGCCTTAAACAGGTGTCTTTGGCCTCCACCAGCTGTTCAGCTTTGGGGTGTTCAGAAAGAATTAGAGAAACAAAGAGCCACAAATCAAAAATTTGCTTCAGAGTCTTGTGACAGAAGAGACAGAAGAATACAGATGGGCCCGTGCCTAGCAGCAATGTCCACCTAGCCTAGCAGCAATGTCTACCGTGTGAGCAGAACTGAAACAAGCCCACGCCAGAGACCTTTTTTTGGTGCGGCCATTCCCACCGCGTCCATGCGGCCAAGCAAGGAACTGGCTTTCCGCCTCTCCATGGCAGTGTGGAGCTAGGATCTGTTTTTGCTGTGCTCGATCCCAACCAGTTGGGGCCTCACCAGCCATGAGTTTCAGACCAGCATCTCCACAGCAGTATCCTTGCTAGAGCCCAGCCTGATGAGCGAACAGCTCCACCCCAGCCTCCGCGCAGAGTACTAACGGGAACAGCAAACTGGGCTTTTTCAGATACCAGCTGTTACCCTGGCATCGCTGCCTCCCTCTGTGCATGCCTTTGTCATTCCCTGAATCTCTGCCCGCTGCACAACTCTTGGAATGAGTTAAAATGACTTTCAGGATGCCTTCCTCTTGCCTTAAAGGATTCATCTGCTTTGTTTTTCCCTCAGTCACAGCAGAACATAGAAAATGGTCTACATGAAAAATGTGAAAAATTGTTTCTATGTAAATTGGAGGTAATGTCAGCCAAATTAATTTGTTAATTCAATGTCTAAAAATCATTTCGTATTCCCCATTTACAAATTTATATTCTTTCTTATGGGAATGTGTTTTCTCCATATTCAATCCATTTTTTAACTGCTCCAACCATTTTTCACCATTCCACAAAGCAGGTTCATTTACAAATGATGCTTATCAATCACGAGGGAAATTATATCTTTTATTCCATATTATGAGATTGAAGTCCTATCCCTTTTCTGGGAAGATTATGTAGTATCTTACCAAAAATTCCTTTCAACTGAGGGATCAGGGCCCGTACGGAAGGTCAGACGAATGCTGCCAAAGGAGTAAAATCACTAGCCACAATGCATCAGCTTGAGGAAAAAACAGTTACAGTCTGTGGAGTGATGTGGAAAAAGTACAAATACATACTTTTATAATGCCATAGAAAATATGACCTTGTTTAAAATTCTGTCATGCAAATCTGTTAAAATTTAGATGAGTTATTAAGAATCGCATAAAATAGACAATCTATTAATAGGATTGTCCATGCTTATGCAGGAGGGGCTAGCAACAAACTCTCACTGATACTTTAAATTTGGGAGATACTGATTTTTATCAGCTTGCCTACACAAATAGTGAAGAGATTTTCCAGGATAAGAGTCACCTGGGTAATTTAAACTTTTGGGCCGACACATCTCTGTTGTTGAGCGCATGTAGCCTCCCTGAGATCACAGACTGGTGCTAGGCACGGGTCTTCCACAGAAGAGAAAATCAAAGCTTTGAATCATACATTCAAGGGCTTCTTGCTGAGAGAGAACTGAAATAATTTTAAATAAAATTCCTAGGTATTGAATAAACACCACAGCAGCACGGATGCCAGCAGCAGAAGCTGGTGGGTACCCGGGCTGCTGCCCCTGCTCCGGCCCCAGCTCTGCGTAGCGCCGTGTCCGTGACGGGGGCGACCGCAGCTGCGGCAGAGTCCCCGCGAGCAGACGGACGAGCTGCCTCCTGTGGCAGGCAGCGCTGACCTCTCCCCGCTAGAGAGGCCGTGCCTGCAAGGTCAAGCATCCTTTCCCCAGGCACACCGTGGTGGTTGCTAATTACAACACCTCTGCGTATTGCCAATAGCCTTACAAACGTCCCGTTCTTTCGACGAGCCGCAGTGGCTTTGCACCAGCAGGCAGCATTGGAGAGAAAACATCTCCTCAGAGTTAAAACGCAACGTCTCAGCCTCCTGCTCGACTCTCCTGTGGAGCAGAGGGCCCCAAATGCCACATACACCCACAGGCCAGGGGCTATTTTGATGACACCAGATAGACTCCACTTACCCTGCCGAGGGTGTCCTCTGATGCCACTACAGTGGGGAATAACTTTCCCCTACACTGTCAGCAAGACAGATGTGGATTTCCTTAAAATAATAGAGGTCTGAAAATAAAAGGATATTGATTTAGGCTATCTTGTCAATCACAGGAAAGAAGAACAGCCCAGCAGGTATAATATAAAGGGGAGTTTGTAACAAAATGTGCCTTTGTTTCTAAAGACCCGCAGATATAGCTGGTTTTAATGTTGGTTGGACAGACTATGAGCTTCCAGAAATTTCCTCTGAGACAAAATACTTTGCTGAAGACAAGCAAGACCAAGAGAACAAGTTTTCCACCGGACCAAAATAAAATGGTTCTACCAACAACTTCATTAGCGCCTTCGAAGGCAACAGCAGGAACAGCTGAGCAATGTGCTATGCAGCTGGATGGAGCTCGGCGGGCACCCGCTACCTCTCGCCTTGTGCAGGTCCCTCAGCCACTATTGGCACTCATGTATTGCCCAGGTTCCCGAGGACACTAAACTGGTGAGATACCTGGTTGTTCTGAGATGCTACTGACACAAAAGGTCAGCAGCCTTCCGCGGTTTGGATCTTGCTGCGTTCCCCCTCATCCGCAGCAGGAAGGATGCTGCCAGCCTCAGTCGTGCTGCATCACGCTGCCTCCTCGAGTAACCCCCCGGACCCTGCAGCCAGCGCGGGCACTCGCTGCCAGCCCTGCAGCACGGGACGGCAGCACAGGGGCCCGTGGCACGGGGCTGCACAGACCGACCCACGGCATGAAAGACTACAGAGCCTTTATATTAAACAGAGCTTCAAAGCTGCAAAAATATTAACACCCACCAAAAAATAGAAGCATAAAGGTCCTTTAATAGCCCTATACTGCTCTTGCCACGAGCTCTAAGCGCTTAGTGAGAAAGTGACCTTTACAAAATTATTGTTTATGATCTCTCTGTGTGTGCCAGTGTAGGCACAAAGAGTATTCCAATTTATTTAAAAGGTTACATATCAAAACTGAATATGCAGTACAACTGTGTTATCACGTTGTATAGCTTTTACACAGGAAACCCAATCCTTGGCATGTATGCCTTCTAGGCACTGGGGCTGGATTCCCTCACTATCAAAACTAAAGATGAAGTAATACATAATAAAATAATTTATTCATCCTTCTTTTCTTGTTTATAAATTGTCTACAAATCACTGAGAAAACTCCCCAAATAATCCCTGGCTTTCAATTACTCACAAATTTCTTCCAATAAGTAGTATTTTAGCTTGCAGAATATTTAAACGTGGGATTCAAGGTACTCAGCACCTTTGCAAGCGAAGACTGTTCATGCTGAATAATTTAGTTGTCTCCGTTTCAGAAACCTGATCTGGTATCTTTTGAGCTGCACGACCCTCTTAGGGTACCTTCTGCATCATAAACAATCTCCCCCTCGCCTGCTGCTTGTTAGAAGCACTGGCTGCGCCTGCCGAGGAGACTGACCCAGCGCTGCCTGTTACCTGCCCTGAAGCTGGCTCTAGTAACTAGGTGGGAAACCACTCCCCTGCTCCGAGGGAATACCTGTGCGCTAGCGGGTACTTCAGTTCTTTGCTCCCCAAGTAAGAAAGTGCCTTGAATCAGCCATAAGGAATGTGCCTTTCACTTGACAAGGTAAAAGATGAAATCAGGACACAATTAGTCCAGCCAAATAAGTGGTTAGACTCTTGGATAAACTCACAAAATAAAAAATAACTAAAATAAAAAAGTGCGTTTCTAGACTGCAGTTATCAATAAGGACCTCTCCTAGGCCCCGCAAGATCAGCAGCACAGTGGGCTGGCAATTACAGGTCCAAACCTCACCCGGGCTCTTCACCCTGAGCAGCACCTTTCCCTCGTTCAAGGTGGATGAGCTCACCTCCTCCAGACTAGCCCAGGGGGTCCTGCGGGCACCTCTGTGGGCTGCCAGCGGCTTCTCCTCCCAGCGTCCTTGTGCATCGGCCAGAACCGATCCCACTGGGTCCATGGAGAGGCTGGGCATCCTTCCTTCCCCTCCTTGTTTCTGGGAATACAAACGTACGTGTGCCAAGCAGGACATGTCCCGTCCTCCTGCCTCGCCCGCTGGGGTTGGTTTCTTCCCCTGCTACAGAAGGTTTGCTGAACTGTCATTTCTATCATATTCCTTAGTGAGAATATTCTTTTCAGCTTCAGGCCTTCCTGCAAGTCACAAGATGCTCAAGATTATGCTTAAACTTGATACACCATGAGAACTGTTTTATACGAACATCTTATTAGAGTTAAGGCTTCTTACTTGAAGTTAACTTCTAATTGAAACCACACATCACATTTTGGAGTTCCAATGACAGTCATTGCATGTACACCACTTTCTCTAAGTTACCCCAAAATATCAGCCATTGCATTCTATCACGATTCTTGTGTCTTAAATGGTTAAAAATAACCCCAACCACTCTCTTAAAATTATTCTGCTTGGACATAGTCACTGAACTAGCCAGCGACAATCTCCTGACAGCACAAATGAGGAGAAATTGGCTTCTGAGATTCACTTCATGCTGAAGTACAATGTTCAATACACTAAAAAAAAAATTCCTCAAAGAAAAATTTGAAATCTGCACAGTTTCTTATTTTCTTATATCTTCTAATTTGTTTCTGCCTCTTGATGAATCCTGCATTTCACAAGGTAAAGGTTCTCCAAAGTGCTCCATCCAGCCAAAACCTTCCTGAAGTCCTTCAAGTATGCAGCAGTCCCATACAATAGATCACAAATGTCAGGCAACACAATGTGAAATCCAAATCTCACAATTAAATAAAATTTATTTTCTGCAAGTATCTGAAAAGTCTAATTGAAAATTTGCTTTTGCAAATATTCATGAAAGACAATTTCAAGTGCTTGTATGCTCATAGAGAGCAAATTCAGAAAGAGTCATAGACATGATCAACTTGGGAGTTAATTTCTGAATTTAAATGAATGAATTTAAATGAATGTTCACAGACATTTTTAACTATTCCTTTAACTTCAGTACAGACTCATCAGCACTCATTTGCACCTAGTTTTTATTAGTGCAAATCAGGATTAAAAACATTGAAATCAAAAGTTAAGCATGTCTGAAAAATGCTTAAAGAAGAACAGAATTAATCCATCCTTTCTTATCCAGAATGGAATAAATCTAGCTTCCTTTTTTATTAAAATTTGAGAATAATTTGTGATCTTTTGAAGTTATTGTTCTGCTGTCAGCTAGAGCTATTTATATGTTTGATACTAAACATTCCTTTACATACGGGTGTCTCTTCCTCCCAATCCCTTAAAAATTGTTCATCTGCAATACTTTTTTTTCCCATTTCCTTGGATTCAGTTTAAATGAAGTTTATAAAACTCTCATAAAATGATCTATTTCAGGCTGGTTTCAAATGCTACAAAGTTGAATATTAAAAATTCTTTCACTTACGAAAAATTTGACAATATCAAGAAAAAGAAGGAAGATATTTTAGACAATAAATTTAAACAGCTGCAGGTCAATGAGTTATTGAAACATTTTCCTAAAGACTAGCAATAGTCACACTTTGTCAGTTAGATCACTTATATGCTTCAAATTTTCATGTGACTGAAGAACTCGTGGGATATGATAATACAGTAAAATCACATTGTTTTGAAAAGCTTTAGTCCTGGAACTTTCTTTTTTTCATATCTTGTGATTTATTCTTTCTCAGTTTGAAGCTGAACTCAGCAGTTCCTCATTTTATTTGACTCCAAATGTATCTGGAAACTCTGGGATGATCCCTGAAGCTGTTTGGAAAGATGGGACTGTATTAAAGGTCATATTTTCAAAGATATACTAGGTGATTTAGAAGTATAAAGGTCTATTGACTTATAGGATTCAAAATGTCTTAGTCACTTCTCAAAAGGGCATAAATCTGGGACTATTTGGCTCTTTTGACTGTCTTCCTAACATTACTTTGTCAAAGCGATGCACAATGACATACATCGAGTTACATCACAAAAGCTAACAAAGATAATTACATTAGAGCTAATCAAGTTTGTGCACTATGTCACCCATAAGCCTTTTCAAAAAGTCACTGATGAACTTGATGCCCATCATTCTTGAAAAGTAACCAATCCGTTCTTCATCCTTTCCCCTGGAAAGCTGAAAAGATGTAGAATAGCGACTTGTAAGAATATATCCTCCAATACCACAGCACCTTCTGGAAGTTACAAACGCAATATTCACAGTTATTGTTTGCATTTATATGGAGCTAGGTGCGTCTCTACAAAAGAATTTTCTGGAAACTATTGGCAACAAATGAGAAAGCTAAAAAATCCAAAATGAAGAAGAGAGGGGCTTCCCCCCCCCCCCCTTTTTTTTTGAACCATTTTTCTTAGATTATCCTAACATCTAAAATCAATATTTTTCTCCCTCCTTATTTTCTTCAGTACCCAGCTTCTGGGCATGTTTTATACAAGGCAAAGTGAAAGGCTTGGCTTTGAAGTCACAGAAAACTCACTGGCCAAGCGCATCAGCAATTCACGGAAATACACATGAAGGCATAGAGCAGAGAATTGGTACAGATCACAGACACTACACAAGCCGCTGTATCAGTTCAGCTTCATTTATTAAAAGGAATTGACAAGATACTCTGTATTGGAGTCTCCGCTATATTACTTACAGAACAACAGGTCAAACTTTATGAGAAATTTCTGTTGCTGCCTTTTTGCGGATGCAAAGGTCTTTACCGCAGGTGGATCATTTAACTCCCCTGAGATAAGACATTCTAATTCCATCCAGCCTGATCACTCTTCACCTTTATTTCTTAGATCATATTCACCCTTGTTGCAATAATCACTAATTATCTACAATTCCTAAAATACAATCGAAACCTGACATTTCCTTAAATCCTTTTCTATTATTAGAATACTAAGACATGCATATACCTCCTATGCTAATTGATTAGCTAAGATATGTCTTAGTGGAGGAAACTGGTTTAACACAGGTTTTAATTCAGACTGCAAAATTCTGCAGTATTCTTTCCCATTCAGTACAAATAACTCTCATCCTTGTCCTCTTTGCTTCCTCATTCGCCCCACAGACATTTACTCAACTATGGTGTTGTGAAGATTGCAGTAGCTGTTAGTCTACATGAAGAAACTGTTATATTCACACCAAATAGATGATATGCAAATATACCATTGTAATTCATCTGTTTCTTTAGGCTAATTTATATTTTAATGAATTTGGTCATTGGGAATTGAAGTAATTTAGGTTCAAAAATAGAGCTTGTTGAAAACCTTTTGCTGAAATATATAATTTTCAAGCAGGTTTTCAGCCAGCTCAAATCATTGTCGAGATCCTTTATTTAGTGAACCAACACTTCAATAAATAAGACAGAGATATGACTTTTGTATAATAGCCCATAATTTTGTATATGAGATATAGGGATAGCAGAGAAACCCATGCACCACCGGGACAGTTAGACAAGCTCTTTCTGAGATACAATGTAGTTATAAACCACGTTTTGGAAATTATTCTAAAATGACTTTGCCATTATTTTGTTGCATGAGTAGCTTTTTTCAGAAGAGAATTTAAATTCATTTAAAAGATGCCATCAAGATTTAATAGACAAGTTCTAGTCATAATTGGGAAACACAGTTACAAGTGGCCCACATGTCAGACAGCTGCAGGAACGGACCGCCGGGAACATTCACAAGGTGAAAGCGGTGGGTGTCCCAGCCTGGCGTCACCAGAGCTGATCTGAGGAAGACCACCTGTATCAAAACTCTCACAGATCCGAAAGAACTGTAAATTGAGCGTAGTCCTTACATTGGCACGCGACACAGAGTTTTGGTGGGAATATCCAGAACTCACTTGGTGAAGCGAATTCAGGCATTAATGAAATTTCTTTGGGAAGAGATGTAAGCCTTGTCCACGCCGGGTGTGGTGCTGACTAGCCAGTGCTTTCTGAATTCACAGAGAAGCTTAAAGCCATTAATTTTCCCCACAGAAAAGCACTGAATTTGAGTTTTACCTAGGCTGAATTTAGTCTGACATCTGCAAAAACTAGATTTTCCATTGGCAACACTCAGTTACAGGAAATCCGAGCTTTTAAAGAAACCCCTCGCACAACGGGCATTTTGGAGCTCTCGTTCATTAGCTGGGGATTACTGAGCTCGCTGCTGCTGGAAAGCCTGCACTGTCATGGTCAAGCTAGAGCCATGCGTGGTGGCAGTTGTTGGCTCTTTAAATAGATTACTTCCGTTTGGATGGAAAGAACATGCAGATTCAAGACCACAATCAGGAGGATGGGGAAAGACAGAATGAGATTAAGAGAGATATCACTAACAAACCTCACACGCTGAAAACAATGGCAGTAAAATCACAATGACAGAACAATCATTTATGTCATACCAGTCTGAGAGAACATCGATTTAAAAGGTGTAATCAGATCCATTTATTGCTAGGACTAAAAAAATATGGAAACTGTGAAAGTGAATACAAATACATCCTTTGCTATATTTTAAACCAGTAGCATAGCTTTACCCAATTAGAATGAAATCCATCTTATAAGAAATATCTAATTAGATATGGTAAACTTATTTTATTTTAAAAGAAAGACATTGATGACTCCTAATTATACACATACATGTTCTCTAAGTAAATTAGTTATTGTCTAAGCCATTCTGCTGAACATGTCCTTATACAACAGTGTCATCTAGTGGTCAGCGGCCAGGCTCTGCTTTGGCTGGGAGAGGGAGATGGTCAGAAAGAGACGGAATACCACCACCGGGTTTTTTGTTTGTTTAATAGATTGCATTATTTCACATAACAGAATACTTCATGGCTTGTTATGTTCGTGTCAGCGACAGGCCTTTCAGCACACTAGCAGAAGGCACGAACGGCCTGATACTTGGGCACCGGGAGAAGAAAGGGAAAGCCTGTCAGCTGCCAGCCCAACGGAAACCCGGGCTGTGCCAGGTGCTTTCTGCCATGTTAGCAACAACGACACGTTTAGTCTCTTTCTCTGCCTCCACGTTTGTTCCCTGTAGCCCTTTTGGTCCAGATTTATAGTTCAAGCCGGGGGAAGTTTTGCTGCCGACGGCGCGCGTTCGGCGATCCTGGCAGGTCCACGCTGCCGCACGGCCCCCGGCCGCTCCACAGCCTCACCTCGCCGACAGCAAACGGGGAACAGAAACCCCCGGCCGCCCCCCGCATGACTGAAGCAATTCAGATCAATTCACGCATTCAAGTCTGCAGTCTCTCGCATCGAGCTTTGCCGCTCAATGCCATACGCCTCTATTGTATTCGAGAAAGCTTGCTAATATTGTGCTTCCTATCAGCCAGCTAACTGCACGCTGGGTGAGAACACGCGAGCATGTGCTGCCTCCGATTGCGACACTAGAGACAAAACACCCAGTGGAATAAATAATTACATTTTACAGACCTGCATCCTGGAAGCATTCGGAATTAATGGGAAACAGAAAAAAACTGATGTGATGACAACATGCCCTAAAAGCAATGCATCACCATGGCCCTGAATAGCCTGCCATCAGCTGAGCCCTATATCTGCCAGTAAATCTTATTTTATGAAAAAGAACAACTTTATATTCTAGAACTAGCTGGAAGTTCTGGATAACAACATTGTGAGTGTACAGTCTTGATAGGGACACCTACCGCAGGCTTCAGTGAAAGCCACGTTTCATAAGGTATATGCCTCTGAGATCCAATACTGATCGTAACGGCCAGACATGCAAACCCAGACAGTATTTCTCAGCTCCTCGCTGTAACAGGCTACTCCTCCTTCCCAGAAAACCTTGGGGCCTGATACCAGCAATCTTGATAGATCAGACATCACAAAATTGTCAGATTGGCAAGCTGTGATCTTTGAGATAACCAAATAAAATTCAGATTCCACCTCAATTCACAGGAATGCAGCGCTATTTCCAAGAGTCTACTAATTCAAACATATTCCTGGAAGGCTTGAGCCCTTATTTCTTGGCAAACAAATATCATAATTGGGATCATTAAAAGACTGGATTAAATTTGGAAGGTCTTTTTGAGTATGTTCTACAAAAATTTCACAATACATTATACACAGGTCTTCAGCATCCAGTAATTACAACTAGTATTGTCTTATATTTAATATTTCCCCTGATCAATGACGTTATGCAAAGAAAGAAAGAAAGAAAGTAGGAAAGAAAGAAAGAATCTTGTAGAAATCAGCTTCTTTGTCAAGTTTTTTTTGGAGGTAAGAAATAAATCAAGGGCTGGACTTTATGTACCAAACCTGATCTCTAACCAGTACGGGGTTTTCCCTATTCCCTGCTGCTGGGTCCCACTTACCCGGCTTTTTCTCTCAGTCCAGCACTCCTGAGAAGGGCTGCACTAAGTCAGCATTCTTCGACTGGATTGTTCCAGTGATCAATAGAGAAAGGACAATGATTTATTTATAAAGCAGCAATGCAGCACTGCAAGAATTAGTTCTCTTCTGGAAATGCTTCCCATTTTATGCATTTCCTACATAAAAGAATGCACAATAAACTTCAGCGTGAATTGCAGCGCAAACCACATTTTAACTTTACCCCTTCATTTTTTTCTCTTTTGGAAGTATTGTGTGGGGTTTTTTTTTTATTTAAAGCTTGTTGTATATTGATTTAGCAAGGAATAGGTAATAGCCATATCAATTTTCTCACAGTGAGATGTATTCGTAGAAAAACAATTGTATAACTAGAAACAGAAATTACTGATCTATTGGCTATTATGGGCTATTCTGATTATATTATACATAGATTATATAGTTGATATATACAAATAACGTAGGCAAGTTTTGTATTTTAGATATGTTTCAACTAACATAGGCAGTATTGTTAAAAGCAAGAGGTCCACGTCAGCAGTATAATATACTAGAAATTGATATTTTGCATAGGAAATGGGATATATGTCTCTGAGTTCCTTATTATGTTGATTATTACATTTGGGAGAAATAACATTCAGCATTATTATGGCAGTTTGAGAAATAAAAATGTATCTGAATCTGCAAAAAATACAGCTCATAACAATCTGGGCACACACTCGGTGTTTCACAAAAAGTAAATGGGATAGAAAGTATGTTTTACATCTTCAAAAAGAGATTTTTTCCCCCCTTTTGGGTTGCATGTTTCTTCATAATCATCATTTTGCAATATAATGTCAGAATGAAGCACAAAAGGGAATTTTTTTCCAACAATTGGAATTGCCATGGCAACACCCCAGATCTCAGATAAAGTTTGGTCCTGTACCGATAGTCACATTAGCATTTGTTTTTGTGCTAAGTGCAATACTGCATGTGAAAAGCACTTTGGTCTCTCTAGTTAAGTATAAGAAGCTGTAATTTGATTATTTCAGAAATGTGAACTATAAGATTTCGACAGCTCCATAGAAAGCTTCATCTTTAAAATCACATCTTTTTGAAATGACACAAATCATCAAAAGAAAATTAGGTATGGCTATCAATATTAAGAGGCATTGTTTGCATCTCTAGTCTCAATTATGCTGAATTTGAATAACTGTCCACTGTCCCCTATCCAGCAGCTCTTAACTTTCCCAAACATGTTAATCTTCAATCTTTGTATTCACATATATATATATATATATATATATATATAAAAATATAAAGAAACAGATGAAATTAAGAGATGCCTTTAAGCTATTCAAGAATCAAAGGAGACTATTTTTCCCAGACATCTTTACGAGGATAATTTCCTTATACTAATGCAAAGAATCAGTTGAAGGTAAACACAGACATTTGTTTTCTGACACTCCAAAATCCTATCCAAACTATAAGGAAATGAAAATCCTTTTAATTACAAATATTCTAACCTGGCAAATCTACATCTCTATAGAGCACATACACATAAACATATTTAGGATGTGTTCAGGAGGTTTTTATCCTGTAACACTATTCTGTAGGCTTGTAGAACAACCTACCAGAAACAAAATACAGAGGGAGAATACACGACCATTCGAGCTGAAACCCGATTCCTCCCCAAGCAGAAAACAAAACCAGAATATACTTTCTATCAAAGCAGCATACAGTTCAGATTTCAATTACTGATTTTCTCAAATAGTGTAGAGACAAAGGCTTTGTTTTCAAAAAAACATGCTGGAAATATCTATGAGATAACCATAATTGTTCCCAAATAAACTGGCTAACAAATAGACAGACTGGTAAAGTACTTACTATGAATTTTAAGAGTTCTGATGACAAAATCAATAGTACAGAACGCAAGATGAGACTGAAATTCTGTTGCAAAAATAAGAGATTTCAGAAAGATTTGATTATCTATCATTGGGCAAATATCATGACCCATACAAACAAAGCAATACAAATATGTGGTCTTGGGATACTCAAGCAGGTACCACATACTCTGTAATAAATACAATGAAGAATATAATATGCAACATTTCCAGTGGGAGTAACTTAAACGCAAGACCTGTGTCTCCTTTCTCTTTAAGGGACAGATGGCTAAACAGCATTGGCTAGGAAAGGATCTTCCAGAAGCCTGACATTAAACAAGGCAGTCATGGCTGTCACTGGAAAGATCCTAAATTCTAACATTTTATGAGTGTACAGGGTCTACTTGAAATATATGCTGGTGTTTGAAGCACTACTATTTTCCTGTTCATATTAGAGATACAACTTCGTGGGTCCAGGACAACAAGCTTAGCTCCTCAAATGAAACAAGTGACAAGCTCAAAACTGTATTTAAGGGCAGAATAAGCTGATGACCAAAATATGAAAAGAAAAAAGCCCAGGGCCAGATACTGTTAGCTGTGGGGCGGCTCAGTTTCCAAGCACCCAGAAGAACTTTAAGTCCCTATTTACTTGCCCCAAGAGGTGTGCATTGCTCTTTACTGAGAATCTCGATGCCTTGATACACTGGCATCCTACCTGAGACACACAAGTACTTAGAGTTAGGCAGGAGTCCTTAACCACTTTTGAGATCAACAGCCTCGACAGTTGCAAAGCCCTTGTCAAGATAAATCCTGCACGTCTCAGATGAGGTCCTGAGAAGCCAGCAACATGTGCCGCATTAGAACCAACTCAAATGTGATTCATTTTTAGTATTTACTGGTGGATACTAGGAAAGAGAAGGGAACTTCTTGCTACAATTCTTCAACATTGTTTAACTTTTTTCTTTATCCTATTGATTTCTATTCTGCAGAACAGGCTGCAAGCTTTATGATGCAGCAATCACCATTTGGGTTCACCCCTGCTTTAATGCACAAATTCTTAATTAAGAGACCGTTCTCATAGAAAAGGCAAAGCATTTCTGTTAATGCACATCTTCCAGTCTCCCAAGCAAGATGTTTACTTTGTATGGGAAATAACTGGGATCTCCTTGAAGACATAGGCATACTTTGAATCCGATTTTCCAGATTTCACACTGCTAGGCACGAATTATTATTCCCTGTGATGCAAGGCAATAAATGAGTTGAGCTATGAAACTCAGTACTTTGGAGATTGTAAACCAAAACAGAAAACTGGGAGGGAGCTGGGAAGAAAAGACAGACAGCAGTGAGACTACATCACTGAGCATCTGAGGTTTTTTACAACTTTCCTTGATGCCCTATAATTTTTCTAGTAGCTCCTTTTTGAAGGGAATAATATGTAGGTAGCTGTGTCACTGGTAGCTCTATCTGCAACCATGCAGTTGTGATTTTATTATGCTGTGTTGTGTTTTAATAGCCATTTGAAAGCATTACTGAAATATCTCATTGCACATTACGATGACTTTTGTACCAGTAACTAAAGATGTAGTCCCCAGGAAGTGCCATTTATTTCAGTGGAGCACAGCTGCACTGGAGGAAAAAGCCTGGGGCACCCACAGCAGCAATAGGGAAGCAGAGGGAATCAGCAGCTTGTCTGATTTGAAAGAGGAAACATCTCTTTTAAAGTATTTATTTGCAAACACCTTGCACAATTACAGACATTTCTAGAGGAGTCTCCCATTTGTTTTATTTCTGAATTAGTTTTTCTTCAGGTGTTTTGATGATTTTGCTAATCTTTTTCCTTTGCAAATAAATCCATTCCTTGTAAAAAAGTCTAGCAGTTCTTTTTTTAGTATCCAACATGCCCACACATGGAGGTTACACACTGAAAAACATATGCCCCTTTTCAACTTGCACTTGCGCTCTAATGGAGGAAAAGTAGCAAGTCTTTGAAATGTCTTTCTTCCTATGCAAAAATTTTGTTTTCATTTTTTCAATTTTAGAAAAACATTACTGAAATGACAATTGGAAACAGTAGTTTCTGAAAACTATTTCAATGAAGTTTACAACAGCCACTGTAAATAGTTATAATTATTTCTGTAGAGAAGCACAAAAAGGATAAAAAAAATTCAAGCCAATTCCAAATCCCCTCACCTTTTCCTAAAAATCAGGATTACATTTCTGATGACTCCAAGTTTAGTAGGTTGGGCTGGGAATCTACTTCTCACGCTGTCAAAATTGTGTGTTGTGATCTGGAACGGGTCACTTAATCTATATCTGCTGGTTTTCTTCTTCCTTCCTTAGCTGTCTAATTTATACAGTGAAATATCAGGACAGACTATAACACTCTGTTGCCAATACAGCACATAGAAAAGTGAGGCATGATCTTTTAAATACAGTATTCATTATAATACTAGCATTGGAAATGCTTTACTCTTCTACAATGCAAATAAAAACATCTTAGTTATGGAGGTTACATATATACATGTCACAGAAGCACATTTAAGGAGAAGCAAATATATGAAAAAAACAGAAGAATCTGAATGATGATTAAATTTCATGGGGTAAAAATCTGATCATGAAGGACCCTTACTGCATAGTGCATAATGGAGGGTATGGTGTATTCATTTACATTCCTCAAATGTGTAAATTTTCAGTGTGTACAGTTTCAGTAATTAGGAAATAAATTTGGATGCTAGAGTTTCCATAAATAACAAAAATCATCAAGATGCATTTTTCTCTTGTGTGGTTTTTTTTCTTTTTATCTGACTTAAAATTTTTTTTATTTCCTTTATGTGATCTCAAGAGATTAAAGTCCAAACCACCTAGCTATATCACTGGCAAAATAAGTCATATGACATGCTCAATTTTTAGAGTCATTAGCTATCTGCAGACATCGTCTTAAGCAGTGGAGTTAAAAAACCTAAAGAGAAAAAGACGGAATGTATCTGAGGGTAAAAAGCCTTTGTGGGTGTTGATGGAAGTATGTGGAAGAAACCAGCAAGAACAGTGGATAATGGAAGCTTGCTAGTGCAGGTAGTGGGCTTATCTATATGACAAATTGATGAAGAATGAGGAGGAAAACTATGTTGATTTAATGCTGGCAATTTGAAGCATAGGCTGCACAGCTGTTTCAGACAGAAATACCAAGATAAATTCAGAAGCAACCCCTGCTCTGACAGGTTAATAAAATACCAGGAATTATTTGAGCTTCTTAGAGGAAGGGATCACTAAAGAGCCCTTCGAATACCCAAGATATTGCACATAAGAATAAAAGAATGGCTCATCCAGCCCTTGCCTGCCTGTTATCAAGAACATGCTTTAAACTGATAGCCAAGCTTTTCTAGCAGACATGAAAAAATACATATTAGAAGTGAAAAAGTAAAGAATAAAGTGAACACCTGCTATTGATACAATTTTAGAAAAAAACTGTCAGTGGTAGAGCCTTAGGTAAGAAAGGCTTACCTAAAATAAGAAAGTTACACCATACAGGGTCTTCTGTTTCAACTTATGCTCCTTAAACTCATTACTAGCAATAGGAACGTTTATCCAGGTAAATGGAAAACCCGGGCTTTTTACACTTCAAAAATAAGACAAACCGACTCTGTGTAAACATTTTCACCACTGCTTTAAACATGCCTGTGAATGCTCAGCCCTCCATTCTCTGATCAAATATGAAAGACCACATTTCCCTGGTTCTGCCAGGTGTTTAGTATGTGGTCTGCATGCTCACTGCTAACAATGACAGTCTACCCAGTCATTAGAAAATATATTTTAGCACATTTTACTAAACAGCCAGCCATGCTTCTTGGCTGGATTTCTGAGAGAAAGTTTGATTTACCAGCATTTTTGTCCAGTTCCAGACAATCCAGCACTCTCAGAAAGGCTACACTGCATCAGCAGCTTTCCACTGCTCTGCTCCAGAACCTTTTGGAAAAATAACATGGATTAGTCTACAGACCAAAAGATCAGAGCTGAGAGTTAGTTCTTTGCTGGGAGAGAAGCTTGCTATGGAATAATGCTTACAAAGTGGTAAGACTGCAGGGTAGCATTAAAAAAAGTAAAATTTAAAAAAAAAAATTTTTAAGTAGCTTTGGTATCCTTCCCTTCCCCCCAAAAAAGAACGGAATACTTCTTTGGAATACTTCAGAGTGATGCCTCACTAATGAATTATTCATGCAAAGGTAGGACTCTCTTTCTTTCCCAGGGGTTACAGCAATGTCAAGTGAAAACATGTCAGTCTGCCAAGAAATACCAATGGTGTGGAATAATTCTACCGGAGATGACACAATCACCCCTCTAATGATATGAGCTCTTTTGATGAGTGCATCTGAACTACATTCCTACAAAGGATGCCAGGCATTACCAATAATTTGATATTTAATTTTGGGAAAATGTAAAGATTAAACAAACTCCTCTGAGCAACTTCTAAAGCCATGTTTTAATTTAGCAGCATTGCCTAAACTTATTATTCATTGCACAGTCCTCTTCCAGCACTATTTTTAACAGTATAAGCACTCTAAGTACTAATTTTAATACAAAAATGACCTGTGTTGTAAAAATGCCCACCACCTCCTCATCTCAGTTCTGGGAAGAACTGCTCAAACCTCAGTCTAGCGGACAGTCCCAAAGGGTGGGGAAGAGCATAGGTTGCAAAATGTAAGTGACTTGCTCTCCGATATTTAGGTTGAGCCTATTTTTTCTCACAGTCCCTTTAGATGCAGTACAGAAAATGTGGTATTTAGGATGCTTTTTGTCAGGCTGTTGGTTCTGGTGGTCAGGAAGGAAGTTCCTTTATTAGGGAACCTATTGGGAAAGGTCTGTTGTGGTTTTTTCACCTCATTCACAACATCATTGCTTAAATACAATTTAGAAATAAATTTAATTTTTCCAAACAGATTGCAATTTACAACTTAATTTATGCTTAGTGCTAGTAAGAGGTCTAAAGTACTTACCTTCCAGGACAAAACTTGAAATTCATCTAGTGGACTTGATTCTTATGGGAAAATCTTTGTAGACTCAAGTGTGTTCTTCACAATCTCTCTCTCTCATCCTCAAGAAGCAAGTTAGATCATTTCACAGAGTTAGCTGCATTCATAAGTCACTTGGAAGAGTCTCACAGAAACCCCATAATCTGTGTTCTGCACCTATATTAAGTTTTGGTACTTTGTATGAGAAAGTTGTAGCCTACAACTGAAATCTATGCTTGTGCAAATCTTGCTCTGCCCATTATGTATCAAAATTAAGTTACAGGCAAGGAATTAAGAAGAAACACTAGACTGACCCATGCTCAGACACTTAAAAAAAAAAAAAGAGATGTCCAATATTACCTAAAGGTACAGTCTGTTCAGGAGAAGTGTTTAAGCCCACAGGTGGGGTAAACTGGCCCCTAAGAATGCCTGGTCCCTGATGAGAGCGTGTGCGCGCTGCCCACAGCGTGCTGCTAACACCAGCAATCCTGCGATGGTCCAACACTTATAACCAAAGCTGGTATCAGTCAAGCATTTGCAGGTACAGGAAAGATTGCCTTCAAAATTTCTTCTAAAGCCTCAAGGTTGGACTAATGCACCTATAACCACCTGGATCATTTTTCCTTCTCCCTAATCACTGTGTATTTGCTGTCATATGGTATCAGATACAAGAGTTCACGAGCTGGTCTCTTTCTGGTCAGGAAACTATTGATTACCATCCTTCACTATGTCAAACTGTTTGTGTTTTGCTTGCATCTCAGTTGCAATGATTTTTATTTTCAAGCCTGTGGACTCACTCCTACTAGGCAACATCCATTTCCCACCACAGTCAGCAGCAGCATTTCTAATTAAGTGAGAATAAAGCATTTTCTTATTTTTAGGGTCATACGTTTAATCTCTGAACAGTGACCCCATGTTCATAGTGGTTTGCTTCTGAAACTGCTTGCTTAAGGCTGGGTAATTTTATCATGTTTAGTAACCAGTGCAAGGTCTAGCTCTGCTTGACTTTTTGTCAATTCACCTTATTCCTATGCTTCTTTACCTCTTTTGCATAGATTTCTTTGCTTGCCAGTCTTCTGCAATCCTTTTTCATTCTGCTCACTTATTTTTAATTATGTGGCTATTCATCCAGTTAGATTCTTTCTACAATGTTTCCTTCTTTGTCCTGGATATTAATTCCAGATAGTTTTCAAACTTTTGAGTAAGAAAGTTCCAGACCTCCTCCACATTTGAGTTTCTCAGCTTCTTTGGTAGATTGATTTAATCATTCACATTGTAGAGTATAGAGCTTTGAAATCCTGAGTTACATACCTATTTGTTTTACTCTTGTCATTTAATTTTATCTGAATCACACATCATACGTTCTTCAATCAGCTCATCTGAAATATGTTCATTACTTAAATGAAGCCTTAAAGTTGGCCTTTTATCGATGAAGTGAAAAAACTCTCAGCTATTACCAGCAGAAATAACCAGTATTATTAGCATTTGTTCTCCAAGCTATACTGAAGAAGTTAAATACTTCCATATGTGGGGCTGCCCACCCATATGGTCACAACTCCTGGTAGTACTTAAAAGCTTTAACCACGCACAAAATGTTAAAACATAAAATGCTTTAAAAAGATCCCTTTTAGTATCCAAATCCAACCCTACAATATCCTACAGACTCACAAAATTAATAGAATTTTTCTATCATTCCCTGATTTTGAAGTGCTTTTGATTCAAACAACACAGCTACACTATTGCTACTTCTTTCTTTAATCTGTCTCAAATCAATGTGCAATTCTATCTTTTTTGATTACCACACCCCGTTCCACACCTGTTTTTCCACTACATTCTTGTAATCATTCTAACATCTCACATTTTGCTGGTCCAGCTTATTATATTTGCATACAAACATTTTAGTTACTCTTTCCTGACCATCAGTTTTTACCCAGATTAATCAAAATCCTTCTGCTGATTATAGCACGTAACTATAATCCTGAAGAACTGCTCTGGCCTCTTGCTTTTCCCTCCAGCAGGGTCGGCTGCACTTCCCTTGCCAAACATCTGACCCTTTCCTCCCAGCTGTACAAATGGCTACCCCTGCCCAGCCGCAGCGGAGAGGCAGGCAGCAGTGGCACAACGCAGCTCCCTGAGGGGTGCATCCATCGGTGCAGGGCTGAGAGAACAACCCCCAACAAGGAATCCATCCCTCACACTGCAGAAGCTGGACCAGACCGGCCTACCTGACTGTTGTTATGCAGATCATTATTTTCTCTTCTTGCTGCCCATGTTCCTGCTTGCTGCTAACTCCATCATCATTGGAAGACACTTAAACACACTACTTCTGTTTACAGGAGATAGGTTGCGCAGTCCAAAAATCTCTCTGCCTTACCCCTTATTTCTTAGTTTCAGACTCATTTTACCAATTATGCCAATCTCGGTCCCCAGAGGCAGATTACCAATGCTATTTCCTTATTTTCAGCTTCCTCAGTATGCAGCAGTATATGTCATTATTTACCTTTTGATCAATTGTGAGAGAATTTGTATCCATTCCACTCTGCATTTTGGTTACCTAAAAATTGACTGATTCATTTGTAAATAGGGATAATTTTGTTTAAAAACCATTAGCATTTCAGGCCATACTTTTACTGGAGACTCATGCCTTCAGCTTCTGTACTGATCTGTACATTACTTGCTTTTTTGTACTATAAAAATAATAATGAGGAAAAAATGCTTTATTAACTGGATCATACTTTTAAATATGTTGCATAACTAGAGGATTATTCAAACCTTTTTTCATCTGGGTTTAAGTTCATAGCTACCGTGTTTGCTTTTATTGTTTCCTTTCGCCTCCTTTCCTCATTCCTATCAGGCATGCATTTGGGTTCAGGTGTGCACGTAAAATTAAGGATAAAGTTAAAAGGCAGCCACACACCAGCAGCACATTTTCATGGGAATTTTAGGCCAATTTCTTTGTTGCCTTGTGAGTAATTTGCATTGGTTCTGCTAGAGCACAGGAAACATGAATCTTCTTGGGGAATGCTCCTAAAGCCCTGAAAAGGTACATAGATATCAAAGGAGATTTGCTCCAATCTACCCAATAACTCTTATCAAGCAGAGAGGATAGCTGAAGGCAAGAATGGTGTTCTTGTGCTCCAGCACTATATCCAAAATACCTCTGTTGCCTTATCAGCTTAGGGCTTCAGACAGAAACCATACAGCTTATTGGGAATTATACTAGATATTTTTGGCAGGGTGGGAACCAAATCAGTTCCCCACATCTTATATCATTCCTCCTGGCAGCTTGAATGGCTTTCTGAAACACAGAGATGCAAATTCATGTGAAGGCACTCCTAAGATATTCCAACCTGCTAAAGAGCTGAAGTAATTACCAGCTGATTCAAAACCAGATGATTTTACCACTGAGACTCTTTCCCCTACATACAGCTATTCAGTCCGGCATCAACAGAGCTTGCCCATCTAAGAGGCAGTCTAAGAGGTGCTAGAATGGTTAAACTGGAGTTTCCTCTTGAGCAAACCCAAAGGTGCTCTCAGAGATGTTGTATATGGAAAATGAACCCCTTCCACCAGTTGTTCTCCTTTCATTGCTGTTTTCCTCAGGTATATCACATGAGAACGAGAAAGGTCACCGGTCTAAAATTCTAGCCTGTTTCATATATAGTTTAGAAATGTGAACAATTTGGTAGTATAAATCATTAAGTCATTTTAAAGAGGAATTCTTACACAACATCAAACCAACTACTGCAGCATACATGGCCACAGGCTGAAAAATGCAATCTAGCAGATAGTAATTTGTTGTCTTAAGTGATATGACACAGAAAAACACATATTATTCCATTAAGGCTTCGAAGTTCAGTAAAGCCAAAAATAGCATGCAGCTTTGCTTCGCAGATAAGGAAAACAGTTATACACTTAAAGTAGAAGGAACTGACCTCTCCAATTTCCAAACTTTTCACAGTATGGGGTAGGTTAAGTGTAAATATTGTACTACACACCCTTCAAGTTCTCCTATATTCCTTCCATTTTCTTAAGTCTATAGCATCCTTCTAGCAATCACTTATCTGAAAGATGAATAAAGAGAAATTTCTTGTAGTTAAGCTTTCATCTTAATATGACAGGGATTTAATTCCTAGGAGCTGGGGAGGTACACCTACTCTTCCCTGCAGTTTCACCTTGCCTAACAACTTTTCTCTTTCTCTCAGTGGAAAACAAGTGCCAGTGCTGTCTAACTACAGAACTCACTGTAACTCACCAGAATACTGTATTTCAATGCCACAGTCCATCCACAAACCTCATTTTAAACACAAGTTCTCTTGCAAATCCATTGGGTCAATGTCTTAAGTGCTCTGCTATCACATCATCCCTAAGTGCAAAATCAGTTGAATAAAATAGGGATCTAATTAATCCCATTGTTTCCCCTCTAAGATACAGACCAATCTGGTCTTTCTCATTTTCTCACAACCCAAACCAAAACTACTAATAGTTATTTAATAAGAGAAAACTGCAGGAAGCATATGACTGCCTGTGCCACTACTGTAAATCACATCTGTTGGAATACTTCCTTCCCCATCTGATCTAGAGCTCTTGCAGCTGCAGTTTGACCATACTGTCCAAAGTTGCTCTGTCTTGGATTATGTCTTGGCATGAAGTCTTGAAATTTAAATTGTTTCCTCTGCTATTCTTTTCTAGAATTTGGCAATGGTTCTTCTCAGTATTTGGAGACAAATATTTCTCAGTTTTGAAGACAGAGTCTCCAAAATTGTACACAGTGCAAACACATCAAGACATGCTAAGAGGAAATAAAATGAAAAAAAATTATTCTTTGGGCTACAAAATTAATGAATTCTACTATCCTGTGTACTTGTGCCACACCTCACTCACACGTTCACTATATAGCATTCCCACCAGGTTATTACATGCCTTAGCTAATCCTAAGCAAGACGTGCAGTGGTGAGAGAACAGGCAGTAGCTGGTTTGCCGTATTTCACCTGTTCTGAGCACAGGGAAACAAATACTTACTGGCACTTTACTGTCTGCTAGGAGCAACTGATATTTTTAAAGCATAAAGATATTTGGGGGGGGGTTAAATATAAAATAAGGGGATAAAAGTAGAACAGCTGTCTACTATACTATCAGTCTCATACGTATGTATGCTGTCAGGAAAATTTTGAGGTTTCCCAAGAAGTTTTGCTTAAGTAAGGGGTAAAAGAACAAGCCAAAATGTAAAAAATATTCTTTCATCTATAAATCTCTCAGCTCTTTTTTGGGTTTAGGCATCTCTTTCAACAGTGTTGAAACTATTTTGAGCTATTTAGCAACTTTATAGCAAATATTGCAAGGAGAAGAAAAATCTTCTGTTGGACCAACTGCCAAGTTTTCACACAAGGGCTTTTCCAAATATTAATATTTGATAAGGAAACTATCCTAAAATGTTGTAAACACAGCTGTTTCCATTCTAGGATTGATGTCTTCTATGTTGGGCAAGCTCAGTGCTCACAAAATACCCTAATATTACTCCTTTGTATTTTTTACTTATTCATAAGCCTGCTTCGCTGTCTAATCATACTGTCCGATAACATACATTGTTCTTTTGGTCACTTCTGAGTCTCGCCAGTTTCCAGATTTTTAAAACCTCCACTATTAATTGACATGCATCATTTGTTTGCAGAGACTTAACAACAGCTCTTCATAAACTGAGAGCAGCCTTTGCCTGACAGGTTGCCAAAAAAATCAGTTACACACTGTGTAAATGGCAAGAAAGGTATCCATGAAGTAAATTCAGAATTTACACCTGAAGACACTGCAGTTACCCTGTCAGGCTGTGTGGATTTCCTTCCAACTCCAGCAGACTGTAATTGTTTACTTAACCTGGATATTGATTGTAGTTAGACTGCTGGCTCGCTTCCTTCAGCTGCAATTCTCATTTTGGCAGTTTCACATACATCACTTAAAATTCCTCTCTGCAGCCACGTTGTTCACATTCTTTCCTCTGGGTCATAATCTACTATCCATGACCATACTTTTATTTCGGCATTATGATGATGATGTTTTGGTTTTTTTTTTACATTTTCTGATCTCTGTAGAACAAAAAGGGGCAGTTTTTAGCAAGAATTACCTTGACACTTAGTATCATCCTTTACAATTAGTAATCCTTTACAATTAGTATCGTACAGAATTTTACGGAAGAGAAGAGCTCAGTGACACAAGATAAAAGTGAGAGATTATGTGGCAGTGTAGCTCTAGAATGAATTTTCCACATGTTTTATGAATCATGACTATATACCTATCATTTTTCTATCAATAAGTATTAAAGTGTTAATTAGGTCCCATGTAGATCCCAATTTTATGTCAATAGTTCAGGTGTGAATTTGAGGACTAAAAAAACCTTTCATATAAGAACTTTCTTAATAGTCATCCTGGTAGTAATACATGAAGGCAAGAGACGCACAAAGTTTCTGTCTAAAAAAAAAAATTCTATTAAAACATCATGAATACAGGGGGTTAATTCAACCACTATGTGCCTCCTGGATTGGTTTAAGTAGGCTCACCTACCCACCAGCTCCCTTTGGTAAAGTTTTTTAGGGTCACTGAAAGCGTGTGTGAACAATAAAAGATTGCTAAATCCTTATAAAGCAATTCTGTAAAGGCTAATAATCCTTGAAACAATGGCAAGCCCTGTGCCTAAAAGGTCAAACAATGATCACAGGTTTGCACAGTATTTTCAGAGCCTGTGCATTACACTGCAACAGCTGAAATACAGAATTTGTCAATTTAAATGGGTTATAAACAGACATCTGTAAATGAATAACATTCATATCAGTCACTGTCATTTCTTTTTAGTCATTTAACAAACAGGACCACACCTAGTCATTGATAAACAGGTTAACTGAGGTCCAGTATTAACCTGTTTCCTTTAACCTAAAGTTCAGAGTACCGAAGCTAGGCATCAGGAAAATTAAAAATAGAAAGAACTCAGATTCATATATCAAATTAATTCAATAAGCCTTTAAAGCTATGTTAAATATTAATATATTTGTTGCATACTTTTGTACTAAGAGATACTCTAATATTTCATGCCATGAAGTACAGATTGCTAAATACACTATTCATCAAAAAACAAGAACTGCAGCAATTATTTGGAAACATGAAACCATTCCTCCAGCAGAAGAGACAATGTTAGATTAGAACAGATGGACTCTATCTGACAACAGTGCAAAGTATTAAAAAAAAAAAAAAA
Source organism: Mycteria americana (assembly GCF_035582795.1). Taxonomy (NCBI): domain Eukaryota; kingdom Metazoa; phylum Chordata; class Aves; order Ciconiiformes; family Ciconiidae; genus Mycteria; species Mycteria americana. The sequence continues at coordinate 49,091,014 of NC_134371.1, read as the reverse complement.
ATCAATGCTTTCATATCCAATGAAGCTTGGCAACTGTTTTTAGATATTGTAAAAATTATGAAACCCAATAACGCTTCACCTGGAATATTTTCATGTCTAAAATTTGGCAGAGTCACATAACTTAAAAGGATAGCAAGTCTCTAGATATCGATCAGGGCTTTGTACATCTACAACGTCATAAAAATGATCTGCAGCTATAAAAGAGATAACATGATTATGAGTACACTACATTGTAATTTCCTTTGGGCAGTCAGAAAGCAAAGACAGTCTGATAGTCTCTGAAAAAAATAAGCTTGGAGGATATCCACTGTCTGACAGATAAATCATTTTACAATATTCCAATTAAAGCACCTTCCAAACTTAAACTAATAACAACAACAAAAATAACAGAAGAGCTTAACAGTTACCTTTCAACCAAACCACAACGGGCAGCTGAAAAGCTAAGCAGCTCACAACTTATCTGAGAGCTTCAATGCTCTGACTCCTTTGCCAATTCAGGCATGGAACACAAATAGTTAACCTTATTTTGAGCCATTATATGGAGCTTACTATAAAGCTTGCTGTAATAAATGGTATGATATGAAGGTCAGCCCTTAATTCACCATCAAAATATCTTCTGGGTGTAAACATAATGACTTCTGCTTACACACTATACAACCCTGACAAGAATGCTACTTGACAAAGCATTTCAGACCTAGAAAAATGTTCTCATTCGTGTCAAGGTGCCGAATGTCAGCAGATTCACTAATATGCTTATTATTTGCACTGCAATGGTGGAACAGAGTAAAACACCATGAGCCCTCCATACCCCACTACTGCCTGGCTAGGGAGTTGATGAAATAAAACAAGATTTAATCCTGTCCATATCACTGTGCAGTTGGTGAAACTCGACAAGTCAGCATTAAGTATTCAAAGTGGTATTGTGGCCTAAAGGGATCACATGCAGCCTGCACATGAGAGCGAAGGAATAGCTTGGTTCTGCTTCAGTGTTTGTAAATTTAATTTGTTCAAGAAAAAGCAACTCTGGAAGGGATTACTAGGTAGGATCAACACTCTTACCAAAGAAAAAGGGAAAATGCAAGTAGGAATAATACTGACATTTTTGTAACACAAAATAGCTTTTTGGGCTTAAGTGAATAAATAAAAGTTGGAGGCGATTGCAGCTCAGCCCTGGCATATGCGAATACTCCACTCAGTGTTCCTGAGTAGGAGGGCCTGGAAAGGTTGAGTATTTCATGAAGATTGTATAGGTATTTAGAAAACACCATATTTTACAAAATGTTAAAATATATTTAGCAAAATATTGTCGAGTATTGTCTCAGTGCAATAGCTATTTCTTTAAATAAGTGGGGCAATAATATTCATGGCATAACATCTGACATATTGACCATTAATTATTGCCAAGATCTAATTCTACAGGTTCAGGGAAGGATATCTGTGGTTAAATGTGTAAATCCCAGGAGCTCAGGAAACACATAGCCTGTTGGCATACGTATGCACATACACACATTGAAATGAAGAATAATCAAGATCTACAGCAATGTACCTCTGAAATAACAGTACAAGAGAAACCTGTAGATCCGCTCTGGTAAGTGTAGCTCTGTATTTATGCTACCTGCAATATCTCTGAATAGCACAATTATTCAACTGTTTAAAGTTGTCTCTGGTCCTACAGCAGAAAATGAGCAAAAAATTCGTGAGTCTGTAAAAAGCTCTTTTTGCTAAATACTGCAAAGTATTTAGAGAGGTGCCAGCAATCCCACTGGGACTCGGCATGGGAGGGAAGGTGCCCTGAAGTTACATTTACTCCCTGGGCCCTTTCAATAGAGACTGGGGACGACTGGGGTAGAGGGTGGAGAGGGCAGGTGAAAGTGATGGCAGAACGGTTTCCGATTTTGTTTTAGCATAGGTCCTTGCGATGATTAAAATTCCAAATAACTGTTATATGTAATGCATATTTTCCTAGAGCAAAGGACAATGAATACCTTTTCCTCACAGACTGGTACTTCAAATATAAAGCACAGAAAGATAAGCACTGCCAGCGAGGAATCTAAAAATATGTCTTGTTAAGCTTGATTAATGAGCTAATAAAAAGCTATAATAAGAAAAAAAATCCAATTAAAACATCTTGTGAAATTTCTCTCAAACAGAAATAAAGAACCCAAGAGAATGGTAAAACTTTGAAAAATTAGTATGATCCAGATGACAGCCTTAGTATTCAAGCCTACAGTACATCAGTTTTATACTTTCTTTGACTGGCTGTCCTTTATTTATCATCTCTGATGTGTGCTGTCTGGAATTCTGATCCTCAGTGAGTTTTCTTTTATTTTGTTACTGCCTCGCAAGTATAACATCTGAATTTAAATACAGACATATTAAAAACTCAGGCATTATATGGGTTGTAGGTACTTACTCTATTCAGAAAACCTGTAGGCCTCTGGCACAACACGTGGCACTTAGAAACAGTGAAGTAAAGGGAAAACCAGAGGAAACAAAACTCATCCATCACCTATATAAAGTCAGAAAACAAACCAGCTACACTTGTCTTATCATTGGTGTACAAAGGACAGATTAGAAAGGGTAGAAAATTTATATCCTAATATTCACTTTTCATCAGTATCTGGTACCTGAGAGTAATTAGAGGACACAGGAGCAGCAAGGACACTGGAAAGGAACTGTAAAAGACGCAGAGGTGGGAAGAGATGCAGATTTGGCGCTGGATGAGAAGCACCTGCAGCACAAAGAACCCCAGCCTGCACCTTGCAGAGCCTGGAGGTGAGCAGCACCCGGCCAAGGGCCAGCGGCAGCCTGCGAGGACGGCAGCGCACCAGAGAAACCCGAGGTTCCTCAGAGGCACTGAGCTGGGGCACAGCAAACAGGAGCAGGGCAGGGACGGTCTACACAGGGTCAGGAGGAAAGAAGCCCGAGGATCTCATACCAGGGCCAGTCGTTACTTTAAAACTACAGAAAGTGCCTATTTTAACTTACTGAAACATACTCTGCCATCAGCGAGTATCCAAGTACCCAGGAAAGGTGCATCCCATCTCCCTCTGGTGGCTGGTCGAGGGAAGAGAGCAACCTACTACGGCAAACGCTTGTCTGTCAGCCAAAATGTGTGCCATCACTTCTGTGAAAAGGTCCACCACCCCTCAACCCACAGTTCCCTCTGAATTTTAGGTTGGGTTTGTTTTTTTTTTTTTTTTAAAACAAACATGAAAATGTCTTCGTATACATTCTCTACACAGTCATACTCTTTTTCTCTTTGCACAGTTCAGTGAATATTTAGTGTTTATTTTTATCTCTTTCTTTCAAGTTGTGGCTCAAGACTTCACTGAAAAGCATGAAATACCAAATGAATTGCCTCATCAACTGCCAGGAGTGTTCACAAATGAACGCTTTTCAAAATACTTTCATTTGGTTACGGGGTTTGCCTTTTCTAATTTGACAGCAAGGGAACCAAGGTACACAAATCTGCCTGTTTAAGTACCCGCCCAGGACTCTTGAAGCCTACCTTAACAACAAAGTTCCTATTGACTTCAGACATTTCAGATGGAGCCTCCAAAGACGTGCCTTGTTCTACACCGTGCAAACGTGGGCCTCAGTGCCATGCCCAGCACCACAGAGCAGCTCCTGCGCCCAGCACAGAAGCTGGTTGCCCAAGGTGGTGCTGAACCCCACCGCAGGTTAGAGCAGCCTTCCCCTCCCTCGACCTGCCTGCTCGCTTACTACACGTCCCCGGCTCCTGCAACTAGTAGCACTGCTCGTTGCTTCCTATTCAACACCGGCAACTTCAAAATCCCTCAATTCTGATGTTTTTCCTTTCTGCAGCTTTACTATTTTTAAGCGTTTGGTGTCCCTCTCCCCACTCCTTTTCAGGTGTAACGTGGTGTCAATTTATTCTCACAAGTAAATCTCTGACCCCAAAGTAATCTCTGGCCTCAACATCAGAAAGCAGACCAGACCCCACGATGAAGGAGTAACCCTCCAGCTACAAACGACAGAACGCCTGTCCAAGGCACACGAGAGGCAAGAAGCAAGGCCTGTTTTCTGGCTGCTGCCACGGTGGCGGGGACGCGGGGTGTGCAGCCTGGACGCCCACCAGGAAGAAAGAGACCGACCCGGAGAAAGAAGGAAAGCCTGGGTACGCCCGGCTCTGCCGGGCACTCTCGGGGCTTCCGAGGACGCGAGCTGGCGGCTGCTTGGCTCCGCTCTCTAACCCGAGGCACCGCACACGCTTTTCCTAGTGACCCAGGCCAGCAGCAGCAGCGTTCCCCGAGCCCGCCCCGCGGGTGGCTAAGCAAGGGCGGCTAACCCCAGCCCGACAGGCCCCGGCCGACCCGCCCAGCAACCCTGGAGGCGGCCAAAGCGGGGAGCTGGCGACACGTGAGCGAGCCCGACGCCCCCACGCCTCCATGAAAACGTCTGTGGGCGTTGTGAGCAACCGCCTCCGCCTCCTCCCCCCCCACCCCCCCTCACGGCCAGCCTCCACAGAGAGGCTGCGGCCTCAGGCGCAGCCCCGCCGCCCTCTGAGGCGCAGGCCCGCAGCCAGGGCCTGCCGGGAGGCACGTCCCGGCCCGGCAGGGCGGCCCTCCCGCCGCTTCCACTCCTGCGCACTGGGCGCGCCCCGCGGGCCGGGCCGGGCCGGGGCCGGGGGCGGGGCGGGGCGGGGGCGGGGGAGCGGCGGGCGGCCAATTGCGGCCCCCCGGGGAGCGGCTGTGGCGGGGCTGCCGGCCGCGCTCGCAGGGAAGGATGGAGGCAGAGGGCCGGGTGCCCGGGCCGCCGCTCCCCCCGCCTTCCCTTGGCGGCGGGGGAGGGGTCGAGGCCGATGCCGATCCCCCCGCGGGAGCCCCCGGCGCGGCCCGCGGGCCGCTGCTCGCCGCCGAGGTGCTGGCGTTGGACGATGAGGAAGACGACCTGGAGGTGTTCAGCAAGGTACGGCAGCGCCCTCCCCGGGTCGGGTCGGGTCGGGCCGGGCCGCGCCGGGGGCGGGCGGGCTGCTGGCCGCTCCCTCGCTCGCCGGCAGTTTGCCCTGCCGTGCGCCGGGCGAGCCGGGGACGGGACGGGTCGGGACGGGACGGCACCGCCCAGGGTGGCGGCGGCGATCGCGGCCTCTGCCCGGCCTCTGCCCGCCTGCCCCGCGCTTGGCCGGGCAGCCTCCGCTCCCTGCGCCCGGACAGCGCAGCGCCGGGGCAGGGCAGGTCCGGCTGTCGGCCTCTGCCCCAGAAGTCACCCGGGGCTCCCGCGGCCGCCGCCGAGCGCTGCCCCGGGCAGCCCCGCGCCCCCAGGCAGCCCGGCCCGCTCAGCGGAGCCCAGGGTGACTTCTCCCTGGGCACGAAAGGGGGTTTTCTCCTTCAGAGCAACTGTGCAAGTCGTAACTGCTCTTACCTTAAATTTGCCAAGTAATCTGGAGTCGCTGTAACCTTATCATCACTTGTATTTGTCATGTACCATATATGTATCTGTAAATTAAATAAACAGTTGTACTTAGTCATTGCAGTTGTTTTTAAATATAAATAAACATTTCCAAGTTTCAGTTTGAGCTTTCTTTTAAAAGATGAAGGGAAGTCTAGCACCTTCACGTAGGAGATTTGAGAAGGTAACACTGGTATTTTGATGAAGGGAATAAACCGAATGTAACTGACAATACATTAGGGTCCACATTCTGAAAGCACACAGAGTTAGCTAGGTACGTGGGTGCCGGTCCTGCTGATATTGCTGATTTTAATTAATCCAACAAAGTGTGCTGTGGCTACCATGTATATTGTTTCTCATGTTTTACTAATTTGGTTAAGACAAGGCTTACCTCTTGCCTTCTCAGCCATTAAAGAAGAGAGTATGTCATGGATCTATTGGCCTTACCAAGGGAGCATCTAAAATATAACATAAGGATGTACAAATAGCTAAGGTGGAAAAAATATATATAGGGGGCTAAGGCCCTGCTCACCTTCTGAGACTTCTGAACTGCTGTGTGACAGGATGTGTGACACTGGAGGGACACAGCAGATATGTTTCCTATTTGAAAATGTGACAGCAAACATATTTTCAATAGGACTGATTGTCATATGAATTAACTGTGTATTTTTTATATTTCTGTAAATGAGATACATTTTTAGGTATGCATGAATAAAAACATTGGAATAAGAGCTTCATTCTTAGGAGTTATGCATTTAAACTTTGACTGTAGTAAAATTCGTGAAATTCATGGATTTTAAGTCCAGAAGGGACTATTAGGTGATTTAATGGTCTGTAACATGCAAGAGGTCAGGCTAAGTTTCACCAAATTATCTGTGTTTTTCTGAAGCATAACTAGGGTCTAGCTAAATCATATTTTCTAGAAAAGCAGCAGTCTTGATTTGACATAAAAAGTTGAATGATTCACTGAACTTGCATGCAAAAGTAGTGCTAAAATATAATTTTAGTTCTTTGTTTCTTACTTTGAATCCTTTTGCTTTTACTAGGTAAGCTCTGACAGTTCTGCATGCAGGTATCTGCCTATCAATACAGCATATCGACAGTTATGCTGCTTGCTTGTCAATAGCAATGCTCCCTGGGAATAAAAAATAAAAACAAGTGTAGTTGATACTAGTTCCTGCTGCTATATGGCAAATATCTATATCTTTAAATTTCAGCTACCTGGATTCATGCCAAATATTTCTGACTTATATTAAATCTTAACTACTATTAATGCATGCCACACGATAACTTATTCCTGCAAAGAAGAAAATTTGTCATACTATGTGAAAATACAGCATTCTTTCCAAAGATTGGACATCTACATTTAGTGGTTATACATAGACCAGGAATTCACAGTTTGCTTTCAGGTGCAATTTGAGGGCTGATCTTTTGAGCTGATGAAAATCTGTGAGGTTGATTGGGATTACACCCCATTTGTTCCTGTTCTATATATTCAAGGGAAACTGACAGGCTAAATGTAGCTTCTTCAGACTAAATTTTGTAAAACCAATTTTTCCATAACGTACTGTTCCAGGACCACCTTGTTTTTAAATTGTACCTTAATAGGGTTTCTCACGCCACTGTCTTTAAGGTAGTGGTGTAGCATTTGGCAGGCCAAGCGGGACAGCAGTGGCAGTGCAGTGCCCAGTGCCCGACACTGACGTCGACTTCATTTTTCTCAGTTTAGTGAATGAAATGTACTAGCTACCAAAATGGTGAAAAATGAGATTCTTAAAAATTGTCATCCTCAATACCCTAAGTTATTACTCAAGATGTAAACATAGGGCTTTTATTTTATGAAAATTCATAGACATTTAACCTGATAGTGTCATAAACCATTGACCCGGTATCCTGTGACATATCTCACATATTACAGACTAGCATCTTCTTTGGCAACTCTGATAAAGCATTTCATGATGTGACATGCATTTCACTTTATCCTAGTTTCCGTTACCATGGAAAAAGTTCTGAGGTCTTTTTAGCAGAGACAGCTTCTGGGGGCTGAGTTATGAGTCGCACAAATACAATGTTTTCAACTGGCTTTCTTCCATTAGTTTCAAAGTCTAGAGTACCACATGTATCATGATACCCATTCACTTAATCTTTGCCTTCCTTGTTAACTGATACGGTGACCTAGCATTGACAAAGCTGTCAGCACTTTGGTTAATACTTAAAATCTTTAGCAGCTCTTCTTTCAAACTCTATTTTACAGTGTTTGTCTCCATTTCATAATTACAGAAAACTTAATTAATGGTATTTCTGGAAAAGATGTACATGCCACTTCAGAATTGCATAGAGGCTAATTTTTCTTCCAAAACAGTTTTTCTTCCAAGACTGATTTATAAGTGAATTTTTTGGCCAAGGAACCATTCTGTCTTCCTGAATCTCTTTGCTTCTTTGAAGAATGCTCCAACAACTAAGCTATTCTCTTATAAGACAAATTCTGCCACCACATCCTTTATCTCCAGAGCCGCTTTGGATCCCTGACCTCAGAAGATTGCAAGCTCTGGATCCTCGCTGGGAGGGATGGATGGATGAGGTATAGAGGCAACCCTGAGCCAAGGATCTATGCTGCAGGGAGGAGTGGTGTTTAGGCAAACCCCTGGGCTTAATGTCTTCTACGGAGAGCTGCAGGCTCAGCTGTGTGCTCAGCCTACTTTGAGGCTGCTCCTGCTGTATGAGTGTTTTCCTTCCCTTATTTATTTTGGAGTCTTACTGACCCATTGCAGCCAAATGTGAGAGTGAGATAGGGTAACTGCAAGTGTTGGAGGAAGGAGACCCAGAACAAGGCCCTCATGCTGCCAGGAGCTCATTGATTTTCTATCTGTTTGGTCTCCTGGCCAGTAAATCAAAATGCATGAACCTATTTGCTGATCGCCACACATAGCTCTGCCGACTGCTGTCAGTAGTGAAAGGACTTGGAAGGGAGAAGGGGTACTGCAGGTAGGTGGGGCTGGGGGAGGTGTGGGAAAGCATCATTATCTGGGACAGGACCTTGATTCTCTTTGCATGGATGAAGAGGAAAGAAGTTTTTTTAAAAAAAGGTTCTACAACCCAAGAGCTAGAAGAATCATCTGATTTTCCTATGCCACAAAACTCCTTCTGCCCTCAACTGTATGCACACAAAAACATAGTTCCAACCACAAAATTACAGCTGTATAGAAAATAGAAAATTATCATCTTTTTTGACTGTGTTTCTGTGATGGCATCAGACATGTCACATGAACTTCAAGAACTGCTGGAAGTAAACCTGAAGTATCATGAGGATAAAGAAAGAGAAACAGATGCTTGTTTAAAACTCACATGCATTCATTCATGTGCAGATGAACACTAGAGCTGTATTACAACAGAACTGAAGACATGCTTATTCTATGGATTTTTTTTGCCCATGTTTCGTTTCACAAACCACATATTCATAAGCCCTTCCATATAAATACACTTTCAGAAACCTGCCTGTATGGAACAATTTTTGGTAGCAACCTAGAAGGAGGAACAAAACATTAAGGTATTAATGACCCATGGAAAATGAGAAAATATGAAACACATTTACCTTGATCCAATTTAGGCCTTGCAGAGTCATTATTCCTCAAGTTATACAGCCATTCAAGTCCCTTACATGCTCACATGCATTTTTCTTGCCCTGGAAATTTCCCGTTGTCTCAGCACTTCGAATCGCATGGGCTGCTCTGAACTAGCGGTCCTCATTCTTCACGTGGAGCGTGGCCAGCTAGTGCTAGAGGGCAGTGAAAACAGCTTCTCTAATTAATCCCCCACCACTCAGGACAGTGCTGGCTGGATACCAGTATAGAAATCATGCATAGGAACACACTGAGTAAAAATAAGATGACCTACAGCTGTACAAGTAAGCAGCTATATAATATTTAAAGCATTGCCTTTAGTCTTCCATCCTGCTTTTGTCTCCCTGTTCAAAGAACTGCACCTAAGCAATGGGAGGAGAACTGGTACATCAGTGCTTCCCTTGCATAATTCTCAATATAAATTCCTACTCTGTATTTGTGGGAGTACATTGATAAATCCAAAGGAGAGGGATGGCAGTAGGCAATGAGGTTTAAGGCAGGAAAAGAACAAGAGAGGAGAACATGTTCCAGAGAAAATTTTGATCCAGCTGAATTCAAAGGAAAAAAAGCAACTCTCACCAAGCTCAGCAGCACTGCGGTGGTGTGCTCTTCCCTCCCACGAGATCAGCCTCGGGATGATGCTGGTGTCTCTAGTTTCTGTGGACTCCCACATTTCCACTTCTGCCATTGGAGCAGTTTTCTCTTTAGCAACATCCCTTTTCTCCTTGCTCCGTAGTTAATGAGGCACCGGAAAGGCAGCTCTTTGCCACTTGGTAGTTAGTGTAGCCTAACTACCCTTCTAGAAAACTTCTAGAAAACAGATTAATTTTAAAGTTTGTTATGAAAATACTACATTGCATTGGATATATTAGAAGTGTGTAAAATGTTTGATATTTAAAACATAGTGATCGATTTTAATTGCCCAAATTTATTATTTTTAGTGATTTATTCATTTATTATGTTCTTTTATGGTGTTAGTGAATTTAATTTATTTTCCTAGGCACCGTATCCTTCAAGATTTTAGATTAGTAGATCTCATCCAGACTTGCACCTAAGGAAGAAAATTAGAGTTTTCCCTGTTTCTAATTTCCACTCAGTTTCTCAGCATTTGAGTGATCACCACTGAACGCACTGAGCAGAAGCAGCTGCTATGGGGGCATATTCTTAGAGAGCTGTGGTGGAAGTGGTTGATGCTATCAAAAAGTGGTTTTCCAGTTCAGCTAAGCAGTGGTTTGACTTTTTTTTAGAAATTAAGCAACAAATTTGTACTGCATCCTTACTTACTGTTTTTCTTCTTAAAAAGATTAAATTTATGTCTCTGTAAAAGTTTTCCATTTCAAACTTTATTTTAAAATGTATGCAAACTGAAATATCCAATTCCAATAAAAATTCTCATTTGGATTTTGTCTTGTTTTCTTTTAAAGTCATCATTTTTTATCCACCTTGTTCAGGTTATTAGAGATAATTCAAACTTCATAAGTCCTGAGTAACTGGCTTCTAACAATTTTAATAAAGCTGGTAAGTATCCTACATAGTCACTGGATTGGATTCATAACTAATTTTAGCATTCATAGGCAAGTTCTCTTTCTAGCTATGCATAACATTCTTGTCAAATGGTAACATTTTGCTCTTTCATCAGTTTTAAGATCAATCTCATTCTAATTTCTTACATCCTCACTGAAGCAAATACTGAAAAGGATAATAGATTTGCCATGTACTATATAATTCTTTCATCTGCTCTATGTCTTATCTGTTTTACCAGACTATTTAAAAGCTTGCCATTTTAGTGTCTGAGACATATGTGTTTGCATGTGTGTGTTTGTTTGTATATAAAGATGTATTGATATGGATGTTCGCATGTCTTATCTGTAGGATACATCACTGGCTGAGGTAAACTCATTCAGTCCTTCAATGCCAATATCCCCCTCATCAATGATAAACCAGTATAAATTTGAAGATGAACCAGAATTAAGAGATCTCTTCATTACAGTCGATGATCCTGAAAGCCACATTACAGCCATTGAAACATGTATTACATACAGAGTAGTCACAAAGGTAAGCATCTACTCGTGGCTATAATGGCTTACATTGATAACAGTAGTAGCATTTTCACTCTTCTTGCATACCATTCTCTGGGATGTTACTAAATTCAAATTATACCCTGATTTTGCCATGAGTTATAGACCACTAAAACTGTATGAAACTGTGCAGTAGATTCTGAAAAAAAATTCAGTAGAGGTGCTTACGTTTTTTATGCTGAGAAAATAGCTAATAATTCTTCAACAGCCAAATCAGTTCTATATGAGAATAACATTTTCTATTGTGATCTTCAGCAGGAATATGAAAAAGCAGAAAGACTGATTCAGTTCAAAGACACTATATTAGCCCAAGTATCTATGACTTTTGGATCACTTGCAGGCTAGCAGTCTTTTGTCTTGCATAAATGTTACCTGCTACAAAGTCTTTCAGTTCCATTCTTTTGTAATTACAGCATCCACTATCACATGGACATTTGTTTCCCATTTACAGTTGCATATGATTTCTAGGGAAACTGTCACAATTCTCCAATGAAAAAGTAATATTAGGAAACAACTAAGTGTATTTTTAGCTGTTCTGAATGCAAATTATTTACTGGAAATAAGGAAGAAAGTCAGCCTTGTGAGACTAGCCACCTCTTCTTGGACTACCAGCAAATATTCTGCAGGCTGCATTTTGAAAATTGCACTGTTAATTTATTTTACTTTGAGTTCTTTTTAAAAGATTCATTTAAAACCAAATTTTCAAATGGGAATTATTCATCCTTAAATGAGAGGAGATATCAATTCGTCATAAAATATTTAAAGAGTAGGAAGAGAGCTATCTTCGTTAGGTTGCTAGCAATAATTTTCACTTATGCATGTTTTTGTAGACGAGAGAACATTTTTTCTTCAGGCAAGTATGGAAGGGCTGTAAGGTGGATTGCTTTTGCTTTTTTATCTATTCTATCCTTTCTTATCGTATTTAATTTGAAGTGCTGGTTGTTGATGATAAAGTAATAGCATTCCTCCCACATACCTTGAAAAATTTTTATTCAACCCTCAAAAATGTTTAGATTACAAAAGCGTGTTTTGAGGTTTTTAGAATTTACTTGCATCGCATTATAAATCTCTGTGCAACAATGAATGCTAAACAGCACACATTACTTTAATGAAAACACGGGCTCTTTGTGGCTTGATTCTAGAAGATAGAGCAGTGATCAAATAAATCTCATGGTCTGACAATTTTGCAACACTGTAATAAGCATTTTTTCTAGGCATTAAAGGTTTGTTGGCAAGTTCTAACAAAGGGCTACAAAACTGGAATTGATGATGGAACGCAGAAGCCATTAAGCAGCACAGGAAGTGTTATTGCTCTGATATGCTGAAGTTTTCTTGTTTTGAATGTGGGGATTGTTGACTAGTGTCAGCAGATCCCAAGGACGTATGTCAGCTATTTGGGTTTTTTTTTCAGAATGCTAAAAAATGGACTTTCCTCACTTGTAGATTACTAATCACTTTAAAAGAAATGCCCTAAAAGTAATGAACGTAACCATGATTGCTAAAAGGAAAATGCCACGCTAAAATAATGATTGAAATCTTTTGGAAACATTGTGGTAGGCCAATTATTATAAGTCACTCTGTGTGCAGTTTAGTGCTTGCTTTTCTTTTTTTTTTTTTACAATAGAACTTTGATTTCTTGCTAAAATGGGATGTGTTTTATCTCTTCAAGTAGTTGATCATTGCACTTTAAAAAAGAGCAAGCAAATAATACAGGCAAAATAGAATCATGTATACACTCCCTTCAAGTACTCATTTTTCTCCAAAATCTAAAACTACTTTGCTCTTTTTTTCTGGTATTCTAACCTGGGCCTGTTTTTTCTGCCTCTGGTTTTCAGACATCTCGTGGTGAATTTGACTCCAGTGAATATGAAGTTCGAAGACGGTATCAGGATTTCCTTTGGTTGAAGAGCAAACTTGAAGAAGCACATCCGACACTGATTATTCCTGTTCGTTTGCTAAAACTTAAGTTATTTTTCTTTGTTTATAAGATGGCTCCAGTTTTATACAGAGATGTTTGAGGTCTTTTCAGTTTCTGAAATCTCACAAACATTAAACCAACCTAGTTTCATTAGCTTTATACATTTGTGAGAATTAAAAATCCCATAAAGGTATTTCTTATGTTTGTAATTGTGCCATTTGCAGTAATTTATGTCCTTCTTTCTTAGTTTTACTTACATTCTTCTGCACTGTGTGCTACAAGAACCATGTTATACCACTGTTGAATGTGATCACTTTATAACGATTTGGTTTTTGCATGGTGGGTTCTACAAGGTATACCTGTGTTTTTTAGTAACTAGAAGAACTATTATAATACCCTTAATGTTATGCAAATTATATGATGTATTTTTTCTTTTTTCCTTAGCCATTGCCTGAAAAATTCATAATGAAAGGAATGGTAGAACGATTTAGTGATGAATTCATTGAGACTCGAAGAAAAGCTTTACATAAATTTTTGAACCGTATTGCTGATCATCCAACTTTAACTTTTAATGAAGACTTCAAAATTTTTCTTACTGCGCAGGCCTGGGTAAAATGACTTTATTTTTATTTACAGTTATGTGAACCACGTCTTGTGTTAGTAGAGTGTATCAGGAGTCTCCCTAGTTCAGTATTCAATACTGTCCTCCCACGGCTTGTTACAGAAGTGTCAGAAGGCGGCAGGGGATTTATGGAATATTCATCCCCCGAGATAACCTTTTCTTCTGTGCTTTTGGTAATCATGTGTGTGGCCATAAATATTGCTGTACCTTCCAAAGCAGTTTTTGTTGCTGCATTTTGGATTTTTGTGGCAAATTCACAGTATTTCTACACTGCATGCTTTTCGGTATACACAGAAGCTTCCAAGATTATATGAAAAGTAGTATTTTAAATTAATTATTGTTTTGGCATGGCGCTGTCTTTTGCATCTGCTTTTTTTAAAAAGTTATACTAGTCTCATAAAAGAAAAATACAGCCTTTGAATTTCCTGTTGTATTTTTGCAAGATGAGTCTAGCTGAAAATTGGAGTTTTGTACTCGGAAAAGCATGCCTCTGAACTTCAGCAAAGGTTATCCTAGCAACATACAAGAAGAGTTACAAAAAAAATAGGTGGATTATTTCTTCCAGTAGGAGCATTGTTTCCTTTTCTCTATGACTTATTTCTGCAATCATTGCCTCTGCTTTCCTGTTCAAAAGGCTAAATTGCAAACTAGCTAACTCACCCTAAGGAATGAAAGAGTAAAGGTTCTCTGCCATCTTTAATCACTCTTGTGAGAGCGTGATACACGGCGTGCTTGTGTTTGCCCAGAAAAGCTTAGCTAATAAATGCACGTGACAGGTACGGTTCTGACACTGGTCTAATAATTTTAGAGTAAGATTTATACACTAAAAAGACACGTATGTAGTTTTGCTTAAAAAAAAAAAAAGCTTTAAAGTATGCATTATTTTCAGAGAATTCAAAAAAGTACATGGAAGTAAACACAGCTTGTTCTGTCTGTAGGAACTCTCCTCGCACAAGAAGCAGGGTCCCGGTTTGCTGAGCAGGATGGGACAGACCGTCAGAGCTGTAGCATCCTCAGTAAGAGGAGGAGTTAAAAATCGTCCTGAAATGTTTACAGAAATGAACAATTACATGGAAACATTTAGTCAGAAAATAAATGTACTAGACAAAATAGCTCATAGAATTTACAAGGAAGAAAGGGGTAAGTAGAAAACAGATGTTAGTTTTATTGATTTAAGAAATTAATATGTTGGAAAAGTAAATTAGTTTTCATTGTGCCAGGCAAAATACTCTTTCCAGCAAGCAGGGGAAAAGGGAGATTTGTGTTTATACTGTGCTTTTCCTAATGGTCATTGTTTTGGCAGACCTTCAAGTTAATTTGCATAACTTGTTAATAAGAAGAGTTTTAGCATGTCATTGAACTACTTGATAAGGAACTTAGAAAGAAGAAAACGTAGCTAGTATGGCTATCTTGTTATTTGTGCTTTTTGGAAAGCTGCATGACCTTTTGTTTTGTACTTTCAGTGGAATGTAAACAGTCACAGTTTTCTGTGCTGTCTTGTACTGGCATAATGCTGTCTAGATTCCAGGTCTCTTTTTGGTTTCATTCTGCACCTTTTCTCTGTGTTAACCAAGCAGATTTTTCTTTTTTAATAGCTTTACTGTTGGCCATAATTTCTGTCATGGGAAACTGCCTGTTAGAGTTTTCTTAAGAGGGATGACTTAATCTCAGTTTTTTCCTTAAGTAACAGCAGTTTGAACACCTACTTGGAATGCTAAATTACTGACTTTCTGAGATTGACCCTGATCTCAGACTAGGCCTGTTCAGTAGAATTTCCACTGGTCAGAATTTGAGGGATTTTATTGTCTATGATGTAATATAATTTGAAGAGCTGCACTGTGTTCTTTAATAACTGAGCCCTTGTGCTTTATTGTGCAGTACCAGATCTCAGCGTGTCCTCACTAAATTGGAGGAGTCTTATAAAAGGAAAATACATGTTGGTGAAAAGACTTCCTTTTGATATTGTTAATTTCAGTGGAAATAGCTGGCTGAGGTCTGTAGGTTCAAGGCATCAGTGCCAAAATATTTCTTGGAAAACCTTACAAATTTTGACATGCTCCCAAATGCTGTAGGTTATATCTTTCTAGATTTTCCAAATTGCACTTGGCAGAACGCTTGCGTGCAAGGCTGCACTGTCGTGGATATGAACTGTTGATAGCTGTGATTTAGAGAACATTCCTGCTTGCTGTAGCTTAACATGGGATTCTTAATTATATCTTCCATGGAGGTTTTTTTTGTCCAATTAATCTCGAAGTAAACATTACACTCTTCATGGCACACGTCTGCTTTGCATCTTTTCTTGGACATTTCTTCATTATAAATTCAGCTGTGATGAAATTGTGTTTCTAATACATGACCAACGTGTTCACAGTACCCTCCTGTGAATATGCAGCTTCCAGGTCATATCCAGCCTTGCCCAAGTTTAGTCCTGCCAAATGGCACATTGAATTCTGGACCTTTTTCTTTCTGCTTACAGATTATCACTTGGCCTAGAGACATAAGAGAAATAATTTGTAGGATATCCATGTATTTAGATTAATAAAAACTACTAAAGGAGATAACACCTGTAGAACTGGAGTGAACTTCAGTGTGTCTTCTGCAGCTTTTGGGACATACCAAGGCTACTAGTTTTAATAATGGGATTCGGAGCATTACAGTAGCAGAATTCAGGGCAGCAGAAGTAAATCAGACTAATGGCTGCCCAGGGCTGCTATGGCTCATGTCCCTCTCTGTGAAGACAGTGTGAAGTAATTCAGATCATTGGATGAACTGAATACAACCCATCAGGTCTAAAAGTGTATGTGTCCTTTTAAAATCACTGGGGCATTTTTGCTGATAGGTTTCTAGGAACTACTTAATTACAATACATTCATTGATTAGTTTATTCATAAAATTAACTACAGTTTACTTATCTTGGTCATTTGAGCAAATTTAAACATTAGCCTCAGTCTCTTGCTTTGTTCACAGTAAATATGAGGTTGCAATTAGTATCACTTGGACATCTATTAATGAACAAAAGACTAATATCTGTATATGTTCCTGTTAAGAGTATTTTAATGAAATGAAGGAATACGGCCCCATCCACACACTGTGGTCAGCATCGGAAGAAGATATAGCAGACTCCCTAAAAGGTGTTGCCAGCTGCATCGACAAGTGTTGCAAGGCTACGGAGAAGCGAATGGCAGGGCTTTCAGAAAACCTGCTACCGATTTTACATGAATACGTTCTCTATAGTGAAATTCTGATGGTAAGTTTTCCTTAAGGATTGCTTATGGCTGTATGTAAAGTTTGGCTTAGTCCAGTGACAAACACTAGAAGAGAATTTGCAACTGATGAAAATGATTTTGCAGTCCCTCTATTTACTGTTGTTACGAAACGTGCACAGCATAGGATAGCTGTCCCTTAGCAGGGAATCTGGTTTGTCCTGTTTCCCTTGTTAATCAGGCAAGAGGCGCCGCTTCCAGATGAGAAGAGCTTGATAGCTTTGCATGGCAGGCAGCCCTTGGTAGCTGGGCTAAAGAGTGTCTGGTTTTGCCATCTTCAGAGAGCTCTGCATTGTAGCAGAGAGGTGGGAACACAGAAAGGTTTGGGGAACAGCAGCTGAGAAGGACCTCCTCTGACACTGCTGAAATATGAACTCATCGAGTAACAGATTGTGTGGGGGAAAAGGAGTGGAGAGGTTTTTCCCTTTCTAGGAGATGTTCCTAAACTATGTTTTCTTTTTCCAGAACAGCAGGGAACTTCCAGTCCCTATGCCATTATATAAGCACGTGTTAGTCTTTGCCATAAGGTGATGCTCTCAGTTCCCTTTATGTACGTATTTTTCTTACACTCGGGGAGAATGTAAAAAATCAGACTTCAGAATTGATAAACTCAATGCTGATGGATAATCAACATAATTAAGTAACTGAATGCAGCATGTTATAATTCCCACCCTCCTGCCTCCAGAAAGCAGAAAATGTGTACAAACCCCTCTTTGTCTAGGTTTTGAGCAATGGAAGCTTCAGTATCTGTTCTTGCCTCTCTGCTGGAGTGGTTTCTGAGTAGGGGCTGAGAGTGTGTTACAGGCCATGGGTAGAGCAAGACCCAAGTTAACTCAGCCTTTGCTGGCACTGTGCAGAGCGCTGCCGGTTTCTCAGTAAGGCTGAGCTAAGAATTACTGAGAGGCTAAGAATTACTGCTGCAATGACTGCTGTCTTTAAAACCAGCTTCACTGAAAGAGGGGCCATACAAAATGTCCTGTATCTCACAGGCCTCGTTATTTACATGTACATGCAGGTAGATGGAGGTAGATACCGCTTTGCTTAAAGGTCTGAAGAGATTACCAGCCTAACAATTGCAGGTCTTCTTCCTCTCCCCCACTTCCAAACTTATTTTTCAGAATTTCTAAGTCTGTTACCCATGAGCCATCCCAGCCTTCACGCTATTGAAGAGATGCTGCCTGTGCATTGCCTTCTACTCGGCAGCCTGGCTCACCCTTTCTCGGGTGTTCTCTTTTGTCCAGAGCACAGAGAGGAGAGGTTTCTGTGCCCAAACCCCAGAGTGACTACCTGGCTCTTCATGCACATGTTACAAGTAGCTGTTGCCCGTTGCTTTTTTTTCTGCTTGCAGTGTTCTTGATGCAACACTTGCAATGCAGCATTAGGCTGCCTTGAGGTCCTGTCTGGAAGAAAATCTTCCTCCAATAGCTCGTTCCTGTTCTACAACTGTTCTTTTCCTTTCATTCGCCATGGATTTTTGTTTTTCCTACAGTTTACTTCCCTCTCGCAGTTTGGAGAGGGAACTACTAGTCACCACACAAATACAACAGGGGAAGTCACACACTAGTAAAACCTCCTTTCAGGGATGTTTAACCCCTCATCACAGCGACCTTTGTGCGGTGCTGCCAAGATCATGCGCAAATGTGCAGAAGAAGGTGTGGTCAATACAATACAATCCTTGTATTTTCCAGTCGTGGGAGTTCAGCCTTAAACTGGCGAAAGAGATGAATTCATAGCTAAAATATTTACATCTGGACTGGCTCCTTCCTAACTGACTCACAGAGCAAATCTGGGGAATGCAGAGTACTGCTGTGCCTCAGGGTACAAACTGCAGCAATAAATTGGTTATGGGTCCACATACAATTATTTGAGCGGTTTGTGGCAGGGTACCATTAAATATTACACAAAAAAATTATAAAAGTATAATAATATGTTTTAAAAACACAGTCCATCTGTTTGCCATTAGAAGTCAACACTTGTCTATAGTTGTAGCACATTAATATTAAAATCATTGGGTCTACCTTGTAATTTAAGGAGTATTTGTGATAAATTTGACAAATAGTCATTAAAACAATTTTAAAAGAGGCAAAAGAAATAGTAAAAAAGAGAAAGCATTTGTAATATGAAAGAAAGCTGTTGCAGACATATTTGTTTTGCTTCTATGCTTACAGCTAAACATTTTCTGTATTTATCTAACCAAAAGATATTCTGAGCTATTGAAACGTAGCTTTATGAGCATTAGTATGTATTGCTAATCTATTGCCCAGAATTGTCCAAAGTCAGGTTTACCAAATTTTTCTAGTGAGTACCTGTTCAAAAAGAAATGTTGAAAAATTATTTGAAAATTAACCTCCTAAATTACTCTGTTGTGTTTGTTAAAGTGACAAGATTTCAAAGAGAACTCAGTCAAATGAGACAGCTAGAGAAGGCAGAGCTGCTTGTGCCCTGTGCTGTTTCAACATGCCCTATGCTAGAGGTGAATACTGAAAATCTCTTTAGTATATGCAGAAGAAGCAGTAAAACCAGTTGTAGCACGGTAATGTAAAAGAAGGTTTTGAGATTTGTAATTATATATGTCCTGCTTCTAATTTTTTTTTAAAAGACTAAAGCCTTGCAACGTTTCTGCAAGATAAGCACACCTGAGTGTGCTTTTACAGATGAGGAAACTAAGGCAAAGAGAAATTTGTAAGGCTTCCTCAAGGTCACAGAGCAAATGAGCATCAGAAATGGAAATTTAATCTGTAACACCATTCCTGTTTTGTAGTTCAACAAGTAACGTTCCTTGCCCTTGCTAATTATTTTTTGACGTTATGCTAAAAATCCTAAGATTATGCTAAAACCTAATAAGACAGTTTTAAAGGAGGAAATAATTACATATGCTGAAAATAAGCACATATATCAATGTTAGAACATCTATCATTTTTATGATAATTTTATCTGATTTTACTGAATTACATTTGGCACTTACAAAATAATATTGAAGGTTAAAGTCACAATTTCAGTAATGCCTGATATACCATTTTTAGTCATTTATTCTACTTTATATTGTAACTTTTACTCAAAGAAGATACTTTTGTTCATGAAATTTGGCAAACTCATATTGCTGGTTTAAAATATGAATATACAGTAAGTTGAGCTGATACTAAGTAAACTGCTGTTGCAGTTTTTCTCATACAACTAGCAATGATACTGTGTATGGCAGATTCTTGTGGCACTGATTTTGGATTTACTAAGATTCTTGAAAAGCACGTAAGATAAAATAGAGGTATTGAAAAATGAGTCTTCACTACATGATTTTAAGATTTTTTTTGAGGAAAGTACATGTATCATGTCAAAATTATTAAATGGCATCATTCTGTGATCTTGCTTAATTTATTAAATAGCCAAGTTGTTTGATGGTTTTCTGAATAGATGGCTAAAATTTGATGCGGTTTACTTCTTTTTTTTGTCTTTCCTATATTAAGGGTGTTTTGAAAAGGAGAGACCAAATTCAAGGCGAGCTCGACTCCAAAGTTGATGCTTTAGCCAATAAAAAGACAGAAAAGGATCTGGTGAGTATGTACAGAAAGCTGAAATCTTCTAGGCCTTATTCTAACTGCAAAAGATGATCCCCTGAAGAAAGCACTTCCTCTGAAGCCATGCTTTGTAGCTGGATGGTCTCTCTATAATTCTCATACTTATTCTGAAAAGGTTTGGTCTTTGTAGCTATGCATGCCAGGCAAAGGCGGTCATGAGAAAGATGCAAAACTTCAGTAGATAGTCTGCTGGAGCAAAGGACTGGTAATAGTGGGCAACCACTGTGTTTTGTCAACATAGACTGTACCACAGCTTATTTTTAGCCTTTCTGTTTACTT
Source organism: Mycteria americana (assembly GCF_035582795.1). NCBI lineage: Eukaryota > Metazoa > Chordata > Aves > Ciconiiformes > Ciconiidae > Mycteria > Mycteria americana. Next base: position 49,070,250 of record NC_134371.1, on the reverse strand, counting down.
CCACACTGGGAGTTAAAAGAAAGTAAGACTTGCTGCAGTGCTCTTGTAGCTGCTGCTCCATTGATGTAGGAGAGGGAGAGGAGGTGGTTAGAGTGAGCAAAGCTGTTCATTAAACTTATTTAAAATAAAACATTCTGGATTCTGTTCTTTCAGGTTTCTGTCTTATCTGGTTGGGCCCAGGCATACTTTACTTCCAGTATGACACCTTCATTCATTCTAGCAAAGTCAGAGTGTAACTGGTAGCCCATGGGGGTAGGCATCCCCAAACCCATCACTGAGGCTCAGCAGGCCGATTAAAAGGAACTTCTGCGATGGGCATTGACATTTTTTAAATCTTTGATTGTTTAACTCTCCAGCCTAAGTAATGTCCTTTTAGCACAGTGTTAACTCAAAGTGTTATACAGTGTAAGTAATATATAAAAATTACTAAATAATAATCACTGTAACTTTTTAGTACATCAAAGGAGAAAGCCCTTGACATTTCAGATGCTTTTTATTAGAGTTGTCATAATCAGCTTTCAAGTTAAGATGAGCTGTTTAGATAGTTTTTGGCACTTGAAGTGCATATTTTTATTTGATTTCTTGCCACTGAGCTGAATAAATGAGCATGTATTATCACTGTCTGATATCTATGATGGCTAGGGTATATTTTGTAAGAATTTGCCTCTGTGTACTGCAGTGGGACAGTAAGTAAATACCTCTGGTTTTGTTTTTTCCTGAAGTAGAAATTCTGTTTACTTATATTGTCCTCTCATTTCACTGCCTTTATGTTCTCTAATCTGTTTCTGTTTCTCTACTTCCTCTGCCGCTTCTCCTGCCCTTTGTCCTTAGTTTACATATAAAGTTTGAAGCTGTTATAAAATGCACGGAGGATGGTAAGTTGGAGAACCCCCCCTAGGCTGGGAGTTGGGGCAGCAATGGCAGGTCCTCGTCCTCTGCTGGCTGCAGGCCACCGTATGCCCATGCTGCCCTGTGAGGGCACTGGCAGACCCGCTGCAGGCTCCTGCAGCCTGCCCACGTCCCCAGCACCCTGCGCCCTGGGTGCCTCGCGTGCCGGCAGCACACTTGAGTTGCGTGGCATGTAAAAGCACAGTATAGATTACGAATGATCCTTATGGGTCCCTTCCAACTTGAGATACTCTACGATTCTACGATTCTAAGAATTTATGCTGGCAGGACGGAGTGTTATACGTCATTGCACAAGTTATTTGTATGCAGCTAGTTATGTCAGCTTTTCAACATTGCGTCCCTTTTAATCAGTACTTCCCATTTGTATGGTTTGTTGGCAACCTGCTAAAAACAGTTGCATTTGCACAGAGCGATTCAGCGATGAATTGCAATTTCATACAGCTTGTTTAGCAGCTAGTCTTATTGCTGTCCACTGTAGGGAAGGGAACATTGCCTGGCAGGATGTGGTCTTTTCAGAATGTATTTCTGTTACAATCTGATGGAGTCCTCAGACAAGGTGCATGCACTCTCTTTTCCTCAACTGTTACAGAAAAAAGGAGTATTTTTCTGTTTAGCATAGTATTGATCATACCATGTTGATTTGATACTGACAATGGTTTACTCCATAATGAGATGTTTGTACTTGCTTCCAGTAAAATTTTGAGATCAGTTTGCACAACCTGGTCTTTTTTCACTGTTTCTGTGTTTCCAAAACTGTGTTTACAGTTTCGGTAAAAGCATTTGGACAGTGTGATTACCCAGGTGTTCAGATCTTTGCTTTATCTTTCCAACCCCTCTATTTCTTACTCATTTCAAAAAATCCTGTTTCTGAGAGCCTGATTCTCCTTGCAGTCTCATGAGAGCAGTAAAACAGATGTCTGTTAGCCTAATCTGATCATAAAATCCTGTGTTCTCTAATTGAGTGGCAGCTGTATCCTGAAGACTTTTTCTTAATTAGAAGTTGAAGGCTTTTTCTATTAGTGATAGTTTGGCCACAGAAAATGGTGTACTGCTATTTTTAACCATTCAAGTAACTTTTAACTGTTTTCTTAATCAGTTTTTTACTATGTTTTAATTTTTATTATGTGTTGAAATATTTTGCTGACATTATCTAACCAGACTGATTTCAGAATAAAAGGGGGTCATACCACAGGTGCTGTTATTGGAATTGGTGTCAAACACTGAGTTTACAGCTGTATTTGCACATTTCTATTCCTAAGCAGAACTCATGTAGCTTCTAATGATCTCACAGATGTCAGATTGAACTTGTCAGTGCAATCTAGTAGCCAGAAATTCTGCTGACAATGAGTGGCAGGAACTCTAATCTCATTTGAAGTACATTTCCACCATAGATAAGGAATCTCAGACTGTCATTAGAGCTGATAAAAGGCTGTGAGATCTTTAGCATTGGTCACGGCAAACATTAAATGATTTAACAAACAGGAGGTTATACAGCAGGAGAATACAAAACATCCCCAAGGTCAGTGCAGCTGAAATAGGCAGGAATCGCAAATTAAACCTTACGAGATGTCAGGCTCATTGGCTGGGCAAAAATGTTTTCTTGAGCTGTGCTTCTGCCATCAAGCTTTTATAAAGCTGCTTGTGGTGCTGCTAAAAAGCCAAAACCTTGTCTCCCACTCCGAAATTTAGTCCACAAAGAAGGCAGTTGTTAGGGCTATGAAGACTGTGATTTTGGATGCAGGCTCTGACAGATATTTGGGAGGACTTTGGTGTCCTCCTGCTTATCTAGACCTTTCTTAGCTCCAGAGCTCTGGCTGTAAAGGTGTTGGAGTCTGTGGCTCCGTCACTCACATGCTCCATTCGGAAGGCATACACAGCAATGCTAGTGCATCCCTCTGTGGTTTGGGAGTTTTTAACAGTTTTGGTACTGCCACTAGTGCTAATAGTAATTCTGACAAAAGGTTGGTATAATGTGCTCTGACAGAACCGGATGAGCATTAAATGCTAACTTAAGGATTCTAGTGTTCAGGCTTGAAACTAGTAGAGAGATGAAATGCTGAACCTATCACATTCTGAATATATCTTACGTTTCAACTCCAGGCTAAAAAGGGTTAGTATCACCAAGCTGTAGAACTAATTCATGTAGCAGATAGAAATTCATGCTATTTTGCATAGTGAGATAGTGTAAAATGCTGTGTCACTTACCAGGTAATTTGGCTATGGGGCCAAGTCTCTTTGGCTACAGGTGGCACTGTTCACATCTGGTAGCGCTCTGCCCTAGCAGTGCCTAGCTCCCACCTTCCTGGGCCATGGTCCGATGTCTGGTTAGCACTGTGCTGTCCTTCTCTGGGGATCACTGATGTGAGATTTAATTTGTCACACTAGCTGCCTCAGTGAGATCAATGTTAAGAAAATTGATTCAGAATCATATTTAATTTACAGGTGAAATTGTAACAATTTCCACCTTGTAAATGAGGAGCACGCTAGGTAGATGTTTGTGTTGAGACCAAGCCATTCTTCTTTGATTTCTGCTGTCATGGCAGCTGAAAAGGGTGGCATTTATGTTTCTTTTCAGTTGTGAAAAAGTAGATCTTAAACCTCTCTACTTGAGATGATGTGGCATAATGCTGTCTTTAGACCTTAAGCCCAACCCTTGCCTTGATACCACACACAGTTTCTTTTGGGCTTTAGAGGGTGATGTTTAAACTGCATATCCAGGCAGGGATGTAGAACAGAGTCTGCCTGTCCACATCACATTGTGACTACACCGTGGAAGAAATTCGTAGTTCCTAGAAAAGGCAAGACAAAAACAAACTGTAAAATAAATGTCATAAAGATATGAAGAATGAGATAAGGGGAAGCTGCTGCAGCCAGGACTTCTAAGTTGGAGAAGTTCTTTACGTGTGTAGCCTAGCTCATTCCCATATAGGGACTTCTTTCTTGCAAAAGCAGAAAATGGATTCAACTGCCTTTCCTAGTCTAAATCATCTAAAAATATTCACTGTTTTCAGTATTCTGTGTGCATTCATTTTTGGTATTTGAAGGAAAGGCAATTAACTTGAGACGTGCCCAAGATACTGAATCCAGCTGCCTGTAATTTCTTTAAAGGTAATTTTCCCACATTTAAACTTTGGATTAACCTTTTCATATTGAATACAGTGTTGGTAGTTGAAATTACCCTTGTCCATAGTTTGATTACTGGTCTGGCTAGGTAATTGAACGTGGACTTTTCAGTAAAGTAGAAATAATATTTTGCGTTTTGTTCTTGATTAATAACCAGTATTTCATTAATCTAGAAGTGTGGCAAGGAAAATCAGTGTAGAAATCAAGTCTGACTAAAAATGTTTATTCATCTGTGTATCGTGGAATGTAGAGAAAATCCATTCAGATGAAATTTTCAGTTTTACTAGCTAAGGAGTTTTTGGCTACTTTAAGAGCTGAAGGATTCTAGTATGTCAAACTGAATTGGGATCCGTGGTTTGTGAATAAAGCATTGGGCTCAGTTGCTGTGACCATTTCAGGCAGTGCTGCTTAGTTAGTTTCTGATGGCGGCAGCACTGCCGGCTGTTGCACTGCAACGCTGTCCTTCCTGCATGGTCCAAGCTGGAAGGCCGAGACTTTCCACATCCTGCTCTGAATTTTGACATTTCTGCATTCGGCCAAGAGCCTAAGCATTCCTTGGAAATCCTGGCAGTTAATCCTGGAATCCTGAAGTTCCTATCGATGAAAGCACCAGCTCTGCAGGGACCACGAGGAGCTATCCAGCTTTACAGGGGTGTTATATGACGAAAAACCAATTTGCCTGACAGCAGAATGCAAGGAAGAAGAGGAAGGTGTATGGCACCTGAGTTGCAATGGAAACAATAACAGATTAACTTTTCCTGCTTGATGTTCCCTATTGGTGGTGCTTCTGCCTGACCTCCCTGCTGCTGCAGACAGTCGCTGTGCAGTCCCAGCAGATGAATTTGCACTGTAGCTGCAGAAGATGTACCTCGTTCTGTGACTGGGTGCCAGCCAGAACTGACACAGCTGATTAGTAAATGACAATAGGTAACAAAATTATTGAGAGAACTAGAAGACTCATTAAAGAGAGGGCCTCTGTCCACTTACTCATTCCCATTAGCTGAAAAGTCACTTTGTGCATCTACAGTAATTAGAAGAAAATAATGTCTGTAGAGTAGCCCTCAAGGTTTTTGATCCTGGATTGCTGTGAAAGAGTTTCTTCTCTGCAGAAGTCCTTTGTTTTAATTTCTTTCTCTGCTTCTGTATTTCTGTCTCCCTCACATGGTCACACAGAGGTTAGTTCCACAAGAAAAGATTGCAAGGTGACAGGCAAGAAATCAGAAAGTTTGTGCTTTTGATTTCTGCTGTCTTCTCCCCATTCTGGTTTCTCCTGAGGTTATCAAAGGTTCTGTTAGGGTTTTCTCAGTTTTTCTAGCCAAATCTAATTTCTATAGTTGATTCTGCTTAAGTAAAGCCCTCTATATTTTCCTTTTTAGATGCATTACTGTCAAGTGCTAGCAAAGAGGTGCCAGAGTCTGTAACTTCTCAGTCAATAAAAATGTCTTCAGCAACACTTTAATTCTGGTCTAGAATTTCTGTTATTAATATTTCAGAAATTGTACCGAGTTATTCATTAAGAATAAAATTTAAATTTATCCCTGGGGAATGATTTTCTGTGCTAAGTTAAATACCAACCTGGGTTCTGCAGTTCTGTTTGTCTGCACTACAATCACTTGATTTCAATCACTTTTGAAATGGTGACTTTACTAATATTTTTTAATGTTTACAATTCACATTTAGTTCTCAGAAGAGATTGGGAAACTTGAAGACAAAGTCGAATGTGCCAATAATGCTCTGAAAGCAGACTGGGACAGGTGGAAGCAAAACATGCAGTGTGATATGAGATCAACATTCACTAATGTGGCTGAGAATAATCTCCGTTATTATGAAGAGGTAAAACACTTTCTCATAGCAATGTTATTTTTTAATTTATTATTTCAGTGGAGAAGTCCATGGGTTGTCTGTAAAGAGGAATTTTTGCATTTTACTTCAAACCTGGGTTAACTTCAGCATCAGTTTTTGCGGGAAGAGGGAGACAGTTATCCTTAACTTGACACTTTTCAAGCAAAACCTATTTTATTTGTGCCCAAGTGGTTGATCCTGAGTTCATCATCGACAGAGGGCACTCTTGTTTTACTAACCACAACCATTTGGAACGCATTTTTCAGTTCAATGTCAGCTGCTATATTTCAGTTTGGAAACCTTTTGCTGTAACTGCATGAAGAAGCCCTCTGGAAAGCTCAAACTTGTGTAAATGATCTTGTATGTGGAAAACGTTTAAATGTGATTCCATTTCAGACAGCACATTCATGAAGTCCTTGTTGTTATTCCCCTAAGGAATTGTCTTTCGTGAAATAACCAGATTTTACAAGGATAAAGAACAATACAATTTTGAGAAGTCAATATGAAAAGCTTATTGCACTTCTTTAAAAAAACATAAATGCTGCAAGTGTATACAATTAATAAATAGAATCTTTTTATAATTGAAACTTAATACTTCAGAAAGAAAGAAAAGTGGTTGAAATTAGATTTTTATTTTCAACTCAAATGCCACAGCTAATATTCTTGATAAGAATTCCCTTTTACAAGAATATATACTAAGAGAGAGAACTTGAAAACATGTAACAAGCTATGTTAAGCATTCTGTGAAGTTTCTTCATGGGGAACACGTTGTTGATTGAAGTGCGCATTTTGAAAATATCCCAGATGTCTTGAATTTTTTTAAGTAATTTCTCTTTATTTTGGGAAGAAAATTGGGAATATGCTAAGCCATCTATTAATCATAAATTAGTAATCTTCACAGATATATGTTGACATCTGTAACTTCCAGTCCTGTATTTTGAACTTTTTATGGATTGCCCGTTAGCCAATGACAGTGTCCTGATTTTACAAATCATTTTGTTAAAACATAATTGAAAAGACAGAGCTCTTGATCATCAAGTCTAATTAATTAACATACAGTCTGGGAGATGCACAGACATTGACAATCTGTTGTTACATATTAAGATCAAAATATTTTCTGAAATCAGGCAGCAAGCTTTTGGCATCCTCTCACATTTTCTTCAGTTATTGATGATCTCTGACTTCTATATCAGCAATACGTATGTTAAAACGATGCTAAATATATTGGAATATTTTGTTAATGAATTATTAGCTAAATTAAAACACTAAAATAATTCTTTGGTTCCCTTTCCTGTCTAGAAATGCTTTTTGCTGAATTAGAATTTTAATTCAGAATGCCAAAGCTCGTACTGTACATGAAATTACTATCATTAAGTCACAAACTGCACAAGATGGTTCGGCTACCTCTGTAACTGCCAGTGGTTCTTCTTAAATAGCCTCTCAAATACTGGACAAATTGGTTTATACTGAGACATTATTCTTTGTTGGTGCTTTTCTTGAATATTGAAATCTGCATAAAATGTTTTTTGCTGTTATGTCTTGGTAGATCTAGTTTTTAGGAAAAAATACCTTACCTTACTGCAGGGGTTGCAATAATAGAAAACATTGCGCTAACTGTATCACTCCTTGTTTGCAAAGTGAGAGCTTACCAATTTTTTTCTGTTTTATCAGAAAATCGTTATCTTAATCCTGACATTCAAGAGAATTTGATAAAATTAGTATTAGATTGGGAGTTTTGATCTAAAATATGTGTTTATTTGAGACCTGTGGTTAATGCTGATGGTTCATTATTGGAGAAGTGATTACTGTCAGAGGACCTTATATTACAAACTACAGGTGTGTAATGAACTCCTGAAAACAGTGGAAAAAGAAGCCCTAGCATCTGCTTTTGCTATTTGGGAGTGAAACTTCAGGAAGGGAATCTCAGAAACCTGAGAATCAGAATATGATTTTTATGCTTTCAGTAGAAAACAAAATCCTACCTTAAAGATAACAGTGTGAGTCTCAGTCATTAAACTCAGGGACAAACACAGTGCCTGTTACAGTGTTTTTGACTTCCTGGCTAACTGGGGAGGTCCCTGCTGACTGGAGATTAGCAAATGTGACGCCCATCTTCAAGAAGGGCCGGAAGGAGGACCCGGGGAACTACAGGCCTGTCAGCCTGACCTCGGTGCCGGGGAAGCTGATGGAGCAGATCATCCTGAGTGCCATCACACCAACAAGCGATAGGACGAGAGGAAATGGCCTCAAGTTGCACCAGGGGAGGTTTAGGCTGGATATTAGGAAATTTTACTTCACTGAAAGGATTATCAAGCCTTGGAACAGGCTGCCCAGGGAAGTGGTTGAGTTGCCATCCCTGGAGGTATTTAAAGGACGTTTGGATGAGGTGCTTAGGGACATGGTGTAGTGGTAGCCTTGGTAGTGTTAGGTTTACAGTTGGACTCGATGATCTTAAAGGTCTTTTCCAACCTATACGATTCTGTGATTCTGTGATTCTGACTTGTTCAGTCATTACTTGCATCATCAATGTTCTCTTATATGTCCAAAGGTAAATTACTTGTTCATGTTTTTGATGCACCGTTTGATGCTTACTACGCCTTTTCTTGTTGTAGTATCCCTCATCTTACTTATTTCTTGCCTTTTTTTTCCCAAAGCATGTTCTGTGCATGCTCCCAGGCACCATGGATGCCATGGGTATGATTCAGTTGCCCAGCTCTTCTGTCCCTCTCTGATGAGGAATCATCTCCTGCTTTCTAACAGTCACGACCTGCTTCTCCTCCTTTCCACAGCTTCCCCCCCTCCCCAGTTCAACTCCTGTTCGTGCCCCTCCACGAGCAGTGTCCCATTCCCTTCTCTACAGCAGTGTTTCACTGTGCTCCTCGTTATTCCCCAGTCTTGCTGACTTCATTTCCTGGGCACACAATCTAACTAGGAGTCATTCCTGTTAGTGGCCATTCCTTGCATGCCTTCAATTTCTGAGAACTACAGCGTAATGAGAGACAGACATCTCATGTTTTCCGGTGGCATTTGCAGTAGAGAATCCAGTCTTTCCAGACTGTATAAAACTAAAGCCAGTGTGATCAAGTACAGCATAGCAGTGTGTGAAAGTACACCAGAATTTCTAAAATGTTATTTCCTCTTTGTCACAATATGGGGAAAGAGTATGACCTTACATTTGTTTGGCTTTTTCCTTAATTGTAGTTGCCTAAGGATTCTGCTGTCAACTTGTCAAGCATCACTTAGCTAGCATAAAAGAGTATGTCTCCCTTAAGCTGAATTAATGTTCACATTACATGAAGTGCTACTTTAAAGTGTTACCTGTAATTTTATTTCTCCGGATTTACTAATTCAAAACAAGTAGAGGTATTTCTGTGCCCTTCCAGTTTATTGACTACCTACATTGGATATAATTGAAGAAGAAGTGTTCCTTTGTTTCTACAGCTATGGAATTGCCAATCTCTTTGTGTCTCTCAATGCTGTGGTAACAAAGACACTAATTAAAGCCCAGTGTTGCAAATTTACAGGATGCTGCTATGCAGACCTATGAGAATGAAGGCTTTCCTGTGACAATGTACAAGCTATTTTATAATACATTTAAATATAATGTCATTTAGTAGCAAGAATTACCATGACTGACCAATCATTTGGTATTCCTGTAGCTGGTCTCAAGAGTTCATAGAGTTCTCCACTTCCTTCACTTTGCTTCTGGAAAAGAGTTGAATACATGCTTAAGTCTCTCTGTATTCCACAAAGGCTTAAAGCCTGTATTAACACACTGTATTAATAATGACTGTGAGTGCATTGCTGAAAGAGGGAAGATTTTCTGAAACAATATTGAAAGGTTTTAATTTTTAAAAATTCAGAACTTTACTCCTATTCCTGAAGTAAATAGCATCGATTTGCTTGGCTTCCAGAGAAAAGTTCTTGAATGAAGTATGTGTTAAGACTGTACCATTTATTTTATTCCTTTCCCCCATGCCTTAGGTGTGACACTATTGTCCGAAATAGCACACCGTAGTCCAGAAGAGGTATCTGCCAAACAGATGAAATCACAAACTGTCTTCAGGGTGGAGCTTACAGCTGAGAAAGCTGATTGTGACCAGGAGTATTTTCATTAAGTTAGGTATAGATACTCTGCAGAGCCCTGAAGTTGCAGCATTACTAAAACCAAAACAAGATACAAAGTTATCGGTGAAGTTACCGGTGGTGGTACTATTATTTAGCTAGCATGTCTGAAGTGTTCCTGGCACAAATTAGCAAAACCAAGGCAGGCGATGTTGAACTCTGGCTTCAAAGAGCAATTAAACATTTACTAAATTTTCCCTTTTGTTTTTCTCAAGTGTTTACTATAGTCTCTAGGATATTTACAGCATCCAAGAAAAAGAAACACTTTATTTTTTCTCAGCAAAGAACTTTGTAATCTGTTCTATTCAGAAAAAACATCGGAATAAGTGGCTAGATTTTGCAGCCCGATCCAAAGACTAGTTAGACATTATAAATCCAGCATATACCAGAGTTTGGTTTTCCACTGCTCATGAGGCACTCTAGTAAATGCAAGAAGATTGGGTTTTTTTCATAATGTAGGGTGATATTTACTTAGTTTTGGCATTGAAAAAACATGTTTTTTCTTGTGCATGGATGAGCCTTTGTTTTAAAGTGTAGCCTCTAATTTTATTTTTCTCCTGTCAAGCTAATCCTGTTAAACCTTTGCAGCTTAATCAGATAAAAAGCTAAAGTTATCTTTGATAATAGTGAGATTCTTGTTGGTATTGACACAGCTTACTCTTTTCCAAAAATGTAAATAATTTCCTGATTTTCTTAACTATTTCAAGCACAATTTAGTTTATTTCTGTGACCTACATTGTTGTACAGGCATAAATTGATCCAAAAGATTCATTAGGGCAAAACAATACTCCTTCCCTATTACAGCAACTTCCCTCTAACTCCAAAGGCCTTACGTACCTCTCTATCTCATATAAACTGTAGAAAAATAGATGAGATTTGTTGTTTGCCCTAGAGGCCTCTGTAGTGATGCATTTAACTAGTCATTTGGATGCGTAGCAAAAAGTTACCTGCTCATGCATGTTGATCACATCCTGCCTTAGCAATGCCTGGGAATTTAGCTAACAAACTTCATGTGATTTTCAAAAGCTCCCACATGGCTGAGCCAGTTTGTCTCTGTGCATGGCGCTTCAAAGCCAGGATCCATCTTTGAACCCTCTTTCACTTCAACCATAAAAATTTCTTTTAAATCCTTTTAGGAAGACATTTTTTTATAGTGGGAATCACTATTTCTATGCACTCTAGTTTTTGTTTCCTGGCATCCAGAAGCTATGACAGGATTTTTTGTCTCTCTCTCAGATGCACACAAGACTTCATTTTCAGATTCTACTCCAGAAAATGCCATCATAAATTATATTTTTAAGGTATCAACCATGGAAAACAGGGAACTGGAACAGAAACACACATGGCATGTGACACACTGCTGCTGTTATCATCCCTACTACACATTCTATTTTTATATCTCCTTTTTCATTAGATATGCAGTTGTACTATATGAAAACCTTTTTTGCTGCTTTTTTCTAAAAATGATGTTGCAGAATAGATGTGTGACCTGCAGTAGTAATCAGAATATTTTAGGTAAAGTAGCCTTATTTAAGCTCTTGCTATTTCATTTTGTGTATTTAGGCTTTTTTATGTCTTCCACCAGGCTTTTTCAAGTAATTGGATTATGAATTTCAATCCTATGCATGCACATTTAATTTCCTGGGTTTGGTTTTTCTTTTTTTCCCTTTCTGTCTCCTTTGTGAAAGCTGGCTGATCCTCTATTTAGATCTCCATTTTCAACCTCCCAGGAGAATGAAGTAAAATCATTCTGTAATAATGTTGAAGTATACATCACTAACGAAATGTCGTTTATGCAGTTCATGCTTCACAATATAAAAAGCTTGAGCCTAAGGCACAGAGACCTACTTTTGTTTTGGTATGGTTAATTATAAAACTTGTCAGCTGTAGCAGCACTGTGATGTCTGACAGTGAAATGAGCCACCATTGCTCTTACATTTTGGAAAATGTGTTTTGGTTATATAAACGAGGATAAATTAAAAACTGAATAACTTGTGCAACTGAAAAAAATGCTTTGCATCTTTGTCTGGAAAGACTTCAGTAGATTGTATCTATCTGGTAAAGCAACGTATTGTGATTGCATTTTAACATGTGCAGTTTGGCTCAGTGTTGCAAAGGTAACAGAAAGCCATTTTTACATTCCAGCCAGTGCTGATATATGTATTTTAATTCACGTTACTGAAATTACAGAATGACAAAACATGGAGTTACATGGTATAAATTAAACTGTGGTTCAGACAAAAAACGTCAGTCATTGCCAACAAAAGACTCTTCAAGAAACAGTGATCATTTCTTGTCCCACACCTAGAAAAAGCCTAGGAAAACAGATGTGCCTTGCAGCTTTCTAGGGTAGTAATCCAGGCTGGGCTCTAGCAAACAGAAATCTGAGTCCAAGGGCCACAGTGAAGACACATTGCTAGCAGCTGCCTCATTGACATTTTAAAACCAAGATGCCACCTTCCAGCTCAAGCATAGCAGATTTCCACATGAATCTTATCCTGTTATTCCTCTCTTTTCACAGTAATTCCAACCTTAGATGTGCTCTGAACAGCAGCATAATGTTGTGTGCAAAAGCAGCAGAAGTTAGTTGGGGATTTTGCCAGCAAGATCAGAAAAGACAGACTGGGGGAGTAGATTCAAGGTTTCCATAGTCTAGGGGACAATATATGAATAACAGGAACAGTCTCTCACATGCCTGATAACGACCAAAAACCTATGTAGAAATAAGCTCCCGCATACTTTTTTCTTTGTGATCTCTTAGGTCAGTTGGATGTTTCAGCCTCTCACATTATCTTGCAGACCCACGTCTTCTACTTTTTTATGTCTTCAGAGACATAATCACTGCTGACTTTTGTTTGCTTTTTCTTGTTACTTTTGTCACCCATAATTTTATGGGTATCCCTGGTTCTCTGTCCTTGTGTCATCATGGATTCCTCCAACTCCAGTCATCCTGTGTGTCTTCTTCATTTTGCTCTTTGAGCTTATACTTTAACATTATTCATGACTATCAGATCCTCCCACTTGTTTGCTTGCACATAGATGTGCAATAATACCAGGACCTAGGCTCTTTAATGTAGTATGATTAAATCTACATATTTAATGGAAGAGTTTTGAAGTCATTCACGGGAGATGTCTAATAAGACAGAGTTAGGTGGCTGTAAGTTCAAGCAGCATGAATGCTAGCATATTTTCCATGTCTTCTAAGCAATGACAGATGGATGCAAGATAGTTCATTGTAGCTGGGCATAGCACATTGCTGTGGCTTGAATAGCTTATGGCAAAAGTTTTCACTTAGGAAATGATGCTGTTTTCAGGGTACCGATTTAATTCAAAGTTCCGATAAATGGAGTATGCTGTCCAGGTTTTAATAGAAAAGAAGATATTTCCTGAGAAATTTCAGAAGCCTTATTTATTGTTAATATTTCAGATTCTTCATGAAAAAAAAATGTGTACAGTAAGTAGTAAATAAGCTGCATTGTCAAGAGCAATAGGTATGAGCGTATAAGTCAAAATTTTATTAGAACATTTCCATTTCAAGCATTGTTTTTTAATAGCATCAAAACAATAAAATTACTGCATGAATTTGCCTGCCCTGTTCTAATGACAGACTTGAAATAGTAGAAACCTGGTACTTTGGGTTACAAGCAGCAGCACACCATGAGTTACCTAGTGATAGCCTTGCCATGACTCTCAACACTAATCTATGATTTATAATGGTTTGCCAAGCTGCCAACACTCATTTAAGCCAAATTGAACCAAAGTCATTTAGGGATTTTTTTTTTTTTTTTTTTTTCATTTTCCTGCCTACAGTATTGGTGCTTCAAATAAAAACATTAGTTTGTACAATTATAAATAAATTTTTCCATGAGGAGAGAAATGCCACTTGTTGTGAGGATGACAGTTCCCCCGCCCTGCCTTTCTGGTTCCATTTCTTTCCCATTACTCAGGGGAAAAATGAATTCTCTGTGTGTTTAGAAAAAAACTGTTTTAATTTAACTGGGAAAGAAAATTGGGTATACAATAGGAATCCACAGAGATTACAAGGCAACTGTGCCTGACAGTGCGCTTTCTATTTGGAAGAGATCTTTGCCTGTAACTAAAGGGAGGGGGTGAAGAAGAGCATAATCAATGTTAGCATCTTCCATGCTAACACATACAATTACGATGCTCACACTGTGCACTTGCCATTATGTAAAAGTGACCTTTACTGCTCGCTCAGCATGTTAGCTAACATTTTGCATATCACTGAGCTGCCTAGGAAACCATATTTTGCTCTTACCATAGTCCCACAAAAGCAGCTTGTGACAATGTGTATGTATTCTGCTATTTTTTTTCTTTTTATCCTTGGCTACCAGTTTACAGAAATCTATCTGCTATATTCATATGTGTCTGTCTTTTTTTTTTTTTTAAGTGCCTTGCTGCATGGGAGTCCTTCCTAGCATCTCAAACAGTGGATCTTCATGTGGAAGAAGATTCTGAAGATAGGCCTTGAGTAATATCTCTGCTCGATCTGTGCCTTTTCCATGCAGTTTCTCCCAACCAAAGAAGTGCTTTATATGAGATCAGATGCATTATTAAATTTAAGTGTTAAAAATCAGTGAAATGCAGGAAACCAGCTTGTTGAAAACTCAGGTATTCTAGTCACGAAAGACATTTTGGAACATGCTATATATTGCTTTATATTGCTTAGCTGTGATTTTACATATTTTTATGCAAGTGTTTGCATACAATTGTTTTCATAAATATTGCATAATTTGGATATAAAGTATTTTAAATATGTAAAAATAGCTCCATTTTAATAAAAAGTTTAATAAGGAAAGCTTGTCTTCATTCTGCATCCTAGTCTTGAAGAAGCATTTTGGTATTTTAGCGTGCTTGTTATATTCTCTTTGTTGAGTAGTTTCCTATACTTGTAAAATTACCTAGTGTACTCTTCAAGGAGCTCTTTAGGATTATTTTAATAGATTGTGCTAGTCACCTGATGGCAACATGGTACGGAAAGATGCCAAACATGTTCTGTGAGATTAATACTGCTTTAAAGTACTGTTAATTCAGTTTTCAGTATTTACATGTCTATTAAACATCTTCCATTTGACATTTTTTAAAGGATAAAGAAAAAACTGACAGTTCATGAAACAGACTGTTTCTACAATGATACAATGTTAGTTGCAGCACCGATCCTGCCAACGCAAGAGCTTCCGTTTGGAGTTTGCAGGATCAAACCTTTACTCCCACAGCTGACCCTCCTGTAATCCTTAACTTCCTCCCTCTTTGGATAGCCGGTGTGGAAGAGAAAGGGATAAGAAAGGACAAGAGAGTTTTGCATTAAAATGATTAGCTGATTCACTCATGCAATATGTATTAAAGTGTTTCAGTCATTGAATTATTCCCCTCTAAAGGTATGTCAGTCTGCACTTGTAATTCCTGCAGTTGTTCTCCCTGGCAGTTAAGGTCTGAGCAAGCCTAAGTCTGAATATGGAAAGAATGAGGTGCAGGAACTGGAGACAGCCTAACGGTGGCTCTGGCCTTGCAGAACAGCAGGGCTCCAGCCGTCACCTTCACCTTTCGTGGTGGTAATTTGTGAGTTTGCTCTTGTTGGTCACCTAAGGGGGGGGGCAGTTCCTGAGCACACGGCTGCACTTGGGTAGCTGTGGACCTGTCCAAGCTGGATGAGTCATTTTGTGGCTTTGATCTTAAGAAATTTAGATTGCAAGTGAGACCTGGAATACCAGCACGGCCTTTTCAGCAATGCAAGGAAGACTGCTCTCATGCTGCCCCCGTGAAGTATTAATGAAAGCTCAGCTCTTTTTTTTTCCAGCTATAAAACAGCAGTTAAGATGCTTCTGAAATACTGCAGGCAGCATGCATCTCTCCCACCTTGGACAATTTACAGACAAGAGGCGAGTCTGTGTTAGGAGGAAGGCGGTGCGGTGCCAAAGGGCTGTGCCACGCAGTGTCTTGTCCAGCAGTGCTGGCAGCGGATGCTCGCAGGAGGCATGGAAGAACAACGTGGCTGGACTATGCGCATTTCCCATTGTATCCTTCCCGCTGATTTTTTTTTTTAACATCAGAGCGTCTATCAATGTGCTTAATAGCCCTTAATGACTTTCCCTGAGCTTCGTTTTCTTTTTTGCCATCTAAACTTTTAGTATTTACCATCCTGAATATCAATGGATTCCACAATTTAATTTGCAGGAAAAATCAATTCATTTTATGATTTCCTAAACCAACTACCCAATAATTTCAGGTAATTCCCTCTGCCTCTTAAATTGTGAGAAGAGATGAACAATTGTTTCCTATTTGTTTTCCTTGTGCCACTCAAGAATTTACAAACCTCTAGTGTGCCTTCCAAGCGCTGCCTCTTTTCCCAGAGGAAAAGTACAAAAGGCATTTCACATCTGTGCTCATTGTTATTGCTTTTCTCTATATTTTCTAGTTCTGCTGCAACCGGTGTTCAAAATGGAGGCACACCAGAAATGTATATGTTGTCATAATTATGCTTTGATTTTTTTCATCATTCTTTCCTACTAATTCCTAATTTATTTTTTAAAGTACCACTGAATGCTGAGCTGCCATTCCATAGAACTGTCCGCTAACATTAAGAGCTATTCTGAAGGTTACTAAATAATTTAATTTCCATCAGTGTGTATATATAGGAGAACCAGCTTCTCTCCAGTGAGCATTAATTTGCATTTATTAATACTCAGTTTTGCCTGCTGTTGTTAGCTCCTAATCTCTCAGTTATGTACAGTCCTATAAACAGGATTCCAAGACAGGCAGCAGTAACACTCTGAATACCAGATAAGTAAAAGTTCAAGAACTTGAGCTTGAACAGGGTTACCTGGAAGGATATGAATATTTCAGTGTAACCAAAAATTAAATACCGTGCCTCTAATTTAGGCTCCTCTAAAAAAATGTCTGGTTAGCTGAGATGGGGAATGCCAGTGTTTGTTGCATTGATTTTACCTGTATGTTCTGCGGGAGCAGAAAGTTGCTCTCTGAGGTGTTTCGAAATCAGAAGCACCATCAGCGATTTTGCATCTCTGATTTTGTGGGCTGTGGTTCATTATGTTCATGATTTATTTTTCATTTCCTCTTTAGCTAGGCCACAACTTATGGGGGGGAAAGACTTTAGTAATTGGTTATATAGAGGCTCTCTTGTGACCATGTTATTATTTTTCTGATTTTCTAGTAGCACTATCATGCAAAACCACAGTCTACTGTTAAGTACAATCAAACATTGTCTTTTTTCTGTCATGCAAATACTTCTGAAACTTACAACTATAGGAAGTCTATTGTGTATTTAGACCTATTTCCAAAGATTATTCTGTTATGGAGTCTCACCTAGCTTAGGCTAATGCTTAGAAAGTGCTTAAACTATTCGATTACTCAAAATCAGTTTGCCTATTCTTGCTTGATTTTCTTTCTGCTGTTTTCAGATAGCTTTGTACAGCTTGTTAGAGCCCAACCACTTTAAATAATCCCTGAAGTGCCAGAAGTCTGACTAGGAATTCGACTTTCAGCTGCTTACAGCTAAGAGCTTCTGTCTGAAGGCCTCGACTTCTTCTGCAGATTTGCAGACTGAAATTAATTAAACACTTAAAAGGCAAGTCTGACCTTCAAGAAAAGAAACCAGTGTGAAAATGGTGTGATGTTTTAGTGTGCCTGTCTGCAGAGAGCATGAAACAACAGCTCTGAGTGGTAGAAAGTTTCCCATCTGGTTTTGTGTGGTTTTTGTTCTCAAATTTAGGTGAGATCACTTTAAAAACATCAGTGTTTGATTGTAAAATAGAAAATTCAAACTGCACCTGCAGTTTCCTAGCTAGATAATCACCACCTGTAGAATACAGAATTGGCACAGCTTATCAGCTTCCTCGGGCGGCCAGAGACAGCATGACCGAGTGTGTTTTCTTGGCCCAACAACTCTGTTTTTCGCAGTGACGCCCTTTCTGCCCAGCGTCAGAGATGGGACCATTGGCAGGCAGTCGTGAGTTACTGTTAAATACTTTCGAAGTGCCCGTTACGGCATTCTGCATTTATGTACAAGTACTTCGAAAGCACAAGCCAAATAAATATTTAAAAGAAAGAAGAGAGGCCTCCTTTTGCTCAGAGTTCAGTGTGCAAAGCCCAACTCCTGGCTAACCACAACCAGCTCCTCGGAGAGAAGTGCGATTGCACAGTTTGGGGGGCTGCAAGGTTTAGTCATCGTGGTCTGTGTCTTGACCGTGAAGAGGAAACAATTCCAAGACAGAAGAAAAGGTCAGTTGTTGAGAACATGCTGCCTCTGTACATGTTAGTGGTTCCTACCCAGGGCCTGTAAACAATGCTTTTCTCTCTCTTGTTAGACTGAAAACACATACAAAGACAAGAACAAAAAGCTGTCACCAGGGCAAATTGCCAGTAATAAAGGTAAAACAGAGATCGCTTGTATGGGTGAGACATCAGTGCCTCCAAGCACTGAATGATTTTAAGTGGTTGCCTGGTGCAGACTTGACAAGCTGCAAGTGATCTGTGGCAAGACACATGTCCAGAGAAAAAGGAAATATATACGGGCATTAAAAAAGAGCTGCTGGCCCCTGCTGCTGTCAGCCTGCACCCAAAGTAGTGGCTTTTCAAAAAGATTTGGGCTTTACATACTGAAATTCTTTCATCTGCCTGATAGCTATGGGCAGGATTTCTCTGATAGCGTCACTAAAATAAGGGCAATGCTGGCATAAATTAATCATGAAACCAACCTTCCAGCAGGAGCTTTGCAGGCCAGGAGGAATATCAAGGGGTTTTCTTTCATATGACCGACTCACACTTTAATATTACGTATCAGCACTGCCCACTATATTGCACAAACAGTCCCTTGCAGCTTAGTGAAGAATGGATGAGGGCAGAGGTGTATGTAATAGGCTCCTCTGGTACATTTTAAGTTTACTCAAAGAAAATGGCTAAATAAACCTTTCCTGACAAATGGAGGAGCTCCCACCTGGTAGCTGGTGGGGCCGACTGGAGTGACTGGAGTGACTGGATTGATCAAATTGTACAGCCTTAGCAGAAAGCACCTGGACAGCACAGTGTTCCTAAAGCGCTGCACAGCTTTGAAGCTTTTACTGCGTGAACCAGTTATGAACTGTTAATTGGCTTTCTGTTGCCTTGACTCTAGCCCTGCCATCATCGGGGAGGGAGAAAAGCCTTATCTATGCAATCCCACGGAGGCAGCTTATTGAATACAGAGTGATTAAAAGAAATGCTGGCCAACAAACTGAACCTTCAACTCCTTCAAGAAACCGACTGTGTTGCTCTTCCAAGCTGCACCAATGTTTGGGTGCAGCCCCACTGTTGGCAGTGGCTCAGCCTTGCTGGGAGGAACAGAGAGGCGACAGCTCATCTGAACCTGAAAGGGACAGCCACAAACTTTCAGTGGATTTGGGAGGTTTTGGGGACCTGAAAAGTGAAGGTACATCCTGGTTTTGGTAAGATACACAATTAAAGAAATGCAGAACTGTAAAAGGATGTCCTTGTTTAAAATATAATTGGAAAAATGATCAAAAAACATTATATTAGTTTTCCTACAGGCAAAAAGCCATACTTTGAGGTTTACAATTTTTGATCTAGACTGTGACATGACACTGAGTTTTCAGCAGGAATAATTCCTTTGATAATTGTATTGCTTAGAAGGTTAGTTAAGGAATAAGCATTATTATGTCTGCATTAATAGTTAACCAAGAGTTGCCAGTAAGGCATTAACTGTCAAAGCCAAACTAAGAAACTTCCTTGGAATCAAGGCAACATTGATTATGTGATGTGGGGAAGGTTCACTGTTCTTGAAGTAATTGTTATAGCACTACATCAGCTTAAAGAGCAACTGAACGGCCTTTTCGGATTAACTTCTTTAATCAAAAAATAAGTGGTTGTAATGTTATAATGTGAGAAAGTAAGCATCTCACCAGGCTCTTTTGCAAATGAAAAGCAATAAGATGTTTGGGGTTTTATATTTGTACTCTGGAATTGCGCTCATTTAAGTAATAAATTAAGCTTTCACCAGGAGGTGAAAAAATAGTATGTAAAATGAGAGCTGAGCAAGAAGCTTCATACATGTACAACTATCATAAAGCTCCTTACTTTGGAGTGGAGAGTTTTTTCACTCGGGCGCTGCATTATTTGGCTGTTGGGCTACAAGACAAAGCCAGAGTTGCCCTGGACATCTGCACCTCCTGCCCAGGAGCCCACAAGAATTGCTTGGGCCCCACAAAGCTGGTCCTGAGCCCTTAAGGCTGGCAGAGACTACCTAAATGAGCAGCAGCTCACTGAAGTTTCAGAATCACTAATGCTTTTTTATCTCTTTTTA
Organism: Mycteria americana; assembly: GCF_035582795.1. Taxonomy (NCBI): domain Eukaryota; kingdom Metazoa; phylum Chordata; class Aves; order Ciconiiformes; family Ciconiidae; genus Mycteria; species Mycteria americana. The sequence continues at coordinate 49,049,915 of NC_134371.1, read as the reverse complement.
CTGCTTGATACTTCAATATACACAGCACAAGAGTCCAAAGTTTCTATCAAATAAAAGCAAAAGAGGGAAGTTTATGAGGGTCCTTTTCAACCTAAAAAGTACTCTGTGAGTCTATGAAATAAAGTGAAAATTGAGAGTAATTCTATGAAGAGAAAAACTATTACAGGAATTTAGTGCATCCTCTCCTACTTTTGTGCATCAGCAATACCTTTTGCAATAAACAAAAAAAACCTGGCAGATACTCTGCTGACATAAAAGCAAGGCTAAAGCAAGGTTAGAGAAAGATTTGTAATTGGGTTTGAGAGACAATAGCTAAGTGAGAATAGCTCTTTGGAGACTATGTGTTCATTCACTGACAGGGCAGTACAAATTTTATAAGCAAATCAATTGTGACAGCTTAACATAGTACAGTAAGTTGTTCAATATTTATTGGTGCCTTCCAGCATGTTGCTTTATTCCTGTGATTGCACATATTTTGTTACCATCTCATTGTGGGGAAGAAAAATAATGGAGAAATATAAAAGGGCAAGTGCAAAAGCAGGAAAAAGCAGCTAATTTATAATCTTCTGTGGTGATGATTGTGCACTATGGCACACAATTGTTAAAAGACTTTAAAATATTATACAAATACAGTTGTGTCTCATTTTGTCACAGAGGTACAGCAAATGAAGAAATACACTTCTGCTGAAGACTGAACCTAAAAACTTTTTTTTATATTAGCCTTTTCTTCATTTCTGAGTTTTTTGCTGAAGCAGAGAGACTCCCAGTACAGACCAGCATCAGCCCTATCCAGAATATCTAATACAGAAAAGGCAGTACGGGGTCAAACTGGCAACTCTTAGCCAGCTTCTTTTAACCAAGGTAAAAAAAGCCATGCCCTATCTGGCTGAAGTGCAGAGACGGCAATAGAAGACATTCCCTGATTTTTTATTTTTTTTTCCCCTTTCCCTAAGAGCTGCAAAGCCACTTCCTACAGGTCCCACGCTGGTTCCCGCTCACCCGCTGAGCACCTCACCGGGGTTTAATACGGGCTTTTACAGCCACGTTAGGACAGGGCACACAGTCCCCTGACGGAGGGGCTGGCAAAGAGCAGGGTGCGGAGGGCTGGGAGCCAGGCACGTGTGGGGGAAAGGTAACCCTGGTGCTCTCAGCCGCAGTGCTGCCCCAGTGCTGAGAGAGATGCTGAGGAGCAAAAGGAGCTACTTTGTCTCATTACTCAAAAGAGATTCTGGGAGTGCTACAAAGATAACTGTCATCTGTCACTTGGATTGCAGTCTATACATAGATTTCAGAATATAGAAGATCAAAAAATAGTACGGAAGGAAAAAAATACCTTGGATACAATTAGAAGGATATTTGCTTTCATGGTTTAAATTATATTTAGCTTAGTTTTTAACCCTTAACTCGAAATGTTCCTACTTTATATGGCTTGCTACGTACACCGAATGTGTGTTGCGTCTGAAGTTTGTGAGGGTTGCTATGGGAATTCTGGCTTCACTGCTCAGAAAGTCATTGTCTGCAACTTGACAAAGCTGATCAACATTATTACTATATATGTTCATCTGCCCTTAGGAGCACTTCTCTTATGGACGACCTTTATGGAAAACAATATTATTTCATATCTGCTTTTTAATATGTCATCTCATTTATCAAAAGTCTTTATTCAGAACAAATAAACTGCAAGGCTGTGAAGATTTTTCTTGGGAGTCCCTCTCCAATAACACAGATCCAGATGTTAGATCGTTCTAATTCATTATTTGTGGCACAGCTATTGTATAGCAGGGATGTAGGAACACATGTGTAACCCCACAAAATGGCCAGCGCGGTGTCACGTGGCACGGCTGTGTGCCCATAAAGCTGGCAGCTGACATTTAGCTCACTCATCTGTGTGGAGAGCTGCTCAGTGCAGGGCACATTTCAGTATTCATTTTAGTTTTTCAAAAATGTGAGATCAGTTTAGAGCAGAATTTAGTTCCTTGCATAATTCTAACCATGCAAATGTATTTATATGGTGCCTCTTGTTTTTTGGTCTATTCGTTCATTCTAGGATACGTGAATATTCCCGATGTGATTGCTGGCCACTCCATCATTACGCTGTGATCCAGAATCCATGGAAATGAATGAAAAGACCAAAGACTGTGTTCAGCTGTCTCCCAATTAAGCAACATTCAAATTATTAATAGTATTTGGGGAAAATTTGCTCATTAAAAAGAAACTGGAGCAGAAAAATATAATCAGTATCTTGACTTTACTCTTACATTTGGTAGTGACCACGGTGTTTCTGCCATTTGTTTCTAAAAGGTTGGGGGTGATTTTTTTTGCGGGGGGAGCATTTTCCATTGTCTCATCTTAAGTATCTCAGCTGTTCTCCAGCAGCAGCAACATGTGTTTAGAAGGGAAGCAATAAAGCCTTAATTATAGGGCAGTGCAACAGCTACAAATGCATATTCTACTGCTACATGTTCTTCAGAAGGATGTAATCAATTCACACTGTTTTTGAATGATGTTTCATATTGTGATCTTGTAAACAGATCTTAAAATAGCCAGTTTATAAAGAAAGCTAAATCCCTATAATTAGGAGAGCTTTTAGTTTTTCAAAATTAACCCTAAAAGAACAGTGGGAGGATGGAGGTACAGCAGCTTTGATTTTGAACCCCCTACTGAAGTAAGAGAATGCTAGTAATTTGCAAGTTGGTTTTGCTTTGGTTTTTTTAAGAAAAATGTACAGCCATTAAACAACATACACACAACTAAATGTGGTGTGTCAGAGATGAACTGAAAAGGGTGTTTCTGTAATGCCGAATCACCATGAATTAGTTCAGACAGTGAACAGTGACATATTGTTTTGGATTTCAGTAAGAAAACAAGAAAACAGAGTTGATGGAATTCAGCATTTTCAGAATTTGTTTTGTACCATATCATTTAACAAGTGGCCAGTGGCTTCTGCTCCACACCGTGACGGTGAGGTCCTGTTGAAAGCTCAAATCTCTTGTGAACTGAATTGTAATCTTGGGTTTTAAACGTGCCACCAACTGAGGCTGATAATGTACTACCCAGGAAAAAACTAAACTAATGTTTCATTACAGCAGATTTTGAGAATAGCTGCAAACCCCTTACCATGGAGATGGAACTATAGTGTATCTGGAGCATATTTCATCCTTTGGGATGAAACGGATAAGCAACGGATAAATCATTGTTATAATGGCTCTATTCCAGTATCTATAGGCTTGAACTATGGTGTCATAAGAAAGAAGAGCCTAATATGAATGCAAGGTAATTAATGTTGCTTAGTGAAAAAAGCAGACTTTAGAGGATCCTGTGGCTGAGTAAAGTCCAAGGGAGTTACACCAGCCCTCCGCTCAGCTCTTTTGCAGAGGCATGGCCACTGAACACAGGGGCTGAACATTGGTGAACGTGGAACAGCTCTACCTGGGAGCCAAAGTGGCACGAAGATGCCATTGAACCAACTTTTGTTTGCTGAGGCATAGCTCAGTTTGGGACTGTAGTCCCTCTCTCCTTTGCCACTTGCCACCAAAATTGAGCACGGCTGTCAAAAAGCTGATTAACAAGCTTAGAGTTTCCATATTTGCCACATGTGAGTGTCATTTTGTGTAGCAAGAGCTTCTCATCTGGGTCTCTCCCATGTCACAAAACTTCAGATGAGGACCCCTGTCTGTCTTATTTATCATTTCTTTGCAAGGACAAGTTCATAGGGGTGCAGCCCTTATGTTCATGACCAGGGAAAGAAAGTATGTCTATCTGGGGAATATTATGTCTTTTTACAGTATAAATGATTGTTCTCAAGTGAATAGAACCAAAAGTATTAGAATAAACTCTAATTTGCTTTTGCCTAATCTCTTGGAGTTGCTTCGGACACAGTGATATCCCCACCCTGTGGCAGAGGGCAAGAAAAGCTGCTCAGTTTTCTAAGTCTTCAGCAAAATACGCATAGTAGGAAGGAGAAAGGCTGTCAAGTCTCTTGGCCTTTTCTGTTTCTTAAGTTTTATCATGTACTTCTGCAGCATATGGGTATAACTAATTACATTTTCTGAGCAGATGTGCAAAAGATGGATTGATATGCCAAGGCTGGTAAATGTCCAATGAGGAGGAGACTGGTGTGCCCATGACAGATTTTGTAAATGAGACATTTACGGAAATGACGAACATAAAACATTTCATGTTAATATGTTATTTCTGCGGTTAAAAGAAGCCCAAGTCCATTGTCAATGGGGAAAAAAATTGTGTAGTGTGTGTCCGTTTCCACTTTTAGAAAAACTAGTTTTTTCAAAATCTGTTTGGAATATGTTGGGTTTTTTACCTTATTTCCTCTCTTCTCTCCCATTTTCTACTTACTGTTGAAAAGGAAGGTAAATAGGAAGGGATTTGGAAGGGAAAAAAAAAGTTAACTCCCTCTCTCACACAAAAATAAGATTTAAAAAATATTAATTTTTCAAATGTTAAAATGAAGAGTCAACTGGTAAGACTAGTGAGAATCTGTATACACTACACCTGAGCAAAACCGCAAACAAGGAATTAATGACATTGTTACTTGATGCAGTATGTCAGAGCAGATTTGACTGACCACTCAGACGTGCTTAATGGCACAGCAGCTAACGCTGCTGAATGTGCCTACCTACAGCACAACAGAAACCTTATGGATTCTGTCCTTAAAAATATACAGTCCTATTGTCCTAATTCAGTATTAAGCCGGTGAGAAAAGTCACTTCGCAAAATAAAAGTAACATGTCATTTGATATTCAAGATAGTATTTTTCTCCAAATGTTACAGCCCTTTTGCAAATCAGTACTTCTGATCATGTAATTCCCTTTAGCTAGATCTAGGTATGTTCCCACCTGGCTAACTCTAAGGGGTTGTCTTTTGTTTTCTTTGTTTTGTTTTTAAACAGCTGAAGGAAGTTTGAGAAGTTTGTATATTCTCTGTAGAGAAAAAAATAAAGAGGAAGAGTATTTTGCCTCTCAAAGTGATTCGTAGTTGTCATCCTTTTTATTTTCTACCGTTAGTCTCTTCATTATTATTCACATATCTCCAATCTCTGTATTCACCTTCTCCATTTTTCAGGTGCTTTTCCTTCACAGTTAATTTCTTTCTTCATCTCAAAATCCTTCACTTCCCTCTGACACCATGTAATATTTATGTAATATTTATTACATTAGTGCTAAAGCTGCATGAATAATTTATCAGCTATTTTTCCTCTTTTCCTATTCAAGTATGGCCCATAATGATTTACCTGAAATATTCATTATTTGAAATGTGTTGCTGAATAACTTTTGCAAATAATTCTTGGCATGTGTGTTGTTCAGAGGTGCAACCAAAAACCCAAGTGGCAACGATTCGACACTTTCATGCAACCATTCCCTGATGGAAGCTCTTCTTCTGATACAGTGTTGGTGCACCTGCTGAAAATGTCCCCGCTTGAAACTGGCTTCCTGAAAATACTCCTCAATGTTCACTTAGAAGGTCTGATATAGAAAAATAGTATCTGATATAGAAAAAAAGACCACAAATAAGTGCATATTTTTAGACTACTTGAAAAGGAAGGACATGGGAGTCAGTGGCCAAAACAAACTCATTCAGCAGCTCCCTATCTACAGGGAGCTTGCTGCTGGTCCAACCAGCCGATGGGCTGCCCATGCTGTCTTCATTCAGTTACTCCCTTCGCTCCTCAGCACCATCAAACAGCATAGATTACCCCAAGTGACAAGTTCCTTAAAAGTGAAATGTTGTACGTATGATTTACATTGCCAGCCTTCAGGAAGCCTGAAAGAGATAACGATGATACTAAGAGCAACAACAGTGCTGGCGAGTTTCCCTTGCAGCATCAAAGCTGGCAGCAGCAAGAGGTCAGCATCGACCCTGGCGTGGAGGGATGCAAACAAGAGGCTTCACTTATATTCAGCCAGAAAAAAAAGTGTCACCTACAAAATGCAGTAAAGCTGTTTGCAAAATACTGTCAGATATGAAGTTAGTTCTCAATGACATTTCTCTTGCAGTGAGGAGGTTGCTTTTAATTTAATTGCTTATTAAAATTTCAATTATTTACCACTTAATATTCTCAATTTAGCACTAAATGAACATTAAGTGATCTAATTGCTGCTGAAGTCCCTGACCAAATTGGAAAAGGACGGGTGGGGGGCAATCTTTCAAAGCATCAGGGCTTGCTCCGTGCTTACGCCAATCTTCCACCTCCTCCTTTCGTTAGCAATGCTAAGCGGGGAGTGCTGACCCTCAGGGTTAGCTTCTCTTGAATAACAATTTGGAAGTTAAATCAGTGTGGCTACCTACTTTGGTCTGTGAGAGCTGCCAGCTCTACCTGTGCTCTGCAGAGGCTCCGGGAGAGGGAGAGACAGCATGCATCAAATGGAGCTGTGCTTTGAAGAGGACCGAGAGAAGGTGCTCTGTTACATGCCAAAGCAAACAAGTGGGACTAACTTGGAAGACAGGGAGGAAAACAAATATTTTTTTTCTTTCTGAATTTCTGATAAAACCTTGATACATAGAAATATATATAAGGAAGACCACAAAGTAGACAATTGGTACTGAGAAGTAGTCTGTAAATGATCGACTACAGAAGCTGTGACTTTTTGGAATCATGTCATTTTTTACTGGTAGGCTGAGCTGTCACCCAGCATAGCCAGCTTACGTGGATGAATGTGTATCCTGTAATTATTACTTATTTGTTTTCTGTCTGACCCCTGGAGTTGGTTTTTATAAACTGCAAATTGTCAGAATCTGATTCGCATTCAGTGCTACTGACAGTGGGAATGATCAGAAGAATTCATTTAACAAATATAGATGATAAAATAAAATGTCACATTTTATTACATACTTTTGTTCCATCTGTCTGAGCAATTTTAAATGCCAGATTTAAAGAAGTGCCAGCAGGCCACGTCTTTCAGGGGTGCTTGCACATGGCTGGACGGGCTTTTAGCATTTCCTTTCTATTAAGAGGATAATTTGGTGGCACGGTAAACTCCTGGAAGGGGGCGAGAGCACGTGTGTTTGCAGTGGGACACTCACCCCTGTGCCAGCCCCTGGGGAGAGCACAGGGAACCACCACCTCCCAACTTCCCTCTCCCTAGCTCACAGAATTGCTTCTCATGGTATTGCCCTCGCTGGGAAGCTGCATCATCATTTCCATGCAGCTTTTGAAGGTCACCATTGCTCACCTACATGCTGCTTGCTAGTAACACACACAAGAGCATCTCTGTTACTGTGGGCTTTTCCTATCACAGCATTTCTCTTGTTCGCATACCAAATACTGAGGCTTTGGAAAATTTCAGATTATCTTTAGAGTACTTAGGTTTCCATCAATGAGGCAGAGCAATGGTGGCAGTGGTTAGGTGGCAGGTTGTGGTGCTTTTTTTGCCCAGGTGAGCAGATCCCACCAGACTGCTCCTATTTTGTTCTGGTCCTTGCTGGGGACAGTACCTACCCTGCCTGCCAGGGCTGCCTGACCAGCTGGACACGCCGGGCCCTCCCCATCCTCCTCACCAAGGAGGGAAGCGAATCCACCTCAGCCCTGAAGTGCCTCAAAGACTGTGGGTTTTAACGTTCAGCTCAAACTAGAAGCATCTTTGATGCATTTTCTGCTTCAAAAATGCTGTGAAAAAAAGGAACAGGAAAAAAGACCCAGAGGAAATAACTCAGTAGAGAAAAAAAGATTGGGAAATGGAGCACAAGGAGGTAGAATAAAAAATGTAGAGTCTCTGATCAAAGAGTAGAGAGGAGAAGAGAAAAAAAGAGATAATGAATAAATAAGTAAATGCTACATACTCCATGTCCACCCCCGCCTTCTGTGCCAGCTCAGTGGCACTCTGGCTCTGATGCCCAGAACTGGTGCTGCACAGGCAGGAGAGGTTTCTTCTCCTTGCTAAAATCTGACTGGCTTTCAGGGGGGACAACGGTATTATACAGGACAACTTGTTACTGCCCCAGCATTAGTGCAAGTAAGGTACGAACTACTCAGCTGCCAGGAGTACCTCTGTTGCTACGTCCACCCCATGAAAAAGAATTCTCATTCCTTGCTTCACCCTTTTCTGTCCTGTTTGTATTCCCTTGGAGAAGTTGGCAACTTGTCAAAACATGTAAAAAACCCAGCCATGTTTAGGACCGGAGAACAGCTAGACAGTTCCCTCTACACGCGCACACGCATTTCAGATGGAGAGACCTTAAAAGGGCCAAAATTTCAGCCCACAGATCCTTCGCACTTACTGAAAAAAAGATTCTCTTCTTGTATCACAAATTACCAGATACTTGGAAATATAGGCCATAAGTTTTTATGTGCCCTTCCACGGAAATTCAAATTGCATTTCAAAGTTGAAATTCACACTTATTTTCAAGTGTTCACAATAGCTTGCTTCTTAAAAAAAAAAGATTGTGTTATGTCAGCTCATTTTAGGTGCATGTGTGGAGACAGGCAAAAGTGTGAAGGCATGACTGAAGCCGTGTATTTGTCTTGGGCCTTAATTTTCTATATTGAATTAATTAGAGTTGGAATTCCCAACAGCTAGAAGTTAAACTTTCATATCTCTTCCTGTGAACTGGAAAACAAGATGGTAAAGTGCTTTGGCTGCCTTTGAGGCACCTAAGGTATTTTTCAGCCTTTCATTTAAAAGCTGGCTGTACAATGGTAATGGTCAGAGGAGAAAATGCCGAGCATTTATCAAGTTAAGGCTCATTTAAAAAAATATACTAGGAAATACGTATTCTGAGGCCTAATATGCTACATATTTTAACAACCATTGAGCATGGTTTTGCTGAAAGAGAAGACACTGACTTTAACAAGTATTCCATCTTTCCATACGAAAACTTTGAGAAGACATGGAATTCTTTTCCCTGGTTAAACTTTTATCTTCACGCTTGATCCCTGCAAATAATACCAGAATCAGGGCCCTTGTTCCTGAAATAATGCAGGTTATAAGGGGAGGTAACTGAGTACTGGGATTTGAACGTGAAAACTTTGCTAACTCCAGGCTACTATTAGTTTTGCACCCTGCCAGTGAGTAAAGTATGGATTAGACTCGCAGAAATACCCCCAACTGTGCTCATGCCTCGGGGCGGATTTAGATCAGACTGATTGTTCCATTAAGCTCCCAATCTGGTGAGAAGTCACACTAGTAATTTGCATCTTCATAAAAGAATTAGCAGAGCCGTTGCTTTGAAGTTCAATTATCCATGTGCATGTTTAAAGCAGAATATTGAAAATGCATTGTGCTGTTTGCACAGCTGTGGAGACCTAAATACACGGGATGTTTGCAGGTTTGCTATCGGACTTTCCACACAGCCAGGGAAACACAGGGCTATTGTGAAGTCTGCAGAAGATCTAAAACCATGGGCAGGCATTGAAGCAGAAGGGAAGCTCTAAAGAAAGTTTATAACTTCATTTGTGGACATTCAGGATAAATTCGACAGGCCACTTAAGTGTTTATATTATGAGGTGCCAGCTGCAGCTCTATAGTTAAGGCTGAATTGAGCTTTGAATTTAAATCAGGGGTTCAACTTCATTATTTATGTGGATGATGCGGTTTCCTTTCTTTTTTTCCTCGTCTCGAAATTTACAGTACTTGCTCTTTGAGTACATGATGGATTTCCTACTAACCAGAAAGTAAATCAGGCAGTTAAGGGTTAAAATGAAACTGTAAAATAGATCCCTTATGAAATTAGATTTTGTCCAGAATACTACTGATTTTTTCACATTGTTATCACTGTTAAAACTCAGTTATACAATATCAAAAATAGCAGAAAAACACTATGAAAATAATTAATCAGTGTTTATATAATTGCTACGATCAACAGCTCATTTATACTTATAGGGATTATTACGTCAAAGCTTACACAGCCCGTCATCCCTCCTTGCCAGCACAGCCATTCATTGCCACAGTACTCCAGGTTGCAGCTTTCCGTGCTACAGTACTCCAACTCAGAGGAGGGCAACAGTCCATCTGAACAGACATCCTGGCCCAGCTATTACAGCCCTCGTACCTTGGTGATCTCCTACCCGTGTGGCTGCTCAGCCGTGATTGGCCCTGCAAGGCTCTGGAAGACTCCCTGCATCGGTGCAGCCCTGCACGAGACCCAGGCATGTTCCCCAGAGGGCTGGGGGCGGACAGTGGCTGGTAGGTTGGCACTTTAAAGCCTCTTCCTAGGACCTGCCTCAGCTCTCCATGTGGGAACACCTTCTGCTCCAGCCCGGGCAGTGCCGGCGAAGCCTGGAGCTGCAGCTCCCACCTGGCCTGCCCCCAGGCACCACCTGTGGGTCGGCAGCAATCAGATCACTTGCAAAAGCCTCTGAAAAATACACTGATGTTGCCCTGCGCACCCCATTGAGAGAGATTCCACAGCTGAATGGGGCTTTAGAGAAGCCACGTAGACTATACTAGAAACAGTATACACTGTGAGAAAAAATAATATTAAACAGATTGGCCCAGGTAAGCTGCAGCTACTGCTGTCTACGCAAGGCACTTGATATATGTATTATTTTATGTCCTTCATCCTTACATAATTGACATAATATTTCATGGACCACTCTACTGCTTGCTGCCACTGTGCCACATTTTGGCTGCTGGTCATTTTTGCAGAGAACAGGAGGGATTGCTGCAAAGGGGACAGGCATGACACATAATATTTATCTATGAGTAAGGAAGATATTTGGTTATGACTTTTGTGTTTATTGCTAGTGACTAATCAAAGTTCCAGCTTGGCATCTGAGGATCAGCATTTCTAATTTGCTGGCTGCCTATCTCTTAATCAGAGCAACATCTTAACATCAAGGATTCTGCAGCCTGTGGCATTTGTTATGGGCATTTGTACTTTGTCAAAAACCTAAGAGAAACAGACAGATCTGATTGCAAGGAAGCAGAAATATTACAGCTCTGATGTTATCAAAATTAAATGACTGCCTTTGAACACACTACTTTTCCTATAGCAAAGACAATTACAAAGCAAAATACAAGTGAGGAAGGTTTTTTGAAGTGCAGTAAGTCACTAAGGAAATCTCATGTATGAAAATCCAATTGTTTTGTACAATTATTTCATGCATTGATGAATGTTTGACAAAAGGAACAGAATCCCTTAAGCTTACAACTGTACATATATTTAACCACATCAAAATGATAACCCACAGGAATTCAATAGTTTGCCCCAAAACATCATCCTCTTGGGTCTTGTGGCAAACTATTTGTTATACAATGAGCCTAAAATGTTAGAGAGTCAGATCTGCTCAGTTCACACATAGTGTATTCAGATAGCTATGTCTTTCTAAATGAAAAACCCCAGTGGAAGAGATAACAATGTATTTATTTTATTGAAATACTACTGATCCTCCTAAAACTAAGTTTGGGGTTAATCAGATTTACTGCAGTTTATTACTTTTCATTTATGAATTATTGGAAAAGCATCAGATCCTGGTGCAGTCAAAACCCCTGAGTGAACTGCAGATCAATAGAAAAATTGATCCAGTCTCTTTCTGCAGCACACATCTTCCTTTTGGAACAAGTGTAAATGTTATACAACTTAAACCAAACCACTGCAAAGAATATTAAGATTATAGCTGATTTCTAGCAACTGCTAAATACCTCTAGCCTTGAAACCGTACTTTCACTAACTGCACCACAGTCTCGATCCATTTCTTTTCTGTGATTCACGTTCTTGTAATCTATAGAATCATTTATTGTTTCTCTGTGTTGAGCACTGCAACATATAATGTCTTTTACTTGTACTGTAATTTCTTTAATATTAAATACTGTTCACACCCCTACTGAAAAGAAAAAGTTCTCCATAGTTTTTAATACTGGAAGGAATTATGTCTGGCAAAGAAAACAAATCTTAAGAAGTAGCAATGCTAAACAAAAAAAAAAATTTCAAAGTAATTCAAAGAAGTCCATGTCAAGACTGCAGCCCACTCCCACACTTGCTTATCCCAGTGGACAGAGATAAAAGATAGGTTTTGCGACATATGCAGAGGACTAATAGATCAAACTAATGTTGAACGTGATACTATAGAAAGATCAGACGGTGCCCACATCTGACTTCTTTACAGGTTTGCTCCTGACCTGTCATATTTAAATTAATACTTCCCTATTATTACTTATTAAATGAATACTTGAATTATTTCTTAAAGAGAAATCAAGAGGGGCATTTGCATGTCTTGTTGCTACATGTAAAGCAACTGTATCTTGTCTACTTTAACAGTGGCACAAGTCAAGGGGAAGGGTACCGAAACACCATGGGAGTGACTCCAACATCCACTCCTTACATTATGCCCTGCTATGATTTATGTTGTTTTTCTTAGCTGTTTACGATCTACACACTATTTGCTAGCTACACAAATCTTGTTTGTTAAACTTGCAACATTATTGTCCCGTTACAATAAGCCTTCACCTTGTATTTTATTACTAACCAAAACCACTTTGACAAAACAACCCAAACCCTTAGGGTCTGTCTTTATGAAGTGTCTGTATATTTAGCCAGGCAGAAAGCGGAAACGATACCACATTACTGATTTGCTCACTTCCAATCTGAACACTTCAAACTATAAATACTAAACATTTTTATTAAGTCATTTGTAGCCAATTCACAGATACAAAATAGCTGAGAGAGGATTTGTAAGTGTAGACTTGACCCGAGATCCATGTAGTCCAGCGTGCCGTCTCTGGTGGGTCTCTGGTGGGTATCAGCACTGGATTTTTGACAAGAGGTTGGGTAAGAGCAATTATGAAATAACAATCCTATTGGAGAAGTCCTCTCTTCAGGACTAAGATTGCTTCCTTAGCCTAATCATTTAATTCTATTGTAAATAGCTTGAAATCCGATCTACAATAATCATGAACATTTCCATCATCTACACATCTAATTTTTTTTCCTGAATCTTACTAAGCTCCTAGCTTCGGAAAAACCCGATGGTACAGATGCCTGGAGTTAATTTAAAAAGTCATCAGTTTTAAGCTTGTCTCACAGAAAAAATCCTTTGTACACATGGCAACAGCTCCTGAGGAGCTGGAGCTTCTCCTTTCCTCACTTGCTTACTTTCACCATGGCCTCTTTTACTTCTTGCCACACTGAACCACATTCAGGCTTCCTTTGGAAGAAAATGTCTCTTTTGCAAAATTATTACTACTCAACACATACTATTTGTTTCTCTCAATATTTTTCCTTTTCTTTGATAAAAATATATTCAGTTTTCTCGATGAAATGTTTTGCTTCTGTTTTCTTGAAGTAAAACCCAAACACCCTAAATGAGGATGACTTATTTTTCTATAGCCTCATTTGTTGAGCAAGGCACACATATCAAAAAACAGGTAACGCCACAGTCATATTACAGCTGTGAAACTGAGCACGGTGCTGCTAAAAGCCTCGCTTTAACACTGGGGTTTTCCAAAACCTGCTTTGACACAGTCCTGTGCTTTCTGTTTTCACTTAGGCCAAGCTCCAGTGTCAGCCAGTGCACTGTGCAGAGCCACGGGATAAAATGACGTACGTGACTACTCATCTATCAGAAATCGGGGCACAGAAGTTGCTGCTGCTCATGAGGAAAAAATATATTTCATCAATATCGTCTAATTTGTCTAAAGGAAATGCAGTTATTAGAAAATATGCCAAAGTGCCAAGCCCCTCGCAGTGTGCTAAACATCAAAATAAGCCCCTAGTGAGAAAAGCCTCAGAGAGCAAAGACGTTTGTCCTGAAATGAACACAAAGGGGAGTGGCAGCTATAAAGAGCCCAGTTCCAAGTTCAGAAATGAAAAGGGTGAACCTCAACTTGCAATTCCATCAGAAACTTTTCTGAACCATCCTTCTTCCCCACAGAATGTGACTTCCGCAATACAGGATTTCGGATCTTCCCAATAAAATGTGTAATGAACACTGTGGGGGCCACAATTCCTGCTGAAACAGTAACTCCTCCTTCAGAAGTGGCAGTGTCAGGACTGCTCCCGGCCCCAAGGAACAGTCGGAGGGTGTCCTTTGAACGGCATTCCTTGCCCTGCCATGGCAGGGCAAGGGGACGGCCGGGTGGGTGCCAGCATGAGTCACGGCACGCAGCTGATTCCCAACCCAGCAGGAGGGAAGGGGAGGCAGAGCGAAATCACCGGGGTGGAAAAATAAACTATCAGAAGCCCAAAATGACCTTCGTAGAAGAAGGGAGAAGTCTGTTGTAACACCCATGGGCACAGAGGGTGCACTGCAGACACAGTTAGGAGTGGTTATGAATAGCACACAGTACTCACAAGTGTCAGAAATAACCATTAAAATAAATACTCAGTAATATGTTGGAAATGGCTGTAAAAAGTGTGCAAGGTGCATGATTGAGTAAGGATAATTGCCCCATCTCATTTCTTGCACATAAGGTTCTTTCTACTCCCAGCCCCCTTAAAAAATGAATTTTCTTTTCTAACTCCTGAAGGGGAAGAGGAAAAAAGAAAAAAAAGAAAGAATTATTCAGTTGGCAGCAATTTGGTACCACAGAGAATTTATTGACACTGAGTCAATAAAAACAAAACCTCCACATGCTCTGTTTGGTTCCTTACCCACCAGACTATTTCAGGGAGGTGATGTGTGGAGGAAAACTGTATTCTTTAATTGGGTATTATTATCTATAAACTACTAGGTAGGCCCTGAGGTGTTCTGAAATAACCTGTAAAAGGAAAAAACATCTGCAGTAAAGAGCATCAAGAACATCATTCTTTGCTTATTTACTACTTAGAAGTATTTTAAATCTTGTTTTTATTTCCAAGTGATCTCAGCCTGCAAATGTACAATGCACCATTATAAACAGCTGCAGATGATATTAAGAGAACTGAATTGCAAGTACACTTTGGAGCACTGCACTGAATCATCGATGAGTGCTGGAAAACTGTTCTTCCGTTATTTTAAATGTGTACACATTACCAAATAAAATAAAAATATCGTGTATCATAGATATTATATTACAGCACAGCGGGTAGGTTGCATAGAAACCAGAAAAGGATAACCAGAATAACTCTAGTTAAAATATTTTAATAAAGTTTATAGGGGTTAACTTGTTACCTGAAAAAATGACAAAAATGAGATATAGCTATAGGATCTACCCCTGATCTCAGAAGGAACTTCATTATATTAATTGCATTACAGAAGATGCTCAGCTTTTGCATGATTTGGTTTTTTATAGTTTAATCATTGTAGGCTTCTCTAAATTAAATAAAATGTTCAATTGTTTGGACAAAGAAGCATAAATTATCACAAATATATTAGAAAGTATTTTTAATAAAAGCCTGCTAGGCTCTATGAATGATTGGTGGTGAGGGCTGTAAAATTTCATTTTAAAATGAACTCTTGAACATCAGGGAAACATTCTCATGTTTAAATGCAAGCACACAGATTTTTCTCTAACTTGGGATTATCGTTCTGCAATGGAATGATGGAAATGCCATAATACGTCATAAACATAGTTTAATAATTTTTTTCCATTAGAAGGGTGCTTGCAGCACAAAGATAAATGTATTACAGCAGAACCATCAGTGCTTTCACAGTTAATGCTTGATAGCATTTTCATTTAAAATTTGTTTTTTTTCCACGGTTTGTAATTTGATAAATTTGCCCTGGATGAAACATGGTTCTCAAGAACTAATGGTAGGGACCTCATTTAACCAAATTACATTTAAGTATGTCTTTTAAAAATAGTGGAAAAACATTTTCCATGACTGAATTGTGATGGCATGTGACAACCACTCAGGATGCATGGGAAACTGATAGGATGGTGAAAATCCAGTTTGTGCTCTAGAGCAGGTTAAATATTACCTTTTCAGCAGCATCATGAGAGTTACCAATCTGGTCCTGAAAATCACCATCCCTGCATGTAGGAGCCATTGCTTTATTTCACCACTAAGAAAAACTATTGGCACTGTGAAAACGCGAATGATCATCCACGCTGCAATCTGTGAGCAATTAAAGCACAAAGGGCTCTCTGTGCTTTGAAGGGCCATCCATCCTCCAGTAACTCCTCTTAGATGCCTGCTCACTAGCTGTGGGCTGAGTCACTGGCTTTCGCTTCCCAGTGACTTGCCCAGGTTTCCACAGATAACCTATGTTAAAAACCCAAAACCTCCAGCCCTCAGCCTACATGCCAAACAACAATTCAGCTCTCTAAACTTTTTCTTCTCTCTTCTCTCCTCCTTCCAAAAGACATTTGTCTAAACTGGAAGTTTCGAGTCAACATCAGAGGTACTGGCAAATTAAGCCTTGTGCTGTTTTCTTTCTGGTTTATTCAAAGACAAGTAGGGGCAGAAATATTACTAAATAACACATGCTAAGTGCATGATGGCTGTATGCTGCAGACCTAGATTTCCCAGCTTGAACTTTGCAGAGATCTTTCCTGCTGCCCTGTAGGCGTGGGAAACCTCCCAATACACAGTAGAGGCAAAATGAAGATTTCTTTGCTTCAGAAGCAATATTTCAATATGGGGCTTGATAGATATATAAAATCCAGAAACTATGATTTCAAGAAAGGGTTCGTCAGAATCCACAGATCTGTCACTTAAAATTCTCAAATGAATAGCACAGACTGTGCTTTTCAAAGGCACCCAAAAGTTAATCCACTGAACTCCCACTGCAAACTAAAGTATATGACATTTGTTTTCTAGAGACTCTTTAGCAAATCCCTCAGCTATGGTATACAAGCACCTTTTTCTGTCCCCAAGAAATTGCCGCTTGCAGAGACTATTTTACAGCCTAACAGGAGCTGGCTGGGCAGCACCAGCACTGCGGCCAGCACGAACGCCCCAGCTGCAAGAAGCAAGGCCGCTCCATGGGGGAGAGCGCTTCTTGCCATGTCCATGTTCAGGGCACACGCTAGAAGGGTGAACATGTGGCCTGCTTTTTCCACCACCCTGCCAGAATGAGGTATAATCTCTGCTTTTATACTTTTCATTCCTGGGAATCCTTCCAGGCTAATCTGTTCCGCACGGACTGTTTGGGCCGCCTCTGCCCCCACTAAGTCAGTGATGAGGCACTTATTGCTTTCAGTCCCTGCTGGCTGTGCCCAATGAGCTCATCCAAGAGCTTGAGACAAATCCAAAATCTCAAGTTGAGCTCCTCAGCACGTCTGGAAGCCCTTTGCTGTGTCTGTCCCGCAGTAATGTATTTCCACAGCTCAGCATCCTATGCAATCATATTTCTCTGCATAGAGCCAAAAAAAAAAAGACTTTCAAGCTGACGCTTGTAGGGTCATTCCAGCATCAGCCCATAACTGCCAATACATTAAGCCCAAATCCAAGTGTTCAGCCTAATATTAGACTGCTTCATCCAGACACAGGCACATTCATGTAGATGTGGGCCATTAATACCTTTGAAAAAATACTAACATTTGAAAGTTAAAATGCATTTGAAAACTTTGGCCCAAAGACACATTTCTGTAAAATTGCTACCAACAGTTTGGAAAAGCCCAAGTCAGCTGTAGCTCTACCAAGCTAGCTCTACTAAGATAGCTCTACTAGCATCTGTTCAGGCCTAAACACAAGATTACAGTAATCAAAAAGGGATCCATCAGTATAAAAATAGCTTTCAAATAAAATTATACACTTTTAGAAGTAACATAAATTCTAATAAGCATTTAGAGAACTTCTTTGAGTTTACAAAATAATAAAAAACAACTCCATACAAAACACAAATTAGAATGTGATTTTTCTAGGAAGAACGACTTTCAAAGCACAGGCTACTAATTCTTATATTCAGTGCTTTCCAGACTGAATGTCCTGCTTAAAACACACTTTCCATATTCCCAGCTCTGTACTCCTCGCCTCTCCCCTTGCACTTTCACACTTTACAATAATACGTTTCACGTATTTATTTCACTATTCTTCAGTTAATTCTATTTTCTATAGTAAGACAGATACCAAGGTGTGAGAAATCTTAGCCACCAGTCTCTGCCACAGACTTCAACCGAACCCTGAAAGGCACTGCTAAGTAGGCTACAGAATATGTAAATAGGAAACATAGTAAACTACTAGCTGCCTTTCAAAATGAATTTATGGGTCTCCTTGCCCACAGATGGAGCTTTCCTTGTAATATTTCTCCTCACGTTTCTCCTTCATGGTTCATGAAAGCGTTTCCAAACAGGGTAAACATGAGGCAGATTTCATGCTCAAAAAATAGTCCGGACACAGTTTATGCATCTATCATTCTTGTGAAAGCTGTCTAAGGACCTCGGCAACAATATCCTCTAAGCCAGCAAGCCCAGACCACCGTCCAGCACTGCGTCGCTGGGTATTGAGTGCCTGGCCCCAGGAGAGACAGCCCCTTTAGCCACTGCCGGTTTTGCCCAGTGACTACCTTGGACTGGCTGTTTTAGTGGTGCGCAGCAACACCATACCAAATCGGAGAACAGGGAGTGAAAACTATATTAGTCTGTTGGTGGCACTGAGTAAATTAAGCCAGGCAGAATATACTTGGAGGTTAGCCAGAACACAAAATGTACTACAGATCTTCGCATCAAAATGGACTACAACTCATCGTGGACTACAACTCAGACTAAACTCCATTTAGAAAAGGAAGCAAGACATAGCTACAACTTATACCTGCACCAAAGGTGACCTTTACAATATCATTTTTGAAGAATAGCGGAGGAGAAAGATGGACTCAGATGTTATTTTTGCTGTTGTCTGAAACCTCCTGCTTCTTTGATACTAGCTGAGACAGGAAGGCCAGGAGAACAGAGAAATGGAAACAAGAGTATTGCTCACTTCCAACAGCTGCTTCTTTGCTGCTGAAAAGAGCAAGTTTCCTGAAGAGTGGATTCCCTAGGGCGATGAGCAGTTTTTAATTAGAGTCAGGGAAGACCAGCCAAGGGACCAGGACCTTTTCTATCAAAACTAATGCATAAGAATCAAATCGGCTGTTTTGGCTGAAAAACTAGTCAAACTGCAATGTGTTCTAATTACTTGGGTGACCACATTGGTCAACATCCAGCAAGCCAAAATCACCTGCCATTTTTACACATCTGTTTAAGCATCTTATAAGCAAGCATATATTTGAGAGTTTTTTTCAATTGTTTTAGGATTGTGTCAGGTGAAAGAAATAGGAACACAGGAAAATAAAACAACTATTAAACGGTATTTTTGTTTTGAGGAAATATGGCTTTAAGTGTTTCCTCTCTGTTTAGTCTTTGCCACAGGAGTACCTAGAAAATCAACATAAAGGAGAAATGCATTATTTTTTTAAGTTTCAAGAAAATTCAATGTCTTTCCAGTAATTTTTACTGTCTGCCACTAATTCTCAAGGGTTTACTTATCTGCCAGCTCACGCCAAGGTCTTCCGTTGGCAGGATCTTGCACTTCCACTCTGCAAGCTTTGGTTCATTAGGCTAACTCTGAGGCAAGGTACTAAAAGATGCACAACACAACTATTACAGAGAACAAAACCCTGAAAGCTCCCTCAGTTCCTTCAAACCAAACTTTGCCTTCTCTGGAGTCTCCCAAGTGCTTTAGAAATATCCGTGGGCTGGACAGGTGTAGCAGGGAGCAGGTGACCATACTAGGATGAAAAAAAGGTCTCTTACCATAATTTTGCTTTTAGATACCACAATGACCAATTGCTTTAATAGATGACAAGTGTGAATCCTCCTATAGCACCTTCTCATAGCTACAGAGTCCTGTAAGGCAGAGTACCTTATCTGATTGACCTGACCTTATCTGGACCCCTACGTCATTACTCAAAATGCTGAGTTAGCACTCGCACAGCTATAGAACTACTTTCCTCATGTCCCCTCAGCCTGACAAATCCTTCTCCTAGACATCTCCAGAAATAAATGAGCAGTGAGAAACACCAGGGCTCTGATACCTAGGGTCAAACTGCATCTAAATTGCCTGTTCGTTTATCTAGAAGCCTCTCAACTGCTGTAATTAGAAACTGTAATGCTATTACCAACAGTGGCAGTTTCTATTGCTAAGGTCATAAATTGAGTGATTTGGTTATAATCTCTCTTTGTAGGAGCATGGGTGTGTGAAAAGGGAATCAGTGAATGATGGATTCAGTAGCCACCACCTTCCGCTCCTAAGCTGCTTTTTATCTAGCTGATATCAGAAGTCCTGGCTGCACACCCATATTCAGCAAAACTCCACTTGATTGCACATAGTGATCATGATGAGCTCCATTCAGGGAACAGCAGGTCAGAAAACAAATCCCTGTTACATAAATATAGTCTGTAAATATAGTCAATTTATACTTTTGTACACTGATCATAGACTGCAATTTCCTGCATAGGATGGGACAGCAAAAGGCTTAGTCTCAGAAAAAAGGCAGAAATCTATTTGCATTTCTTTGTGTTTACATGGTTTCTTTGATAAAATATTTGGAAAGCTCCCTTTTTGGTGGAGTGTTTTTTTGTAATTTTTCATCTGATATGCTTAATTACTTCAGTAAGCAACTTTTCCCCTTCAGAATCTTAATATCTAAATAGCTCTTAAAATCTGTAGCCAGATTTCTTTCTCTCTCCTTTTTGTGTTTTCATGCCTTCCTCCTTTCACAGTAATCTCAATTTTAAGTCATAAGCAGCACAGTTCAGCAGCATAAAAGATGCTCGTATATCCTGGCCTGTCCTTTCATGTTCACAGGTGTCTCGTTCCAGGCAGTGGGTTGCGAGAGGGGTGAATCTTTTCAATTCCCCGACTGTTTGAGTACCAACAAAAGCCGATCTCTGCTCGGCAAAGCCGCGTGGTCGGTAGAGTCACGACAATGACTCAGAGGAACAGTCTGGCCAGCAACTTTATTAACTGGCGAATTCCACAAACGGACAAACTTAACGAACCCGCGAAGTTAATGAACGAAGAAAGGCGATTTGGCAATCGGGGGGGGGGGGGGGAGTGGTGGTGTATGTCTTTTATAAGCTAATCCCCCCTCCAGGTACGCCCCTTCAGAACTTACATGGTTCTTGTTCTAGAAAGTTCTCAGTCCTCTGCGCAGGCGCGGGGGGAGGGGGGTGGTCACGAGGAGTCTCTCGGGCAGTTGCAAGCTCCCTTAAGGTCCGGCAGAACCCGGAAGTGCGCGGCCTTCGACTCGCTCTCCGCGTCCTGCTCTCGCTCTCCCCTACCCCGTGCTCGCCGACCTGCCGTCGCCATGCAAATAGCGCCTCAAGTCGCCACAATGTTTGAGGCATTAACTCTTTCAGTCTCTCACAACAGGCTGGCTGGAGCATCTCAGTGCGATGTCTACTGTTCCAGGTCTGCAGATACTGTGCTCAGCAGTGGGGTCCCAAATGTCTCCTAGACAGATAAAAGTGTCTGTAGACGATTCTGGATGACATTTAAAGGTCCCATTTGGGATGAAAGCTCGATTTGATGAGATGCCTTGCAGACCCAGATACAGACCATTCATAGTGCAAAGAATCTACGGTCTAATAGATATAAGTCATGTCACACTTGTAGCCAGCTATGTAGTAACAAGGCAAATACAGTCATAAACAGTGCTACTCCCATTGCGTATTGGTCCTTGTTAAAATGGAACCAAAGTCAAAGGGACTAACAGTAGTGGGAGAGTCACTAGAGGAAGGGAGTAAGACGAGGAAAAGAGAGTCAATATTCTGTTGCTTCCTTGGTAAAAACATGGTCGGTCGTGTCCGAAGGATGGATGTGAAAACAGATGCGGCGATACTTCCACTGACGTATCAGCATGTTGCGTGCTCGCATGAAGAGGCAGACAACAGAAAATGAAAAAGTGTCAGGGAGCCTGTGTGTTTCTGGCATTACTTAATCTGCTTTGACCCTGCTGATACAGAAACAGAAGTGAATGGGCAAAACAGAAGAACACAGCTGTTACTGCGACGATAGCACTGACCATGAGTACAGGGCTCCAAAAGGACTGCACCTGCCTGTGACAGAGCTTCCTCAGTCTCATGAGTGACTGTGCCAGGAGAGCTATGAGGACACCCTGCCTGGACCCAGAGGTCTCGCCCTGCTTTTGGAAAGTCTCACATTTCTCCTTGCCTGTACCTCTGCACTGAAACCAGCGCTCACGTCCAATAACGCACAAAGTGGCAGAATGTCATAGTTCCTCCACTGCCACAGGGAGACAGGAGCCTAGGTGTTGAAAAGTGCAGGGCAAAGCTATCTGTTTGTCTACGATATATTCTAAGCCAAATGCTAAGCTACAAACCAACACCAAACAGTGAGGAAGATAACATGCTCAAACACTGCTGAAGTGTAAAACTCAGCAGAGAGGAATGGCGCTGAAGGGAAATGGAAATTTTTTAAAGCTAGTTTAATGTATGCTGCAAAGCTCTTTATGCCATCTGGTAATAACAACAATAAAAGACCAATATGGAAGAGTGAATAAGTTCAAAAAGTAATCAAGACTAAGAAACTGGCATACGAATACAAAGACGGCATCTGTTACAGAGAATGACTAGAAATCACATCTATCTCATACTCAAGGAATAAGAAATGATGGACCGAAAGCCTATTCTCATAACATACTGTCCTGGAAAAGGACTATGCCAGGATGTCTTAAACCTTCTGGGAGACACAGCTGATATATTCACATGACAGTTCCACTCCCCACCTGGCAGGTGAAAGAGCCTTTCCCTCTTCCAGGGCTAACCACAGACCTATGTGAGCTTGCAGCCTCCTGTCACAACGAGGTCTGTCAGGAAGAATGACACCAACATAATCATACAAATGTGCAAATACTCATCAGCAGCCAAGACCACGGCCCGGTTTCCCACATTGTGCTGTCCTGCCGAAGACATTTGGTATCCTTTTACCGCAGTAGGAGGGAGCATGGCTGTGTATCTCAGCTCTAGCTGCAGAACAGCAGTGACAGGGGAAGCTGCAGCTCTCCTGTGTCCTCCTCACAGCTGATGCAAGGGCTGTTTTTGAAGCCTCGCTAATGGCCTGGGAGTGCTGGCTGGAGTGGGCGCGACAGCAGAGGAGAGATGTGCGGGAGAGGAGGTACTGGATTCGCATCGGGTAGCCTACGTTCCAGGTCTAATTCAAAGCCTGATCAGGGTGGGGTATGAGTTTCAGAAAGCAGAAAGGGGACCTCTCAAAGCAGGAGGACACAAGGTGGGGAAGGGGAGTGATGATGATTGGGATTTTCCCATTATCTCCCGTACATCTTAGTTGGTGATTTCCTTTGAGTAGCTCCACACAAGAAGCTTGCTTTGGAAAGGGCCATTTGTCATATCTGGAGTGCTGCTCCCAAATACCATATGTATTTGAAAGAATTAACAACGTATGGTCTGATTTGTAAATGATAAAAAAATACAAAACCACCCTCCCAACCCCCACTATGTCTCCCATTTAAATCTGGAACAAGTCCCCTGACTCCGACCCGGAGTTACACAAACCAGAATAGACAAGAGCAGTATCTAGTCCTTTCTTGACCAATTTGCTTTTCTGCTATATTGGAGAAGGCATGATATACACAGCCCTGCACATCTTTGCTTTCCCATTAGTTTGTGACTCGTCACAAATTCAGGCCATATTTGTGCCTGTAAACATGATTGTCAGACCACTGTCTGTAGGATCTGCAGTGTGGTGAATTAATCTAGTATGATCTGTTTGCTTTACCAGGTGTAGAGGAAATTCTCATCCACTGTCTATAAAGTCATTGCACATTATATCCTTTGAA